>NC_080566.1:38243437-38555625 GCF_030253575.1 Rhododendron vialii
ACACCTCGTCTTTTCCTATTCCTAATAATTATATTTCTGTAATTAAAAAAAAAAAGGATTTTATGGTTTGGATCATAATTGATATTTTTTCTCTCACCACATAGTACAGTTGTCGGCACTATTACAGTGATGGGGTATAAGTCTAAATAGTTTTAGTATTGGGTGTTTTACCATATTAAATACTTTTATAAAGTGGTTACCTATTATTTAGGAAAGAACGTGGGTTATAGGAGACTAGGGTTTTATATCGAAGTATATCGTTCGAGAGAGAGAGAGAGAGAGAGAGAGAGAGAGAGCATAGCAGCCAGAGTTGGGAAGGTTTTCAGAGTGGTCTCTTATACTCCTATTCTCAAGCTCATTCTCGATCTTCCGTCGGGGTTAGCATCTTTTTCTGCGTTCGATTGCATCACTTTTGGACCCAGGTGAGTAGTTAAGTATGTTACGTATTTTCGAAAGATCCTTATGTCCCTTAAAAGTATTTCCTTCAGAAATTTATATGAATGTTATTCGGAAACTCAAAACTGTTTATAAGTTGTTCTATAAATTGGCATGCGATGAATTTTCTGAGATCAATTGTTAATATTCTTTTTGGTGAGAACTTGGTGGATATTAGTGGGAACATTTATTTCGGAAGTCCAGGGAACTTATTCCTTCTTGTGTTGGTGACCCTGGCCATTGGGGAAAAGACTGTGTTAGGCCGGTGACCCTAATGCTCAACGGCTTTCTTTCGCCGGATCGTCTTAGGGAAAAGTACCACGGGTTGCCAACCCTGGTGACTCTAAGTTCGATATTGGATCCAATTTTGTTGAGATTTATTTTGGCCATGGTACAGTTTGATTGTGGTTCCCCATTGTTGATGGAGTTATTGTTGTGATCACCACCAAGAATATTTATTTGGTTAAACGCTTTATTGATTAATTTATTATTCTATTGGACACCTCGTATGCCAAATTATGATTTAATGGTAAATTATTTTAATAATCGCTTCCGCATTGGAAACATTTATCAGATAACGGATTCTTTTTATTACTATTTGATCACCGGATATTGTTGGTTCATTGGATGGTTGTGCCCCATGTTTATATATGATGAGACATATTTGGCTTTGGATTTGATTAATAATGAAAAGCGATCATTTGAATTTTGGCTACTTTAATTTATTTAGGCTGCGTGTTCCATGGATTAGCCTCATGGATCACGGCCGGTCACTTCTCATTTTTGGGGTGTGACAAGTTACGTTATATACAGTGTATCAGAAAAGGAGAATCTTCTGTCGCTTTATTCCAACGTAACTGCTGGGATTTCAAACGTAGAACGGATAATGGGCTAAAAATATGGGATTTGAATGGAAAGGGTAATCTCCTCTCTCTCTCTCTCTCTCTCTCTCTCTCTCTCTCTCTCTCTCTCTCTCTCTCTCTCTCTCTCTCTCTCTCGTTTGGACTCTGTTGCCCTTTTGGATATGGGAACAACGTGAACATGGGAGATTTTATAGGAGTGGGATATGGGAGATTTTATAGGAGTGAGATATATCAGATTAACAGTTTTTAAAGGTAAGGGTATTTTGGTCCTGAACTAATTCCTTTTTTAATTGAATTGGACTTAAGGCCTCACCAAAACCTAATTAGTGGACTAGAGGGGTTATGAAATTTAGAAATGGATTTAGTGGGTTACAAATATGCTATAGTGGACTTCCCAACAATTTTTTATATTTTAAATGGGATCAAAATAAGCATAAAACTCATCAAAAATTGCAATTGACTCACACAACATGTTCAGCGTAATTTACTCCGAGATTAATCTGCTGCAACCTTGTTTTCAGTTCCCCTTGTTATTTTCTTAGGACCGTTTGTTTGACGAAACTAATAATGAAAAGACATGTAGTATCATAGGACGTGCAATCCGATTGGATTAACAGAGATGAGGTTAATAATATATCACCCTTAGGCCTAGGCCACGTCTAATTAAGAATCACCATGGATTTTAGAGGAAATTTTAGCAGACAAAGATCTACCCATATTGAATACAACCCTGCTTCGAAACTTATAATACTAAGGTCCCAAATCATGCCAATCATCCTGCCATAACAACACTGATTAGGCATTCCCTAGCTACCACCCATCTGATCATCAAAAGCTGGCAAATAGATATCAAATTGAACCATTTCCTCACAGGCCAAGGGATTCAGTATCTAATGGCTAACACTTTTGTCCGTCTTGTTCCTCGTTTACATATTCCTGATAAGCTTGTATGGATCCGTATGCTACTTGTTTATTCTCTTTCGTTTTTTTTTTTTTTGCTCGGCTACTAGTTTATACTCTTTTATTTCTGCAGGATGCCATCAGAAGGCTTGGGACATGCAAGATTCGTGGTGGCGGTAGAATGAAACATCAAGAATATTGTCAATCTTTTTGGATAATCTCGTATGGAAATATTCTCAATTTCTTGTTGCATAGGTAGTGGTTGTAAAAAAATGTTGGTAATGGTGATGAAGTAATAGTGATTGTGTTGATGGCGACAATATTGGTGGTGGGAAGGAGGAGTGCTAGATATGTACGCTGTAAAATAATGGTAGTGGTGGAGGTGGAGTAGTCGTGGTGAAAGTGCATGTGGAGGTGTGGTAGTCGTGGTGTTGAATTGGAGGTATTGGTTAAATTATGGCGGTGCTTCTGGGGTTGAAGTCTGGTGGCAATGGTGGTGGTAGAGTGGAAGCGTGGTTGAGGGTGCTTAAGTGATAGTGGTCTATGTGGTGAAGTGATGGTGCCACAGGGGTGGTGTTATAGTGTTGGTGCATGTGTAGGTGGTAGTAGAAGGGTGGTAGTGCTCCGATGATCTTTGTAGTGGACGACTTTCTACTCACATTTCATAAATGAAATTAAATTATTTGTGTAGTTTGATTCCACCATATTTTACTACTTGAAAACCCTTTTTAACAATATATAATAGATATTGATCTGATTTAAAATTAGCAAGATGAGAGTGTTTTACAAAAATGATTTATAGTTTTGACCTACTAAGGGTAAAATAGTCATATATTTGATGTACGATTAGGATTTGATACAAAAACACTTGGGTTATAAATTAGATTCAACAAGCTTTTAAACGGTTCAAATCACGCACAAATCAGAATTCGGGAGTGACCGGGGCAATCCCACAAAGATTGGCATATGGTGAAATTTTAAGGATGCATCCGGGGCGCATTGAAATGCTCCCGGGGCGCAAGAAATTGCGCTTGGGTGCATGAAAACTTCAAAAATCAAACATCGCATGTTTGCCACAAATACTCCTGAACTCCAATTTGCGCGTGGTTTGAACCGTTAGAAATCTTGTTAAGCCTACTTTGTAACCCAAGTGATTTGCATCCAAAATTATTTGTGCATTGAAGGACATGATGATTTTACCTTTAACGGGTCTAAAAAGTAATCAAATTTGGAAAATCATCGCATCTTCCTCATTTTAAATCGGGTGCATATCTATTTTATATCAATAAAGAGGGTACTCAAGGTAATAAAGTACTGTGGAATTAGGAGAAAATTGTTGTGTTTAAAAAGTGATTGATTTACGAACTTAACTCTCAAATTTATATAACCCCAAAGATATTGCTCTCAAATTAAGCAACATTACTTTAACACTTGGGAGATTTCTCTACAAATTATCACCAACCATTGTGTTGCAACGCCGAGAGGCCTTTGGCCCAGCGACTTTTCAGGAGTGCAATTAGTGCTAGCTAGGAGAAATAAGATTAGAGTTCAAGTCCTCTTTTAATGTGTTAATTTAATTATTCTAACAATATTGACTTTTGGCGCAGATAGAAAAAACCGTTGTGTTGTAAACACAAACAATTCTTTATCTTTCTAACATGCATGTATCCTACCAACTATGGGTACACCAAATCTATACGAGATTGTGTGGTACTTATTTTGGGTAACACATTAATGATTTAGAGCCATTTAAAATATTATTTTAAGGGTCCCCGCAAGCTAAAAAAAATTAGCTCATTTAGTTATCAGTAAGTATTTCATCTATTCATTCGATTTTCGTCTCTACAAATCTAGGTACAAATTATATCGATCAAGCACTTAACGCTATCCAAATGAGCTGATTTTTTAAAAAAGACTCTTAAAAGTTTGTTTGAAATAAATTGAAGGGCTCCAATCATTTGTACATGAGTACTTCTACCACCACATTCATTTACACACTCATTCACACACCCACACTACAACAAGGGTAGAGCCCGTACAAACTACACACCCAATGTGTGTGGGCACCAGCTTGTTGTGAGTGTGGATGTGTGAATGTGTGTGTAAATAGGTGTGGTGTTTGAATTATTGTTTGTACATTTGGTATACTATATGTGACACGAAGTCTACGGACAATATTAAAATTAAAAGATATATTTTATTAGAGAGACATGATTTTTATATAAAATGTGTGACTTCTAGTTTTAAATGAAAAGACATTTTTATTAGAGAGCATATCTTTTATACTATCTAAAAGCTTTTGACTGTCAATTTTGAATCAATAGACACGAAGTCTACGGACATGATTTTTTGCCAACCCACATTGTTTTAAAAAAGTCTTTACGTTCTCTCATCTCACCTCGTTATTTTGGGTAATCCTATTCAGATTCGACACCCCGGATTTCAGGGACAAAATTAGAATTTCATAAACAGGGGCCGAACTATGAAGAGTAAGTAGCAGGTTACTGACCTTCTAGTTTTAATCAACCATTGACATAGTCCATAAATACTTTCCAATTGTTTGAATTCAGGATGCTGAACGACGTTATGCTCAAAATGATTAAGCTACATTATTGAAAATGTTATTTGAACTTTCCCAATTCTTGAAAATACTTCTCAATTGGCCGTGTGAACTTGAAGTACTCAAATTAAATTATTTTTTTTAGAAATAAAAAACCGAAACTATAGGGGGCATTGGCCATAATTCCGTCTCTGCCCGACTTCCTTTAATCGTGCAACATGGGAGACATTCAGAGAGATCGAGTGGTTGTATCTTGGAATTATATTTAATTAGCCGTTTGAACCCAAATGGAGGGAGGCAAATATGACTTTAGGACAACGAATGACGTGCCAATGTTTCACAATATATTTCTAATTTTTATAGTTTTTTATGATGATGATGATGGAGGAGCTCTCTCCGCTCACACTCTCTCTTGCCCTCACTGTCTAGCCCCCACACACACTGCCAAAGGCAGTCAATACAAAGGGAAAAAGGGCCCAAGGGGTTTCATCCCCTACAACACACCCACTCCACTTGGGTGTACCCAACAAAACAAATTCTCAACAACAACAAAGGTAACAACTTCACAAATTATATTTACACCACAAACATGTACGTAGAAGTTCGAACTTATTTCATCAATGGCAGCAGACTAAGGGGGTGTTTCCAGTAGTGAAAAATTTATAAATTTTTATTTGTAGTTGAGAACTTGTTAGGTGTTTCCGGCAGTAAATAAGTTGTTGAGAAATCTCAAATTGTTTCCGGTAGTGAATAAGTTGTTGATAAGTTTGTGAGTGAAGTTACTGTAGCAAAAAAAGTATTTATTGACAATTTTTTTGTTAGTGGAAACGAGATCGTAAAATACTAAAACTTTTTTGTTAGTGAAAACAATATGGTAAAATGCGTTAAGTTTTGGATTGTGATTTTGGCACTCCAAAAATTAATTGAGAGGTTCCAAAACTAAGCTGTGTTTATACAAAAAACGACGTCGTTTTGAACCCTCTCCATCAATTTTTGGAGTGCTAAAATCTATTTCTGTAATTTTTTTTTTTTCTGTTTTTCGATAATGGAAACACCCCTGACTTCATATTTGGCCAAAAGATCGAGTAAGATTCGGTAGAACTAGAAGATCGAGTAAGTTGTGGCTTGTGTGCCATCTGTCAACAGGGGTAGAATTGGTGTGGGTTTACTAGCTTTCAATTACCATATATAATTGAAGGGTTCAATAGTTGACACCTATATTATATTACGAAGTTATTGTCATATGCATAAATATGCCTAATGATTGTTTTTCATAACTATGTGTCCGGCCATCTTACTCTGTATAGACTAGCACAAAGGGTTGATATATAGTACCCGAAAGGTTTCGAACCTGAACCTTAAGAAGGAACAAACCCTTAAGTCTCAGGCCTTGACTACCAATGCAATCCCTTGGGTTATTCCATAGTCATTGTTATGCATGTGGACTGGCACAAAGGGTTAATAGCACTTGAGAAATTTTGAACCTAAGGCTTAGAAGAAAACAAATCTCTAAAGTCTCGAATCTTAACCATCAAACCAATCCCATGGTGTTATTTTATAATAATCATTGTTATGCATATGCATCAGTGACTGTGACTCGGAATATCTAGAGCAATGCAATTTTTTTTGTACCTCAGAAAAAGTCAATACTATTTTTTTTTTCTACCCTTAGAAAAAGTCAATATACTATATAGTACGAGATTAGGACAATATTGCTCATGAATGGATACTAAACAAAGTAGTATCAAATTGTAGTTCATGAGAAATGGTAGAAAAACACTAGACGAGTCTATCACATTTTTAGACGGATGAAGTATTAGTGAACGTGATATTACCGATGATGAGGGAGAATGTGATATTCCTTCAATCGTCCATACGAACGAAAGGTCCAAAATCGAGTGTTTGAATCTACCTTAACAATAACATTTCGGTCAAAAAGAAGGCATTGAATGAAGTTTTCCAATTCTCCTAGAGCATTGAAGCAAGTTGGAAACAAGGAACGGTCTAATTCAACTACATTAGATATAGTACAATGAGAAGTAAGCGACATACTCTTCTGTTATGCTTAATAAGAGAAGCTTGTAAAATTTTCCGTGGTTTTAATCATTTGCCCGGTTGTTAACTTCAGGGTCCCAGAATTAGTCGAGTTGCGCACAAACTCGCTCGGGCATCCAGTTATAGAAAAAAGGAACAATAATGTTATAATAGATGTTGAAATGGTGCATAGGACATCAGAGTCACTGGCTGTTTGCTTGAACAAGGGCTTTTAAATGGTTGAATTAGATTGCTTTTATAAATGTTTGATCCAATTCGGAGTCACTCTCCTTAATGTCATGACTGATCTCTAAGTATATATCAAAAAAATTCACATCTCGTATAGGAATAGTAATATGATGCACCAATGCGCATTTAATTTGCGCCCCGGGTGCAGCAAAAAAGACTTTGCACAGAAAAGCAGCGTTCGAGGGCTCATTTTGAATACAGAGACATAACATGCTTGTACTTTACTAGATGTGTATGCCTCAGTCTTGCCATCGTACTTGGCAAACTTGGGTTGGGTGAATCCTTTTGGGGAGGTGACCGAATTGATCTCCCATGTAAATGGAGAGGTTGTGAGTCTCTCGAGCCGGTTGTCACGATGAGGTCGCATCGAACGGTCGGGACTGTCTGGATGCTCAGTTGCGTAACGCTTCTTTGGGATGAGATGGTCCAATCTTTCGTAATTTTTTCTTCTTGATAGTGTGCTCCCTGACTTCTGGGGCAAGAGTTTGTGTCGGTCCTTTCTGTAGCAATCTCGAGGGTGGTGCTCGAGGCACTCGGTGGCTAGGCTTCTGTCATGACCATTTTTGGGGTGCTTAATGATCGAGCTTTTTTTGCGTCCGTTTTTTAGGCGTTCGTGGTACCTCATGGTTTGGATTTCCAAGAGGCCGTTATCCTCCCTCACAATTTTCGTGAAACTAGGGGTAGGCTCGATGTGCCCCTTATCGTTTCTGACAGAATGGGCGGAGGAAGCAGAGACGCTTCTAGCTCCGAGTCTCTCAAAGGCGGATCGCTTCCCAGGATGCTCTTTGGGGTTGGGGTTAGGGGAACAGGATCGCTCCCTATGCCATGCACCCTTTTCAGTGCGACCTGCCTCCTCCGGTGGTTCGAGGCAATCTTTTGCTGAGGGCCGGGGTCGGTGCACCTCCCGAGGGGCCCCTCCGCGACTAAGAGGAGGGCTACGCTGGCTCCTTTGCCCTTCATGGCTTCCAGTGGAGAGTGATGGGGAGATCTGGAAGAGGTGCTTGATCTCTACCAGCTCGTCCCTAATGTGCCTGTCCCACTCCACGACCGTCGTGAGGTCGTCGATCTTCCGCTCTAGGTGATGGATGTAGGTATGGAGTTCAGAGGTAGTCCTGGCGTCTGGCGTCGAGGTGCTGGCTTCGACACCAATGGACATGTGGTTTTTGCCTAGGACGTTGGCTCCGCCGGAGCGCAGGTGAAGGTCTCCAAGGGGGCCGAGTCCAAGGGTCGTATCGCTGGGATGTGGATCTTCAACTTCCACCATTTTGGTTCAGGAATTTTGAACGAAGCTTGGGAAAAAGAAGAAATGGGAAGTTGAAAAGGCGGCTAGGTCTCTAGCAGAGTCGCCAATTGTAGGGGTTCGATTTATCGGGATCTTGACCATGGGTTGGTTCCTGTTCCTTCTTCCGCCTCTCTGCGCTCCTGCCGCCTGACCTGTAATAAGTCAATCGACCTGTGGATACCCAGTGATCCTCCGACGATCAAATTAGATATAGGGAGAAATGTATAGTCTAGGGTTAGGGTATAATGGCATACCTATCTAGGTTAGAGTCCCTTTGCATTTATAGACCTTGCTTTGCTTGGCCTCTATGCTAGCGCGTGGAGGGTACACTCGGATAACCGCCTCGGATGACGTCATATGTGACGAATGGGATAAGGCAGTTATGGAGCACATGTCCAGGTCAAAGCCCAATGATTATTCTCCTGGCGTAACCGTACGGGACCCTCCTGGCATAACCGTATTCCTTCAGGCGGCCTCGGGGAGTCGGTGTCGGGCATACTCTATGCCCTAACAGTGTGATAGAGACCTGACCGGACCCCCTTACCGAGCGACATTCCGAGGGTGGTGCTGCGATCCCCCAGATTCTCATACCGCATAGCGGACGGGTATCCTCATGCTCGATCGCTCGGTGCAACATAGCTCGGTGGGCTGTCTGAGCCCCAGTTTCAGAGCCACTACAGAGAGACTATCAGAACTGGGTTGGTAGGGCATGTGGAGTTGTACAATTGTGTCGAAGAACTCATTCGCTCTCCAATTATGTACCCAAAAAGCCCTCGTTCAGCATCGAAATGGAGTACTAGTGGAAGAAGCTCTTAAGGGGTCCATCGGGTTGATTGATTCGTGCAAATTCACGGTACTAACTAGCTAGGGTGCCATGGGACACACACTCACAAAGTGAGTAAGATTTAAACATAAGTGCACAGTGTATGGACTCTATGATCAGGTTGAAGAAGAGGTGAAGAAACATGACCAATTGATGGAATCAAAAAGTTATAACTATTTGCTACATTGCATGCGCCTCAGGCACATTTAAGTTGCGGCCCAGGCGCATACAGGCTTTCTGTCTTGATGTACTGCGCCCCGGGCGCACTTTGTTAAAGTTTACCCAAATCATTCTTCTTGTGTGTTCTCGTCGTTTGGGACTTCTTGTTCGCCATATATTCCTTGAGACTTCTAAGCTTCCGAAATAATGTTAAAACTTTGGGCAATCGGCTTTGACCACCTACAATCATGGTAACTTTGAACCCATCAATAAATGGAGCAAATTAAACATCGGGAAATTACACTTCTTGACAATCAAAGTTTTTGAGAAATGGTAGAAAAACACTAGACAAGTCTATCACATTTTTAGACGGATGAAGTATTAGCGAATGCGATATTACCGATGATGAGGGAGAATGTGATATTCCTTCAATCGTCCATACGAACAAAAGGTCAAAAATCGAGTGTTCGAACCTACCTTAACAATAACATTTCGGTCAAAAAGAAGGCACTGAATGAAATTTTCCAAGTCCATTAGAGCCTTGAAGCAAGTTGGAAACAAGGTACGGTCTAATTCAACTACATTAGACATAGTACCATGAGAAGTAAGCGACATTACTCTTCTGTTATGCTTAATAAGAGAAGCTTGTAAAATTTTCCGTGATTTTAACCATTTGCCTGGTCGTTAATTTCAGGGTTCCAGAATTAGTCGAGTTGCATGCAAACTCGCTCCGGCATCAAGTTATAGAAAAAAGGAACAACGATGTTACAATTGATGTTGAAATGGTGCATAGGACATGAGAGTCGGTGGTTGTTTGCTTGAACGAGGGCTTTTAAATGGTTGAATTAGATTGCTTTTATAAATGTTTGAATTGTAATATGATGCGCGAATGCACCTCAGGTGCATGTCACGTGCGCCCAGGCGCGACCAGATTTTTTACCCATGATTGAGGCGCATTTAATTTGCGCCCCGGGCGCAGCAGAGGTCCTTCTTCTGGCTGGCGCACTGTGTTCATTGGCACTTCAGGTTCGCAATTCCTCAAGACTTCTTAATGTCAAATTTTGTACAATCGGTTTTGCCAATGTAGAATCATAGAAACGACTTAATACATCACCAAAAAAAGAGAGAAATCGACATAACAAATGCATGTTGGACAGTCAAATGCGTGCATGTTGGACAGTCAAATGCGTGCATTTGGACTCGTATCGTGATGCGCTTTGGTCCATCAATTGGCTTGTCATCCTGGCTAACCTCAACTTCTCTTCTAATTGAAGACGAGTTAAACAATAAAAGGAAGTGGTAACTATCGTGAATTTCGAACTAGAACCGTTGGAGCAGAAAGGATTTAAATTTGTCCACTTCAGCTTGCAAAATAGTGCAATTTCGTCGATGAGCTCATTCACTTGCTAGCCACAAATTATGCTCTTCGATCTTTTAATGACCCGCCATTTGCTTTCCCGATAATCTTCTGCAAGTCTTTAACAACATAGCCAAAAATACTTAGTAGTTAAGCCCAAGTTGAACATTGGGATATTGCACTTCTTCACCATCACAATCGTATGTGTAATGTGAAAAAAACCAATAGATCGAGTCTATCACCTTTTGAAACAGAGTTAGCACCGCGCAAAGGAGACATTATTGATTGTGACAGAGAATGCAATATTCCTTCAATCGGCCTTACAAGGAAGGTCCACAATCGTGCGTTCAAGGCTACTTTAGCGGGCTTAAATTTCGTGGAGGAAGACGGCTGAGGGATGAAAACAAAACGGAGTCTCATTCAACTATGTTAGATGTAGTGCTAAGATAACTAAGCCGCATCATCGGTTCTGTTTTGGAGTTTCAATGGCTAGCCCTTTGGTGAGGACTGGAGCTCTAATTTTTTCTTGGTTTCCAAAACCGTTCTAGTGGCATTTCCGAAATCTTTCTAATTGGCATTATCATTTTAATCTTTGTAATCTTGGGGAGATTAATAAAATTTTCTTTTGCCGATAAAAAAAAAATTTCCGAAATTATTTTTGGTGGTATTCTGGCATTCCAAGACACGTCTCTGCTCAGATTTTTGTCATGACTTCGTAGTACTGCTGATATGGGAAAATTTCATGGCTCATGGAAAATCTACACATCAGGTTTGGACACGAATTTCACCACAATCAAACACACAAAATAATTTAAAATGATTGCAATAGTAAAATCTAGCGACATCACTTCGGAAACATAATCTCCTCTATCAACTAATGCATTGAGAATATTTCGCAATCTAAAAATTTTTAGGCTTTACCAATGTATTTGGATTAAAAGCATTTTCCTGAATCGAGAATGTTAGGAAATCCGTTGTGGTGGCACTAAAGATCGTAGTTGTAATGTGGTGGCAGTAGGTTAAAGTATAGAGGATACTGTCAATCCTTTTCGGTGTTCTCGTTTGGAAATATTCTCAATTTTTGTTGTGTTGATATGTAGAGACCCGTATTTTTATTTCAATAAATTTGATGTTGTATAATTGCTTACGTAAAAAGAAATATGATGTGAATATGTGAATTGGGTTCAATATGCTCGAATTTGGGAGTTTGGGGGTGTTAATGTGTTATGCCTATGTGTATATATATAAGGGAGTGTGTGAGTGTGGAGGATAAATTTTCCCCAAAACACACCCACACAACTCACGCCTCTCTTTCTCTCTCTCTCTCTCTCTCTCTCTCTCTCTCTCTCTCTCTCTCTCTCTCTCTCTCTCTCAAGCTCAATACTCCTCAAATCCGTAGGGATCTATTCCTCCTTCACCTAATAACCACGATCTTGAGTTTGTATCGGTAGACTGGAATTCGGAGGAGGTGTTCTCGGTGGATTTCGGGTCTAGGATAGCTAAGGCTTGCTCGGAGTTCGTGAGTTCGGCTTTGATCTTTGAGGTAGGGATTTCTCACTTCTATTATGTGTTAATGTGATGATTTGGTGTTTGAATCATGCCTTAAATCGTTGGTTTTGTTGCTAGACTTGTTCTCGCGAAATCTGAACTCGTGCGCTGAAAACCCAAGTCCTACCGGTAGGAGTTTTGGCCCTACCGGTAGAAAAGCTGTCCAGAAAGGTCATTTTCGTGAAATTTTGGTCTCCTACCGGTAGAAGAATGTGTCCTACCGGTAGGAAATGAAAAATCAGCATTTTTGAAAAACTTCGGAGGGGCATAACTTTTTCATCCGAACTCTGTTTTGGGTAAATTTTATACCGAAATTCATGTGCCGGAAGTCTACTTTCCAATGGTGGTGGTCTCATCTCCTAATTCTTAAC
Source organism: Rhododendron vialii (assembly GCF_030253575.1). Classification (NCBI taxonomy): domain Eukaryota; kingdom Viridiplantae; phylum Streptophyta; class Magnoliopsida; order Ericales; family Ericaceae; genus Rhododendron; species Rhododendron vialii. The sequence continues at coordinate 38,256,019 of NC_080566.1, forward strand.
CAATAAGATTTGGTAGCCAAAATAAGATAGATATGTTCGTAGATGTCGGAAAATCCTTTTCCTTAGAATCGTTTGGGTGAGACATGGATGTTCTTAGGTCCTCCTAAGTTCTTAATTGAGTGGTTTGACGAGGCTAGTGGTATACTAGGCTTTGTGGTGGTTGTTGGGTTCCGTATGAGTCCTATGACACCGAAACGAGGGTTTAGAGAACATAAGAAATATAGGTGGGCGAGGGTTGTATGTGTTGACATGCAATGTGACAAACAAACACATAGGACACTCCTTTGAGTTAAGCAACGCTAGGCAGGGGTATGTGAGACATGTTTCTTATGTTCGATATGTGATACGTCATTTGCGTAAATTGTATGGTTTTATGAGTTGTAAGGTGAAATTCTATGAGCCATTGCGAGAGAATATCCTTTGATATGTGAATGCTTATATGAAGAATGAATGGTGTAATGATAATGAGTTGAATGAAGTCGGATTATCCTTATTACTATTACAACTACTACCTCTTATGAATAAGTCTTCGTTGTGAAATCATTATATGTGATTGAGAAGAATGGTTGAATTGTGAGGTGTATTGGACGAATTGTGGTATGGTGATCTATACTATGTGATGTGATTTAGTTCCTTTAGTGAGGAAGGTATTTGTAAGGAGTAGCGGGGCTCCATAAACAGCCCGGAAAGAGCGCTTGCTTATGACGTGTGATGTGGGATTGCAAGAGTGATGCATATAAGTAAACGTTAGGGTTTGTTTGATGAATGTACGAGAGAAATGATTGGTTGTCGAAATAACACCATAGAGTCATGTATCAACAGGTTCTTTTCTTTAAACGTGTGACGTTATGACTAAAGTGAAGTCGAAGAGCGGATAGAGTATTCGGAATAGGGTGTTGTGGTTAGCTTAGAGTCTTGGTGTGTAGTCATGGTACTTCATTTATGTCATCGACGTTGGGAAAACTACTAGTCGTGTTTTGTTTTTCCATTGAGATGTCGTACCTTGCTTCTGTTATTCACTCTTGGTTTTGTTATTCATCCTACCAGTCATCCCATTTGCATATAATGGTTGTGTAGATTTCTCTACTGGGCTAGTGTAGCTCAACCTATCATTTTTCAGGCGTGAACCTGGAGCAGTAGAATGGAGCGAAGTGCATGCATTCAAGTGCATATTTTCAAAAGAAGTGGCAAAAGAGACTCATGGACTTTTTTGATAAAATAACTTTTGGGAATGTAATAGCACCTTAACTCTATTTCATTTTATGATGTAATGTATTCAAACTCTTGGAGTTGGATCTGTAATTTAATGATTAGAACATGGTGAACTCTTTTGGGGTATTATGTAAGATAATGTGAGGGGTTTTATTTATGAAAAGCTATCTTTATTTATGTTGAAAATCAAGGGCGTGACATGAAAATTTTAGACACCCAAATTTGAATTTGAAAATATTTAAGCCCCACTTTGGGCAAATGTCGATGATGAAACGGATTTTCTTAAGCTTTGATGAAGTGTGGTTACTCCATGAACACTGTGAAACACTTATGCAATTAAAGAAATACATTAGAATTGGGAATTTGATTACCAAATGAAATGCAGAGCGCCTTAGTAGCTTCAACCAGTTTTGTAGTTGTCTTGTCTCTACACAGTTTTCATGAACGAAACTCAAATATTTTATGGCTGGATTCTGCCATCTTTTAGTACTTTAAAAACACAATTTATTGATATATAATGGGTCTTGATCCAAGTTAAAATGAGAAAACATACACGCGTTTTATCAGAATGAATCTTATTTTGGACAATTGAGGGTAAAATAATCACTTCCTGTGATGTACAGATTATTATTTTTTATCCAAACCACTTCGGCTAGATAGAAAATTGGACAAGTTTTCTAACGGTTCAAACCACGCGCAAATTGGAGTTTGGGAGTGTCCGGGGCAAGTCCACAAAGTTTGACTTGTTTTGCAACATTAACGCGCCTCAAGCACTACATTTTATTGCGCCCCGGGCGCATCTTGAACACTGCACAACAAGTACAACTTTGCAAACTTGCCACATACACTCCCAAACTACAATTTATGGGTGGTTTGAACCGTTAGAAAACTTGTCAAATTTACTTTCCTATCGAATTGGTTATGATGAAAATTATTTTGTACATCAAAATACATTACCATTTTAACCTCAATTGTATGGAAAATAAATTATTTCACTAAAATGCTCGTATCGCTCTCATTTTAAATCGGATCAAGACAAATCATATAATGATAAATAAGGTTTTCACTACATTAAAAGATGATGGAAACAAATAATTAAACTAATGAAGTTTTATTTATGAAAAGTTGCATGGTTGAAGGGAGACCGGTTCTAAGATCATCGGAGCGATAAAGGCTAAAGTACGTTTTGGTGTCAATTTACACATACTAAGTTTCATTCGATGCACACATCGCTAGTTCCAGGGTACTTGTTCATTCTGTAAGAGTGTCCACATGGTTCATAGGGCTCTCCACACTTCATTAAGTAATCAAAAATCAAAGGGAGTACGTCGAGCTCAGATTGGCGCTCTCTGGAGAGTTTTTCGGTAATGTTATTGCGTATGATCCAATAATAGTTAAGTTCCTCTCAATTTGTGTATGAGTGTTTGATTTTGATCCTCGACGCAAAAGGAAAACAGAATTTCCCATCAATCCACATTCTGAGAAACAAAACTTTTTTTTGCGCTCTTTATAGTGCAAAGCTTGGTATACCAAAGCAAAGATACTTGATTAAGCACAACTTCTCATACAAAATACCAATGTTCTAAAAGTCGCTAGGCATAATTAGGTTGTCAGCCACTTTTGAGCTTCGAGGCCTAGTAATTGGCATTTAATCTGCGCATAGGAATTAGTCGGATCTAGTCGTTTAGGCCCCGCCATAGATTAATTGCGGATTACTTCCAATTTTTTGAACACTGCAAAGTACATGGATTTATGTTTCCAAGAGGGTGCACTAATTAATCGATTCAGATTGTGGTAGCTTGATAGTGTTCTGATGTGATCTACAAGAGTATGTACAAGTGGGTGTACCCCTACTGTGTGTACGTATACAAGTACTAGCATAGAGGTTTTTGTACGAACATATTTGTCTACCGAGAGAATCGACTTGTCGATTGAACATGCTATTTATCTCATGGTCAAAACTAACGTCAAGGGGATGCAACCCGTGCACACTGAGAAACAAGAAAAAAAAAAAAGGACTTCCGAAACACAATAAAAGCATCACAAATGCCTGAAACATTACAAAGCCAAAGATAATCACCAATATTAAGAATCCACGGCAAAGTTCATTAGTTTCGTCCGCGTTTCCAACGATTGGAGAGACTGTCAGAACTTGGTTGGTAGGGCTCGCGGAGTTCTACCATTGTGTTGAAGAACTCATCCACTCTCCGATTACCCAACAAGCCCTTGTCCATGAACACCGAAATGGAGTACTGGTGGAAGAAACTCTTGAGGGAGTCTGTCAGTTTTGATTTGCACGGATCGTCTTTGATGTATTCTAGGCACGATCTGTCTACTTTATATGTGGCCTCTCACACTTTTCGATTGCAATCCCAGAGAAAAGGAATTAAAACTATTTACTGCATCACATGCGCCTCAGGCGCATTTAAGTTGCGGCCCAGGCGCATACATGTTTTCTCTCTTGAAGTGCTGCGCCTCAGGCGCATATACGCTGCGCCCCGGGTGCACTTTGTTAAACTCTACCTAAATCATTCTTCTTGTGCGTTCTCATCATTTGGGACTTCTTTTTTGCCATTCCTTGAGACTTCTAAGCTTCCAAAATATGTAATGTTAAACTTCGTGCAATCGGCTTTCACATGACTAATCATAACAATACTGAATTTTACAATGAACTTGAAGCTAGTAGAAGTATTTTGGATTTTACAATGCTTTTGATCTTATAGTTGTGAACGCTTTTTCCAAGAAGAGGGAGGAACATCTAATTACCGTTAAGAGCGGGTCCAATAAAAGTCAGATAGATTACTTTTTTTTTTAGAAACACTCAACGTTTGTTTTGCGAAGATTGCAAGATTATCCCCGGAAAGTGTCTAGCTATTGCCATAACATAGACTTACGGTGTTAGATATTTGCCCACTAACTAGATGGTGGCATCTTTCTTGTTGTTCGTATTTCGGTCCTGCGTTTGCAAAATCCTTGTTTCATCCTTGCCAGTACCTGTATGCAAACAAGATTCAAACTTGTCTTGTTTTCTTGCATTGTCCAAATGAATTAAATAACAAGGGAAGAGGAGAACATTTATCGATGAGATATATTATTATTATAATAATAATAATAATAATAATAATGTCAAGTGCAATAAAGAAGAAGAACTGACGAGTGATTTTGAAAGAAGAAGTTGGGCTTTGCCAATAACTGAACGACAATTTCCTTCCTGAACGACAATTTTTTGCTACTACAATAATCTTTCAAACTACAATAATCTTTCTTCGTTGCGTTGATTCTTTCTGGTTTTGGTCATCTGGGGAAGAAGAAGATGATGAAAGAAGGAATCCCATGAAAGAATTACACTTTGCCGCAAAAAATTACTCTTGACCGCAAATAATTCTCGTGGCCTCAAATTATTGAAAGCGTGATTACTCCTCAAGATTCACTTGTGTTTTACATGCTTCTTGGCTGCGTCGAATTACACTTGGTCGCGTTGAATTGCTTTTAGACGCGTCTAATTACTCTTGCCGCAAGTTATTGAAAGCATGATTACTAGGCACACTTCTCTTGTGGTTTACATGATTCTTGGCCGCACGTTATTGAAAGCGTGATTACTAAGCATGATTCTCTTGTATTTTACATGCTTCTTGGCCGCGTCGAATTACACTTGATCGCGTTTAATTGCTCTTGGCCGCGTCTAATTACTCATGGCCGTACGTTATTGAAAGCGTGATTATTAAGCACGATTCTCTTGTATTTACATGCATCTTGGCCGACTTCGCCGCGTTTAATTGCTCTTGGCCGCGTCCAATTACTCCTGGCCGCACGTTATTGAAAGCGTGGTTACTAAGCACGATTCTACTGTATTTTACATCTTCCTTGGCCGCGTCGAACTTCATTTGGCCGCTTAAAATTACTCCTGGCCGCTAAAAACTACTTGTGGCCGCATGTTATTGCGAAAGCGTGATTACTAAGCACGGGCCGCATGTTTTTTGTAATCGTGTTCATCAGTCACGCCTTTCTACTCTCGCAGCCGCGAAATATAGACCTAATTAAAGGGACCAAATTCCTCACGCAGCTCGCTCGCTCTCTCTCACGCACACACACATAGAGGAACCGGTCAAAGAATCAAGCACTCTCTTTGCAATGGGAACCACAGCAGTCAAGCGAAACCAGGTTCGGTCTCTCTTGAATTGTTTTTGAGGCTGTTTGGCTACCCGTTATTACCAATTAAGCAAAAAACAAGCAGCAAGAACTGACGAGAAATTCTGATTAATAGATTTATAGATACTCAGCATCTGGAATTCCATTAACGTGATACAACGACCTAGAAATTATGATTCGTGTGTACTTTAGGTTTATGCCCAACCTCATTTACTGTCCATTTGGCGGAATCGGTGAGAAAAGAAAAGAAATTGTCGTGCTTTGATTAGGAAAAGTTGTAGTGCTTTGATTTATTTACCAATTAAAGATGTTGGGATGCTAGTCATTTTTGTAATGTTCTTATCGACGAATACCGAAAACATTTTAAAAGCAAATAGATGTATAAACGATGCTAATGCTAGTGTTATTAGTTCCATGGTTGATGCGGATATTAGAGGCGTAAAGACAAATTCTCTACTATTCGATAGAAGTCAATTCGATGAATCCATTGCCAAATTTTCAATTGCCACTGTCATGTCATTAGTTACAATCCAGTCTCACTGTAAAGATTCAATCACTTTTTGATGTATCAGAGTTCATGTCCAGAGGAAGTGCTTATAACTTTCGCATAAGCAACGCGGTGCGTTTAAGTTTCCTGCCCTTCTCAAAGTAGCACTTGATGTTTCCAAGGGAATGAACTATTTGCATCAAAATAATAATATCATTCACAGGGACCTGAAGACTGCCAATCTTCTGATGGATGAGCATGAGGTAACAGGCTTTTTGGAATCTTATGTGATTGACCTTTTCGTAAAGTTAACTTGTCGTTCTTTCACTTTGATGTTAAATGCACATTTGGAAGTGAGCATTCATTTTATTACAAGTATCGTATTTTTTCTCTTTCATGGTCCTAGTGTGAGTTGCAAGTCATTTTTAATCATATCAATAGTAGCTTCTTCGTGTTTTCAGCTCTTCAGTGAAAATTCTATTCTTCTCTGGACAGTCATTAAGGTTGCAGACTTCGGAGTTGCTAGAGTGCAAACTCAACCAGGAGTGATGACTGCAGAAACTGGAACATACCGTTGGATGGCACCTGAGGTTGAACTTTATCTTAAATTGCCTATAATTTTGAATTTGTGAGTCAATGTTCATGCATGATTCTTTTTGATAAGTATGTGAAGTTCCTTGCTAAAAAGTTTCTCCTTCTAGTTGTATCATGCTTGCCTCACCATGCATTTTAGGGATCAGTAATACTTCATTCCAAGTGCGGAAATGGAACGATCTTGGCTAACTGGGTGTATTACTAGGATTTCCTTCTGTGCCAATATTGTTGTTCCATGATGCCCCGGGTCCATGTTTTGGAGCCAAGACCTGGTACCATTTACTTGTGGAGATGGACTCCCTCTGTTCTTGTTGTTTTTTCTTTTGATTTTATCTTCCTCTTCGATTTCCTAGCGGTGTATAATACATAGTTGTATACACCTGTTGGGCATTGTAGCAAGTTGCCTCACTTTCAACACTTGTACATTGTTTCAGGTAGAATTTGTACTTCCAATGTCATCAGTGGGCACTGTAAAACCTCCTTGTAAATTGGAGTGGATAAGTTTCTAATTAGAAGTTCCGTATTAGACATCTATTTCCGGTTTGGGTTTTCAAAGTCTCTCAGATAATTTGATGTTCAAGTAGGAGAGAATGGTAATAATGCCTTAAAATATTATTCGGTGCATTGAAGGTTTAAAGGTTTCTACTTCTTGATGATTATATGTGGAAATAATCTCCTATTGGTCAGTTCCAAGCTTGCATCTTTGACATATTGACTCTGGCCCGGGGGCTAACTACTGGGATAATCATTTTTCATGTGATTTTCTGTAAATTGCTGTCACCGGCTGCAAAAATGTCACTCTTCCTAAAACATCCTTTCTGGGTTTGTTGTTCTAATAAAGGGAACTCTCTTCTTAAAATGGTATTTTGTGCATTGAAGGTCATTGAACACAAACCCTATGACCATAAGGCTGATGTTTTCAGTTTTGGAGTAGTGCTCTAGGAGCTGTTAACAGGAGAAGTAAGCCTTCCAGTGACTCTGGTGTGCAGGTTTCGTACTTGTACTTAACACCTTTGCAAGCAGCTGTTCAACAAGTATTTGGCTTTTCCTTTTCTTTCTTTCTATACAACAATACTGACCTCCCATATTTTGCTGGGATTAGAGTATGGGATTAGATTACACGGGGACACATTTTGTGCATTTTCTAGGAACTTTCACTTGTGTGGTTTGGATTAAATGTGCTAGATATATCCAATCCCATGAAATCAAGGATACAGAATACCGTTATGTATCTGCTCGCTATTGTCCAGTCAAACAAACAGGACCTTGATGTTTAATAAATGATTCATCTATATCGTTTATATGGTTACCAGGGTCTGCGGCCAACAATTCCAAAGAACACCAATCCAAAGCTTGTCGAACTGCTTGAGAGGTGCTGGCAGCAAAACCCCACTCTGAGACTCGATTTCTCGGAAATTATAGAGATGCTGCAGCTTATGGCCAAGGAGGTAGGTCATTTGCCAAAGGTTTTCTTTTTGATACATTGAAAAATAATTTTTATGTCCTTAGTGAGTAGTTCATTTTACAATACATGGAGTGGAACCTTGGTTATTATGAACTGTTGAAACAGGTGTGATGTGAGGGAGGCGATTGTCACAAGGATAAATCAATTGGCGGATGTTTCTCGGCACTCAAAAGGGGTCATCACTAAAGCAGGTTAAAATGCATTTTACAGCTTTTTCTCCTGCTGATCAGTCGAGGTGTATACCTGGAATGGAATAGTTTGTTCATTTCTAGGCTTGTTTCTCACTCAGTTTTTGTTCAGTTTGGTGTTCTCTCCCAGTCAATAGTTTGTATCCTTGAATCATTTGTGACGAAGCAATTGTAGATGAACAACTTGATTAAAAAGAGTCAAATCTCTCTCTCTCTCTCTCTCTCTCTCTCTCTCTCTCTCTCTCTCTCTCTCTCAACTAGCAGCTTTCTTATTTCGACAATAAGCAATGCCTCCTTTGTACCCAACTTCAGATGCATGTTATGATGCAATTTTTACCTTCGAATCAACGGCGAAAATAAACCCTCAAGCCAAATTGGGCGCGGAGTATTTGCGTTCGAAGTCCCTTGGTTCTCCATAAGCGAGATATCAAATGCTACCCTCATATGACTGGCAGTGAAAAAAACTAGCTAGGTATCATTTTTCTTTCATTTTCCTTCTCTCTCAGTCACTCATACAGCATTAATCAATACTCAAAATAGTGTACAAGATGGCCGAAGAGGGCAAGCCATAGCAACGCCTCACCCACCCTCACACCAGAAAAAGTTTTAAAATGAGGTTCTTCCCTTCTGAAAATCATTTCACATGACTAATCACAACTGTTGTACTCCCACAATTATTACCACGGGTATTCTATCCACCTATTCTACAGGATGAAACTGCAGATATTTGATTAATTGTGAAATCCAGGTGTTCACTCGAGCTGTTTCGTTCAATCAAAACGTGCCCAATCTCGGGCAAAACTCGAAACTGCTTGCTTTTGTGTCTCCTCTGAATCATGCTTCCTACGACCATAAATGTCCTCTTCCGGCAACTTCAGCATGCCCCTTATAACATTGAGTCCGAAGTTGGCTTTGAACTGCTGCTCATCGTCAATCACGTGGACAAACCCCTTGTTTAATCCGAATTCGACATGGAAGTATGGAAAATCCTCGGGAACAGAACCACCAACCCCTTTACACTCGTATCACTGAGCTTCTTCGTATTGTGCTGGCTCCACTCATCTTCAGCTTCATCAATTGCCTGAAGGAAACTCGTTGCACAAACATGTAGAAGAAGATTACTACAGATCATGTTGAGTTCTCAAGAAACAAGTGAAATTTCGTCAAAGATTAAACCAATCACCAAGGGTTTTCTATCTGTAAAAGACTAACAGTGATATATGAACCAAACTTTCCAAATGGTGATCAGTGTGATTGGCATTTTTCTATCAGGCTAGAAGGCAAAAAATGGTAACACATGGTATCTTTATTTCAGTGTCCAATGATTTGTACGAAAAGTAAACATCTACATTGCTCACAACTCTCTCTTAAATACTCCCTCCGTCTCATAATGGATGACAATTTTGGCATACGTGCCTTGCAAGAATTTATCAAACAAGATTTATATAGCATATGAAAGCATTAAAAATTAAAAGACAGAGATGAATTCTTAAGATGTTTGAGCTAGCAAAATTGTCATCCATTTTGGAACAAAGATTCTCTCTCAATGTTGTCTTTCGGTCTAAGCATCCACTCTAATCCCATTTCCTTTCTCACAGTATTGTACTTTCTTCAATATATGAAATTTGTGCCTATCAAGCAAAAACACAATGTGGAATAAGGAAATGGGACTTCTTTAGTTCTTTTAGTTCTGTATTAGTTTTATCAACGCCACCCTGGCTCAAACAAAAGGAAGCGAAGCCAACAATACAATATTTATATCCTGGTACCCAGAGACAGAATCAAATTTTAATACGGAGTATTAATAATTCACATGGCGCAAGGGCTACCTGTGGGAGAGAAGCTGTTCATAGGTGGCGATTCCAATGTTCATAGGTGGCGATTCCAATGGTCCTATAGGAGTTAATAGGCAAGAGTATGAGAAAGTCTTTGGTAGTTTTGGGTTTGGTGACTAAAATGAAGCTAGTAGAAGTATTTTGGATTTTGCAGTGCTTTTGATCTCATAGTTGTGAACGCTTTTTCCAAGAAGAGAGAGGAACACCTAATTACCATTAAGAGCGGGTCCAACAGAAGTCAGATAGATTACCTTTTTGTTAGAGACACTCAACGTTTGTTATGCGAAGATTGCAAGATTATCCCCAAAGAGTGTCTAGCTATTGCCACAACATAGACTTCTGGTGTTAGATATTTGCCCACGAACTAGATGGTGGCATCTTTCTTGTTGTTCATACTTCGGCCTCCGCGTTTGCGAAATCCTGGTTTTGTCCCTGCTGGTACCCGTATGCAAACAAGATTCAAACTTGTTTTGTTTTCTTGCATTGTCCAAATGAATTAAAGAACAAGGGAAGAGGAGAACATTAATCGATGAGATATATAATAATAATGTCAAGTGCAATAAAGAAAGAAGAACTGACGAGTGATTTTGAAAGAAGAAGTTGGGTTTTGCCCAGAGCTGAACGACAATTTCCTTTCTGCAAAATTTTCTGCTGCTACAATAATCTTTCAAACTACAATAATCTTTCTCCCTTTGTCTTCATCCATTCGCCTTTGTTCCGTTCCCATCTTGGAATTTTTTTTTTTGATGTAATAAGTGGAGAGATAGATAGAGAAAGTTATAAGGAAAAATGCAGAGAGAAAAATGGATTTCTCAAAGATGAGAACCAAACAAAGATATCATTCCCACCACACTGAGCCCAAATTTGAACTCTACAAATTGGCCTAGAGTTGGCGCTAGGTGTACGAGGCAACATTTCCGTGACTATGTTCATTCATTTTGAATGTCAATACTTAAAAGTATGTATAATAATCAAAATTAATTCGCAAAGTTTTGAATTGGAAGAAAAAAGTAAATATACTATAAATATAATACAAAACCTTAGCGCCAATCATTTACCCGAAAAACACTCTTAGAGCCAATGTTAGAAATTCCATACCTCGCACAATAGAAAATGGAGAACCAAAACCCAAGCTATGAGGGGACAACATGAATACTCAGGCATTTGGACAATTGCCATCAAGTAGTTGTCCTAATGTGATCATGAGAAATGGGCTCTGCATGCGCGACTTCTGTTTCGATAGAGCCGCAGAAACTTGGTGCATAGTTGGTCGGCACCACGGGTCGGGGCGCAAGCATGCAAGTGCTAGCTTGACAGCAAGAACCACTGCTTCCTCCGTTTGATTCCTTGGCAATGGGAGCCTTTTATCCAATACATCCTTCACGAAAATACCATAAGAAGATGGTGGTGAGGAATCCAAAGTTGATGAAGAAAGAGAAGAGATGAGATCCCCTGGATGCCTCCCCATTATAACTTCGAGTGTTAAAACTCCAAAGCTATAGACGTCTAACTTCTCATTCACCTCCATTGTGTAAGCAAGTTCTGCCCAAAGAAGGAAGGGTACAAAGAACAGGGAAAAAAAACTAATAAGAAATTGTAAAGGTGGCTTAGGAATTAACATATTCAAAAGAAAAACAGGAGACTAATATTGGTAGCTAAGATGAACTGTGCAAGTACCTGGAGCAGCATATCCCAAGGTACCTGCAAAGGAAGTTCAATTTGATGAGTGCAGGTTTAGAAGTCTAGCAGTTCCAAAATCAGAGAGATAAGCAACGTCTTCTAAGTCTAGCAAAACATTCTTGCTTGATATATCACGATGAATGACCGGGGGTGAACAACCATGGTGCATATATGACAAAGCATCTGCCAAACCTTTAACAACATTCATCCTCTTACTCCAATCCAAACTTAGTGCTTCTTCCTCACAACTTAGTTTCTTGTCCAAGCTCCCCCCTTCCAAGAACTCATAAACTAAAAATGAGTGTCGTGGATGTGAACAGTAACCCAAAAGCCTTATGATACGCCGATGTCGTATCTCTATCAATGCACGAATCTCACTCGTAAAACTTTGAAGATTAGCCAACTCGCCATCTTGCGAAGGATGAAACTTCTTTACAGCAACAACCTTACCACTTGGGAGCTCAGCCTTATAAACAACGCCATGTCCACCTACTGCAATGCAATGCTTGTCGTTGAAATCCTCCGTCGCTTGGATGATATTTTCATGCACCAATTTTCCATTGAAGCTCCAAATCTCAAACAAATCTTTATTAGCTTCTTTATTTGGCTCGATTTCATTGTCTCCCATTTTGTTGCGATGAATAAGGATAATCATAGCAACAGTAAGAAATAAAATCCCCAACGTAGGAACTACAATTGCTAGTACAATTTTGTAATGATTTCTCCCATTATCTCCTTTGCTCTGCTTCAGTGAACATGGCATCAAACTAGTTTTATTGCCACACAATCTGTCGTTATTTCGGTATGCCTGAAATGAAGCATCATCAAATGCTTTTGTGTTGGGCAGAGGACCTTCCAAGTGATTGTAAGATATGTCAACAGACGTTAAACTTGACATCCCGTTAAAAGATGAGGGGATAGAACCGGACAACAAGTTGTGGGAGAGGTTTAGTGTCTCTAAGGTTTTCAAGTCCCCGATCCCTGGTGGTATCTCTCCTGTTAATAAATTATTTCCAAGATCGAGATTTTGAAGAAAGTGCAACTTTCCTAATTCATAAGGAATAGTCTCCCTGAGAAGATTTCTGCTCAAGTTCAAGTTCAGAAGATTCACACACTCACCCAACTTCCCTTGGATACGTCCGCTAAGATTGTTTCCAGACAAGTCGAGATGCTGAAGACTAGACAGGTTGGCCATTTCTGCTGGAATATCGAGTGAAAGTTTGTTATTGCTAAGAGTAAGATTGAACAACAAAGCCAATTTTCCCAAATTCTTCGGGACCTCACCAACTAGATGATTTGAAGAGAGATCGAGTAAATGTAACTGAGTTGCACTTCCAATGCCAGGTGGAATGTTTCCAAAAAGGTCATTGTTGGAGATCTTTAGGCTAGTCAAATTGGGTAACTGTTCCCATTTGTGCCAAAGCTCGCCATAGAAATTATTGTGACTGAGATCCAAATATTCAAGGTTCGGGAATACCTCAAAAACTTCCGATATATGCCCAGTCAGTTGGTTTCGATCAAACCTAACACGGCGTAACTGACTGCAGTTTCTCAAGCTATTTGAGATATGACCTGTTAAATAGTTGTTTGTTGTACTAACTTTTACGAGTGATCCATGAGTGCACAAATTTGGCAGTAGAGGACCTGTGAGCTTGTTGTAGGCTATATCAAGCATTTGTAGATATCTAAGATTTTCTAGTTCTACAGGGATAGATCCAGAGAGAGAGTTCGAAGCAAGGAGCAAAATTGTGAAGTTTTCCAGGTTCCCTATTGAAGCGGGGATTGATCCCGTGAGATAATTTACTGACAAATAAAGATCAGTGAGAGATCTTAGCATTCCTACTTCTTGAGGGATAGATCCAGAGAGAGAATTCTCGCTAATGTACAACATTGTGAGGTTTCTCAAGTTCCCTATTGAAGTGGGGATTGATCCCGTGAGATTATTCTTGTCTAGTGCAAGGGCAGTGAGAGATCTTAGCATTCCTACTTCTTGAGGGATGGATCCAGAGAGAGAGTTATCGTAAAGGTACAACATTGTGAGGTTTCTCAAGTTCCCTATTGAAGCGGGGATTGATCCCGTGAGATTGTTCGTTGACAATTCAAGATTAGTGAGAGATCTTAGCATTCCTACTTCTAGAGGGATAGATCCAGAGAGAGAGTTCTCGTAAAGGTACAACGCTGTGAGGTTTCTCAAGTTCCCTATTGAAGCGGGGATTGATCCCGTGAGATTGTTCGTTGACAATTCAAGATCAGTGAGAGATCTTAGCATTCCTACTTCTGGAGGGATAGATCCAGAGAGAGAGTTCTCGTAAAGGTACAACGTTGTGAGGTTTCTCAAGTTCCCTATTGAAGCGGGGATTGATCCCGTGAGATTATTCTTGTACAATGTAAGGGCAGTGAGAGATCTTAGCATTCCTACTTCTAGAGGGATAGATCCAGAGAGAGAGTTCTCGTAAAGGTATAACGTTGTGAGGTTTCTCAAGTTCTCTATTGTAGTGGGGATGGATCCAGTTAGATTATTCGCTGACAAATCAAGGTCAACGAGAGATCTTAGCATCCCAATATCTCTAGGAATTGTTCCCGAAAGATGATTGATGGACACATTAAGAGATGCGAGTCTCGAAAGGCTGCCAATCCGAGAGGGAATGGTCCTATATATTAAGTTGTTGGACAGATCAAGTTTCACTAGATGAGGTAACGAAGAGAAGTTAAGACCGGAAAGCGTACCTCTCAAACCAATACTGTCAAGGGTTACATTGGTTACTTCAGTGGCCTCGTTGCAACCAATTCCAACCCAAGTGCAATGACTACTTTGATTCCATGATGAAAGGAGAGATTGGCTTTGATTGTCAAGGCTAGCTTTCCACTTCAAGAGAGTGGCTGCTTCACTTTGTTTTGCAACTATTTTGGTTGCGGGAGAAGCACGAGCAATGGCGGAATCCGATGAAGAGACAAATGGAATTAGGATGACAACAAAGACAAAGATGATTATGGAGTGAACTGCTTGGAAATTGGGAGCCCTTTTAGGTACGGATGCCATGGCTGGTTTCTTATGACACAAGCTAGGAGTAGAAGTTGGGTTGCATAGAAAGATGAAAGCTTTGAATTTTCATTTATAAGGGGTACTATTTATAGGAACATGATTTGTCTCTCATGTAAATCGCACGGTTGAGATAAATTGATGCGTACAATGAAATTCACATCACACGTTAAGTCTAACATGTAATTATATCTACACGACTTATGCTTCCAGTTTGTGGAAATTCTGCCAAGTTTGGTCCATTTTTTTTATCCGGGTCGTTTAAAAGTGTTTTGAAGGGTCCAGATTTTTTCGTGTATTTTTTATTAAAAAGTATTGTAAACACTACGAACAAATCTGGACCGTCCAAAATACTTTTCAGACAGCTCGGATGAAAAAAATGGACCAAACTGATCTGACCAAACTTGACCAGATTCGAGGAGGACAATTGATGAGAATTTCAATTTCCAGAAGACATAAAGAGAACAAGTGCATAGACTTCTATTAGTGATGGGAGCTTTCACAGTCAATTATCAACATCAATATATTCTGGGCCCGCATGACTTGACTTCGACGGCTATTGGTGATCACCTTCTCTTCCCTTGGAGTTGGAGGCCTCTGAGAAGCAAGATTATTCAATTAGCTATGTATTGCCATTCATAGTTGTCATTGTCAAAAAGTTTTTACTTTTTTGTTTTTCGTAAATTTTTTAGATTTTTTTTTTAAACTATGGAAACTACAAAAAGATGTTTTCCTCAATTTTTTTTTAGAAACACAAATATTACCAAACATGTTTCAACTTCTAGTTTCTTGAAAATAAAAAATTGAAAACTGAAAAGGTTACCAAATGCACCGAATTAACAACATGACTAGCCTGCATATAGGGAAAGTATCGAAAACCAAACATCAAAGAAAGAGCGATTTGCATTCCACACTGCACCTATTCTCTGAGAAATTCTTGGTTGCAAATCGGGTACCACATGGTACCTGATGCGCACACCCGGGCCGTTCAAAAAGGCAATCGACGGTCTAGATTGAAAGTACCGAACAGATTTAGAAAAAGAAAGAAAGGAAAAGTGTGTTTCAATCTGGACCGTCGGTTGCATTGTTGGAAGCGTCAGAAACCACGTCAGCTGTACCCTATTTGCACCCAAAAATTTATCAATGGGAAGAGCTGGGAATAGTTCTGCGCACAAAAGATAATGAAGGGAATCATTATTGAAACATATTAATGCGAAGAGAGTCATCCACCATGAGTCATCCACTGTGATACTACGGACATAATACCGTCAAACACGAAGAGACTCATCCACTATGAGTCATCCACTGTGATACTACGGACATAATACTGTCAAACACAATGATCACCGTAGACTAATGGGAAGACCTGGGAGAGACTAATGGGAAGAAAGGGGAGCGACTAATTGGAAGACTTGGGAAAAAATAATGGGTAAACCTGGGAAACATATTAACAATTCTTGCTCATCCTTACATTTGGAAATTTTTATCCGAATGAAAAATTAGAAGATTGGATAGAGCACCTACACTTATTTTATTGAGCTGATTCTCCACAAGCTCACTTGAAAATTTATTTTAAAATTATTGATGGGCTTGGATTATCTGTGCAAGATCCGGAGTGGGCCTTGTGCTCAAGGGCGGCTCTAGAATTTTAGTTCAGCGGTGAGAAAATTACAAAGAAATTTTTTGTGTACAAAGTTCTATGTAAAATGCTCATATTTACATTTGGATAAAATTTTATTGGGTTAGTTTATTTTGTTTACTTGAGCTATAGTACCTACCTATTCACAAACTTTTCACTTACTTTGATATTGTATGATTAATTTAGTGTAGACAATATTAAGGAAAAATACAATTATATGGAAGAAATACAAAATTCATAGTGCATTTTGGAATCAAGAGAGTTTGCTTGGAGCTGCCCCTGCTTGAGCTGGTCGGTTCACCATCGGTGCACCACCCATCGATTCCCATAGAAGGGATCTTGTTTACCTTTAGGTTTACTGAACTTTGGCCCTTTTGACAAAAAATTACGAAAAACCATTAAAACTACGTATATAGGCAAAAGAAATCACTGATCTTGTTTACCTTTAGCAAAAAATTACGTATATAGGCAAAAGAAACAAGCTTATTCTAAAATGAAGAAGAATCCTTAACTTATCCAAACTTCGAAAAACCATTAAAACTACTATAAATATCCAAACACTGATCGCTACGCATAATGCAAATTAAATATTAAAATTCTGTCTGGTTTTTTTTTTTTTTTTTGAACCGGCAAATTAGTTGAATCTGGGTAATAGCCCTGCGACAGCATACAAAAGAGTGTAAGCTACAAAACTAGGCACAGAAGAGCCTAAACGAGGACCAGACAACTCAAAGATGAGAAAAAACTCAAAAAACAAATCTAGCTACAAACAATGAAATCCGCCACTACACAAAAAAATTGAATCTGGATTTCCCTAATCCACACAGATCGATGTTGAGTTTAAACTTCTCTCTTTAGTTTGCAAATTAAATTAAGGACTCAAATCCGTCCCGTTGTGATGATTTTCGAGCTAAGCTAAATGGAAGAAGTTGGAAGTGATGGACGTGAGCTAGGAGTGATTGACGCTTGCCGAAGGCAAAATGGGAGGCAAATGGTTGCAAATAGGGCCGTAAACGAGCCAAATCGAGCCGAATATTAGATTGTTCAGATTCGTTCATTAAGTTTTTTAGCAAACTTGAGCTCAGGTTGAACTCAATGAAAATTATGATGAGCCAAACTCAAACCGAGCTTGCCCAGGTTTGGGTCGAAGTCGAGCTTGTTCACGAGCCTTAACGATCCAATAATATCATATTTTTATGCTCTCATACATGTCTAAAACTGCAAATAAATTTTTCATTATGTACATAAATATGTTCATATACATATAAAATGATAAAAACATATACATAAGTAAATTTTTAGTAATTGTAAACGTTTAGACTTGTACAAGTTTTAAAATTTTCACTATATAACTATATAAAATCATCATGATACACATATACTCCAGGTTCGCAAGCCTAATCAAGCCGAATACTGATGCGTCCATGTTCAGCTCATTTATGAAACGAGCCTAAAATTGAGGTTCAGGTTCGGTTCATTTAGTAGACAAATCGAACTCGAACGAGCCTTTACCGAGCAGAGCCTCGAACAGTTCACGAACGGCTCAGTTCATTTACAGCCCTAGTTGCAAATGACTCAAATCCGTCCGGTTGCATCTCATCAAATCTAACCGGATGAGCCAAGATTCCAGCTTCGGTTTTATTTTCTAGGGAGACTTAAAGATTCATCCTCATATCTCATCCCATGTAAGTATTCATCCGGTACTTTTTGAACAGTTATATTTTCATCCTCCCGAATGGTGAATTACCTATATTACCCTTTTTAATAAGATATCCATATTTGTGTATATTGTCTTCCTCAATTAGTGAGATATTCAATCATTTCCTAATCTAGTGAGGAGTTCAAATCTTTGTTATTCTCTTCCCAAAAGTAACAGAAATTCTTTTCCATTCAATCCGTGCATCATTATGGAAACCTTCATTGATAATCATGGTATGAATATCCAAACAAGCCATAAACCAAAAAAAATCAATGAACAAGACGACCAAAAAATCATGAATATTCAATCGTCGATTCATAAATACCCAAATAAGTTATAAACCAAACAAAAACATGGTTTATCTCTATGATGAACAAGATGATAGAAAACCATGAATTAATACCCAAACTAGCCATAAACAAAAAAAAAAATCAATTTCAAATTCGTGTTACAAGACAACAAAAAAACTATGAATATTCAATCGTCGATTCATGGTTTATTTCTGCAAATAAATCATGAATACCCAAACAAGTCATAAACCAAACAAAAACATGGTTTATCTCTAAATGAACAAGACAACAAAAAACCATGTATATTCAATTGCCGATTCATGGTTTATTTCTGAAAATAAACCATGAATACTCAAACAAGCCATAAACAAACAAAAAAATCAATGAAATCAATGACCAAGACAACAATAAAAAACATGAATATTCAATCGCCGACTCAATGGTTTATAAACCATGAAATACATAACTAAACCATGAAATCGTAAAAAACACAAGGTGATTTACGTAAAAAAAACCATGAAATCCTAAACCACCATCACCCCTCTCAACCACCGACTCAAAAATTGAAGATATACACATGCATAGGTAATTCACCGAGAATCATGGAATTATTATCCCTTACTTCAACTTACATTGAACCACCAAAAAATGTAAAGAACAAATGGAACGGCAAAAACCAGTTGGTGTCTTCGATTTCGAAGTCGATCGCCGAGTAGATTCCACGCCAGAGCTGCGATGATTTGCGCCCCTCCTATCCTCTCTGTGGAACACCGGCCGTTCACGACGAAGAGGTGGCGACGATCAACGGCGTCGAGGAGCGCGGCGGTCACCACTACTAGAAAATTTTCGATAGGTGACGAAACAAGTGGTGACGAAATTTACTATTTTACAATAGCTGACGAAACAACAAAATTTTCGTCATCAAAAGTTACTATAGGTGACGAAAAATTTATTTTTCGTCACCAAAAGTGACTTTCGGAGACAACCTATAGGTGACGATTGAAATAGTAAATTTTGTCACCTATAGTTTGTCTCCGAAAGTCACTTTTGGTGACAAAAAATAAATTTTTCGTCATCTATAGTTACTTTTGGCGACGAAAATTTTATTGTTTCGTCACTTATAGCAAAACAGTAAATTTCGTCACCACTTGTTTCGTCACCTATCGGAAATTTTCTAGTAGTGTTGCACCACAGGCGGTCGGAGAGGCCGCTGGCCTCTCTGTTTACCAATTTTTTCCTCGATCGAAATCGACGGAGATTTCGGGAAACGAAGCCAACAACAAAAATAAAGGCGAATGCGGCTTGTCTCCACAAACGGATTTGAGGTTCCTTGCCGTATTTCAGGACTTCACCGGAAGAGGAATGGCGAATGAATCAAATGCTATTTTTTGGTGGTGATGAATTGACTCGTAAAGAAGACCGTCACCTGCCAATCTTCAAGAACGGAATCGACCCATTGATTGGGCGGAGTGGATTGATGGTTTAGTGAAGTGGGGTGGAGCGGAAGAAAAATAACAAATGGACTTTGTTATTTTTCCAAGATAGATTTACAATCAAAAAGGACGGATCCCCATCGAAAGTAAGAAAATTAAGTTAATTCTACTCCTACTCCTAGTTATAACCCGAATGGGTTGGTAGACAGAAATTTATAACAAAGTTGATTTGTTGAAGGAGTTTACAATGAAGCCAAAAGAGGCTATTTATAGAAAATATAATGTGTAGGAAATAACTTCCTAACTTCTCACTACTCTTCATTATCTTCCAAATGTCCAAATAACTTCCCACAAACTCCAAAGTGTGTAGGAGCATGCCACTTGTCCAAATAACTTCTCTTCAACCTCAAAGTGTGTAGGACAATGACAAGTGTCTTTTTAACTTCCAAATGTATAGGAGCATGCCAAGTGTCCTGCACTTTATTAAAATACAAACAAATAAAAACTAGTTATATTATTAATACGAAATAATAAAATAGAAAGCATTCCCATAAACGCCACCTTTCGGTCGATCGACAGGCGGTGAAATATGGTACAAACACTCTCCCAAAACCTGCAAATGAAAATGGGATTTTGGGGGGAGGGGGGGTAAATTGTTTTGCCAAATTTTGGGGATTAGATATGGTTTTGCCGAATTTTTGAAATTAATTACAGGTGATTATCCTTAAATTAGGCAAGAGGACCCTCGAGATTATTTTTTAGTCCCAAAAATCTTTGCCTATGTATACATATATTATGTATAATAATCAATGTATCTATATAATAAAGGGCAATTTTGGGATCATTTAAAAGCGAGAATGAAAACATAACTGTTCAAAATGAGCTGGATGAATACTTACATAGGATGAGGTTTAGGGATGGATATTTAAAAATTCCTATTTTCTACGCCATGTGTCCAGTCCATCCAACCGGTACTAATATCTACGACATGTAACTTCCAATTTGTGTCAATTCTGTAGTTGTCTGAAAATTCCGTATTGGGGCAAATTTTGTGGAAATTCTGTACTAACATCAACTGGCATTATTGGCTTATGTGCACCCGACAAACATGGACTATGGTGGGAGCTTTCTGTCAACTAGAAATTTTTTTTTTAGTAATCTACTATGGTTGCTAATGGTCACTTTTCTTCCTGTGGAGACCTCTGGGAAGAAAGAAGATCGAAAAGCAAGCCCAAAATTATTCAATTGCTTTTAACAGTCCGGCTTTGAGATTTCTGAGGCTCTAAGTGGGGTTTGGAAACGGGACCTCTCATTTTCAATATACTAATTAGTTTTTCGATATAGGAAACAATTAATACAAGGCTTGGTAGAGTGGGAGTACTCGCTATTTTAGAAGCTCAGTTTGCGGGTTAAAGCCTCACAAGAAGCGTTTCAAAACTGGTTTTTTTGTAAAGGTTTCAAAATTTGCATTAAAAATTGAAGGGGCAAGGGATCAAACTTGCAATCCTATGATCTAAACATGTGCACATTAACCACTGCACTACATCAAAATTGTTATAAAATAGTTCGCATGGATAATATTTAACCCATTTAAGTATTTGGGGGCCCAATTATTAGGCATATGGGGAAGAAGAAAGAATATGAAAGAAGGAATCCCATGAAAGAATTACACTTCGCCGCAAAAAATTACTCTTGAACGCAAGGAATTACTCGTGGCCGCAAATTATTGAAAGCGTGATTACTCCTCACTATTGTTTTACATGCTTCTTGGCCCATCGAATTACACTTGGCCACGTTGAATTGCTTTTGGCCGCGTCTAATTACGTGCTTTTGGCCGCAAGTTATATTGAAAGCGTGATTACTAGGCACGATTCTCTTGTGTTTTACATGATTCTTGGCCGCGTCTAATTACTACAAACGATTGTTTTGTGTTTTACATGCTATTGGCCGCGTTTAATTAGTTGTAGTCGCAAACACATCTCCCACTCATGCATCATTCACCATGGAAGAACTAGATACTCTGTGATGTACTGCATCAACGGAGTGAAGAAGCCACTTTATAGTGCTATGGGGAGGAGCTATGAGCTCATGGAGGTTCGCATGCTTCGAATTATGCGTGGCCGCAAGTTATTGAAAGCGTGATTACTTCACACGATTCTCATGTTTCACGTGCTTTTTGGCCACTAAGAACTACACTTGGCCGCGTATAATTATTATTGGCCGCGTCGAATTATTCTTAGCCGCACGTCATTGAAAGCGTGATTACTACGCATGATTATCTTGGATTTTACATGTTTCTTCGCCGCTAAAAAATACACTTGGCCGCACTTTATTGAAAGCGTTATTACTAAGAACGATTCTCTTGTATTTTACGTGCTTCTTGGACGCTTATAATTACACCTGGCCGCACTTTATTAAAAGCGTTATTACTAAGAATGATTTTCTTGTATTTTACGTGCTTCTTGGACGCTTATAATTACACCTGGCCGCGTTTATTTACTCCTGGCTGCGCCTTCTTGTAATCGTGTTCATCAGTCACGCTTTTGAACTAAAACTCCGAGCCACAAAATACAGACCTAATTAGAGGCATAAGACCAAATTCCTCGCGCAGCTCTCTCTCTCTCTCTCTCTCTCTCAGAGAGTAATCGGTGGAAGAATCAAGCACACTCTTTGCAATGGGAACCACAGTAGTCAAGCAAAACCAGGTTCGTTCTCCCTTGAATTTTTTTGGGGCTGTTTGGCTACACGTTTATTAGCAATTAAGCAAAAAACAAGAAGCAAGAACTGACAAGAAATTCTGATTACACGTATTGATGATAAACAAAACTTGCATGTTGGTGGTATAAATTCGTGGAATGGGTAGGTATCATCGACTGTTATGAGCTTCAAATAGGTTCCGAAACTCTATTGTTTTTTTTTAATTGGATGTGAGAAATTCATTAAGGAAAACAATGTTAGAAGAACCAAGACGGCATACCTTCCAAACAGGTAAAATCTCAGCTAAGCTGAGGCAAAATCCTTGGGGATTTTTCCAACAGCTACAAAGCATGGTGTCAAGAGGAGTTTGTTTTACAGTTAAAAATTGGGAGCTTCAAACACGGGCATCAAATCTTATGTAAAACCATAGAAAAGGTTGATGAATAGCTTGAAAATCTGTAAAGTTCCTTTCTTGCCATATCTAGTATTTAATGTATGCCCAAGCAAGCTTTCTAACTAAGTTGCCAAATAATTTATCACTAGATTTTCCAACGAGCCGCGAGATTTCAGCATTTCGATTGTGTGGTGGTTTAGAAATACTCTTAGATGATATACCTGCCGCCAAATGCCTAGAGTAGGAGCAGAGAAAGAAGATGTGAAGTATATATTTTGTTTCTTGATGGCAGGAGGAGCAAACAGCTAATGAAGATGGAATAACTCTTCATTTACCAAGCTTATCTTTAGTTCTCAGCTTCTTTTCTATTGCTTATATTTGTTGCTCAAATGAGGAATGCTAGAAAACATGTCTATTAGTTAGTACATAGATAGTTTAAATGTAGGTGGCTAGATATATATTGTTATGATTACTCATGACTTTCATGTTAGGACTCCCATATTGGAATCAGGGTGACTTGGAAGAGGGACTGGTTTGACCCGGAAAGCATTAGAAGTCTGGTGTAACTGAGTTTCCTCAAACAACTCATCCAAACAGTTGTATTTGAGATATGATTCTTTCAGTGAATTCAATGATTAAGCCTTGGTTTTTGTTGCCCCACTTCAGTCTTGTCTTTGTAAGCCTCTCACAGGCCTTGTCCTATGCTCCTATTTTACTTGGGTTTTAGTCCCTTCTACGTGCCAATGTATAGAACACTCATGTAAGTAGATCATTGTTGTTTGTCATTTAGACAGTAGAAGCATCTTATTTTTTTTGGAAATTTTACTATGGGTTTTGAATACTTTAGCTTTTTGGTACTACAATTGGTATTTTTATTGAAATTTCCTAGTTCACTCTGTTTTCTATTTTGTTGTTGTAAAGGCAGTTGCCGCCCCAGATTCTACTGCGGAGTTGCCCTTGAAAGCAGAAAAAATGGAGGTTGCATTGGATGAAATTCGACCATATCTCAATTGCTGATGGCGAGATCAATGGCAATGTTGTGTGGTTGAAGCTGCAAGGAGCATGAGGCTCCTATTCAAGTTAGGTAACGAGTATGAAGATGAGAATCGAGCATTGTTTAATGGAGATTTTTCCTCAAGTAGTTGCGGTGGAACCTAAAGCAGAGGAGGAGACTGGCCTTGAGCTGAATGAAAATAACATAGAGAAGGTAATAATGCATCTCCTTTTGTTACAACTATTATAGCTTTTAAAGCACTTAAGTGTGGTTTTAACATATTTTTGAAGCAGTTGATCCTTTTCTACACTGTGGTGCTGCACTACCATTTTATAAATCATATTTTCTGTCCAGATTCATCGGGATTTCAGGATACGTATCTGTATTGCTCATAAGACCATTTTTTGTCGATATAAGCTAGTATCAGCTGATGTACTGAAATATCGATATCACAAATCCAAAATCCCTATATGTCAGTTTGTTGGCTGATATGCTACTTTATTTAGAACCCTAGTTTTGAGTCGATAGATGAACAAAATCTTGTGGATTCTGTTGTGTTATTGCTGCTGGAGAGAAGCAATGAGCAAACAGTTACTGATAATAGAATGTCCTCACTAGATTTTGAACATTTCTTTTTTCAGTGTCTCACTGATAGGAGCTTCACTGTTCATAAGATAAAAATTATGTCCTGAAAACTGATACACGTTGTTCATAGTTCATGAAATTTCATTCCTTGGCAACAATGCCATGTTCTGACTAGATACTTGATTTAGTATTTAAAAGAAGCTTCTATAGTTTGCAGTGTATTTGATTATATCTATACCCGAGGCACCGAAGTTCAATTCTTTTCATTCATTTAGGTCCTTCAAGAAATACCGGCGGAGAACCAAGTGAATCTCTTGAACTAGTAGCTATCGAAGAGCCAACCAGGAAAATTCAATTCACTGGGCTAGTTACGGCTGTAACTACTGTTGTGGTGTTGTCACATGGAAACTATGGGAGAACATACCATCCATTGCAGCAGTTCACGTTCTATAGTACTCAGACTTTCATGTTTAGCTTGGGGTCTTTCATGATTAAAGAAGGGTGTTAGGGAAGACATTTTGTCATAAATGTTGAAGACCCAGAATGGGATTGGGTCGGCCACGATTAGTGAACTTCAGTTGACAAATATTGCACTTTTTATAGTTTCGTTGTCACTATGATAGTGCGACGGTTTATTTATAGCAATTCAATTGATTGTATATGATTTTATAAGCGGAACGTCAATATTTACACAGACAATAATATTTTTATCTTTCTGAAAACCAGGACTTGGAAATCAATGTCTTTTGTGCAAGCTTGTATGTGATTTTGCAGTGTCTGGAATGGATAGAATTTTGAAGCAAAATGTGTGCTCTCACCATCTAAATATTGGAAGGGCGCCTCATTTCACTACTTTGAAAAGACATTGCCTATTTTGTCTTTCACATCTTGGGAGGAATACAACCAGGAGGGTCTAATTCAAAATCGGGTAGAAAAGGCTTGGATGTGTTATTGGCACTCTCTGGAATGGATTGGATATTTTTGAAACAAAATTTGTGCTTGGCCATGGCTAATATTGCAATGCGCTTTTTTTTTCGTCCCTAATTCCAAGATCCACACCCTAGAAAGCAATTTTATTAGTCCAAAGATGATACCATCGGAAGATCCGGGTCCCTGCTAATGAAGACCTTTGCCAAATAGTTCCAGCTTTACAAGTCAAAATGTATCGTCCCCGAAATTAATCATGAACAGGACAGCTAAAAAAGAACATTCTATACGGGACCACACAATTCTGCAAATTCGATTATTAATACAAACATAGATAGTGATCAAGCACACTCATTGGAGACTGGCATTATTGAAGTGTTATTGGGCATGACTTTCTTGCTACACAACACAAAGCCATTGAGAAAGAAAGTGTTTGTTGCCGTTTTAGATGACTTCGATTTGTCTCCCCATTAACTGCTTAATGTTACACTCTGTACAATCGATTTTAACAATGTACAATCATGGAAACGACTTAATGCATCACAAAAAAGAGAGAAATCCACATAACAAATGCAAGTTGGATAGTCAAATGTGTGCGTTTCGACACATATCATGATGCTCTTTGATACATCAATTAGTTTGTCTTCTAAGCTAACCTCAACTTCTCTTCTAATCGAAGACGATTTAAACAAGATAAGGAAGTGGTTACTATCTTGAATTTCAAACGTAGAACCCTAGGAGTAGGAAGGATTTAAATTTGTCCACTTCAGCTTGCAAAATTGTGCAGTTTCGTCGATGAGCTCATTCACTTGCTAGCCACAAAATTATGCTCTTCAATCTTTTAATGACCCGCCATTTGCTGACCCGATAATCTTCCGCAAGTCTTTAACAACATAGCCAAAAATACTTAGCAGTTAAGCCCAAGTTGAACATTGGGATATTGCACTTCTTCACCATCACAAGCGTACGTGTAATGGGAAAAAAACCACTAGATCGAGTCTATCACCTTTTGAAACAGAGGTAGCACCACGCAAAGGAGACATTACTGATTGTGACAGAGAATGCAATATTCCTTCAATCGGCTTTACAAGGAAGGTCCACAGACGTGCGTTCAAGGCTACTTCAGTGCGCTTAAATTCCGATGAGGAAGGCGGCTGAGGGATGAAATTTCCTAGTGCATGCATATATTGGAGCACTGAAGCAAGTTGAAAACAAAACAGTCTCATTCGGCTTGGTTTGTACAATCGGCTTTGATCGACAACCTACAATCATAGAAACGACTTAATGTTTCACGAAAACGAGGGAATTCGACATAACAAATGCACGTTGGATAGTATAATGTGTGCATTTCGACACGTATCATGATGCTCTTAGGCCCATTAGCTTGTCCTGCAGGCTAAACTCCACTTCTCTTCTAATTGAATTTGAAAATAGAACCAGTAGGAGGCGAAATGATTCAAATTTGTACTTGGGCTTACAAAACTGGGGCAATTTTGTCGATGAACTCGTTCACTCTCCAGCCACAAACTACGCTGTTATCTACTGTCCAATGTGGGCACAAGCCCCTAAAATCTTGTTTATAAAAATCGGGTGCGCCCTTTTTGGAAAGCGCGGCGAAATACTTCGATTCAGAGCCGCCGCTCAAGTTTTTGCGGTAAACACCCAAGGAACCGAACTTGAGACGTTTGCTACGTTGTTTGATTTTGAAAAGGCATAGACAAGTCCGTCGTCACCTTGATATCTAAGATTCGGGAGCCAGGTTACGAGAGGGGAAGGATTTTATGGCACCCCTCTCATCCAATCCGGAGATCGGTCTCTACTCGGGCATTTTGCAAAAATGTTTGATTCTTTCTTTTTAATCTATTTTTAGCCAATTAGGGCAGGGGAACAATTTAAGGGGAATTAAAACTGTAACATGTTGGTAGGATGTGACAAGATGGCATGCTTACTTATTGAAACAATTAATATAGATTGAAAACAAACTCTTGTGGGAGCTTTAAACAGACTAGAATACATTGTTCTGAAAATGACATAAGCAGGAAGAAACCAGTATGCACTGATCAAGTCACTACATGCTGATCTCACCTACGTACGCTATTCCATTACTATCATACGTCAGTAAGCCTAAATCCACAACTCTTATGTTCAACCCTCTGGGCTCTGGAAATGACCAGCGCTCACCCAGAACAAATCAAGCAATTTATATAGCAGATAATATACAGTAATAAATAGTTTAAATGGGCTACGAAGCCACAAAAAGAATAATACACCCCATAAACAGTGTGGGGGATAAAATAAAGACCAAGGCCTAGTTACCATGCAATGGCCATCCACTGGCCTTGGTATAACCAGCGTGCGCAGGTCATCCATTACAGCATGTAGGTTATACCTCTTTGGTCAATGCTTGGCTTTGCATTTTCTGGGTCCTGAGACATCTTCAGAAAGACTCCAAAGGCATTCCAAAGCAGCAGATATAAATATTGAAAAGTAAAACTAGCCGATTTAATTATGGAAAGCAATAAACTAGTTTTAACATGCTCAAAGGTGATAAAAATGAAAAGAAAGAGACAAAACAGCTAGACACTGATCCCCACGCCAGTACTGCACATATAGCCATGACTGGCGTACGTGGACTTGGGACTGGCGTGCGCTAGTTCTAACCACGAACAGCTTTGAAACTTTGCCAGCTTTAGGGCTAGGACTGGTATTGATTACCAGCCTTGACCCTGCCAGACCCCCTCAGGGATCAGAACAAAGTATTAATCAAAGGTGATATACCTTTGGTTTTGGGGTTGTAGGAGTGTTTTGAACTTTGAGTTTGTGGTTTGAATGAAGAATATGGATGGATGGAAATGTGGAGTGGTGATTAGTAACACTTGCTTGACTTCGTCACACAAGGAAGAGATAAAACAAGAGGTTTTTAGCTTGAACTTGTAACTTAAAGACTTAAAACTTGATGAACCCCTACACATAAATGCAAAGGGGTATATATAGGAGAAGGTGGTGAGAGAGAGGGGAAGTAACCAGCTGGTCAAGGGCTGGTTGGCTTGGAGTGAGGGCTTGCATTGCATTAAATGCATGTGACAAGTGATGGGTGACTTGTGAGAGGGGGTAAGGAACATCCCCTGCCACAAGATCAACTTTCAAACTGATATTCAGAGTCCTGAGGTGCCACAAAAGTCTTCTGATCTTGGCTGAATAAAGGTGATGGGACTACCTTTGACCCACATATGCTAGTGTTTGATCTGCGTACGCGATTCGAAACCCGATGAATGACACATGGCATTTTGACCAGCGTACGCCAGGTTGATACGAGCGTATGCAAGTAGGGTTTTGCTGGGGGCTTTTTTGGCTCTGGCTTAAAGGGGTTCGAAAGGGATTTATCCGCTCAAAGCTCAAACACACTAACATTCATGGGGTGTTCTTGATCTTTACTCATCATCGGGGAATCAAATACCATAAGTAAACTAATCTGGGAAACCCAAAATAGGGTGTCTACACCTAATACTCTTTTAGAGTCTAAACAACATACCCAAAAATACTTAAGCGGTTAAGCCCAAGTTATTTGATGATAAGGGGTAGTCCATTATATTCCCATTGAAACTTTTAGCCCATGAATATGGAATGAGCATTGGGATGTTACAATTCTTAACCATTACAATCGCGTAAGGGTAGAAAAAACACTAGATCGAGTCTATCACATTTCTAGACAGATGCAGTATTGGAAAGGAGATGTTATTGATGATGAGGGTCGAGAGAAGGTTCACAATCGAGCGTTCAAAGCTACCTTAGCACTTATTTTGTTGAGGAAGACCATGACGGATGAAATTTCCAAGTGCATACAGTAGAGCATTGAAGCAAGTTGAAACAAAGTAAGGTCAAGTTCAACTATGTTAGATGTACACAAATCATTGATTCTTTGTTTGGAGCTCTGATGTTTTCCTTGTCTAGCGCTTTGGGGAGGACGAAGCTTGATTGGAAAATTTTCCTTGGTTTCCAAAATCATTTCTGGTGGTATTCTATCAATCCAGGACACTTCTCTGCTTAGATCTGTGTCAGTACACCGTAGCACTACTGATATACGAAAATTTTGGTATTTCTTAGCATGTCAAAGAGCAATTCTACAATAGTGTTTATGCCAATTGCAGGAATTTGTTCTCCACCAAAATCATGGGCTTCAACCCAATCTAGATATACCTCTCTGAACATCTGTGCTAGAAGGTGAATCAGGGCTAAGTTCTGGGCTTGCTTTATAACGAAAGTGTGCCCTCAAATAGAACAAATACAACGAAATTACGCTTTTCAAGAAACTGAAGCATGAAAACTCATGTTTTCGATAAAGGAATCTTCGAACTTGCAAACTGGCCCGGTTGGTTGGCTGCTTGTTCCAAGTACTTCACCAAGGTCTCGAATTCAAGGCTTGGCGTCTACCAATGGAAGGTAAACAAATAAATGAATCTTCTTTACTCTAAAGCCTTGGTAGCTTGGATCAAAAGATCTTGAAAGTAATTTCCTTATAGAAACTAACAAAGTATGCTTTGTAACTCTTGAGCTTCTCTAAATGAGAATTTCATGGCTCATGGAAATTTGCACATCAGTTTTGGACAAGCTCAAGAATCGCCCACCAACTGCATATGGAGAAACAAATTTCTAATGACCTAAGGGGTGAGGTCATATATGGTTCGTGGTTTGCCTTGTTAGGATAAAGACTTAAAATTTCCTAATCGTTGTTAGAAAATGGGAAATGAAAATGAGAGAGTTTGGTGGAAGATAAAGATAAAACAAACTTTATTAATTGGCTTAACAAAGTTTGGGTATAAGGAAATGAAAGATAAGATCTAGGCTGGGCTAGATTGAAAGATATTAAAATACTTTGCTGGAAAGTAAAGGAAATTGAAAGATAGATTGGTAAGTGTTGGGCTTGTTGGTGCTGGGACCTTTGTCAAGGCCTTCAATTCTAGTATTTTTAGGCAGAAGTTTCAGGCCTTCATGCATGGTTGCCAAGTGTCTATTCCAGGCTTGCTTGAGCTAGATCAATGCATGAGTGCCACGTGGCCCTATATCTTGCTCCATACTCCAAAACTTCAACTGCATGTTTTGTTCTAGGCCTGAAAGCAACTGTTTCAGGCCTTAATAATCCTTTTTCTGCATAAAAACCTGCCAAAAGCAAAAGGAATTTCAGCTATGTAGAATCCCCAGGCCTCTTGAGTTGCTTGTAAGCTGCTTGAATGCCTAGATAGTTGTTGGAAAAAAAACCTTCGGCCCACCAAGGTTAAAGGCCAGAGTTTTAATAGGCCTTTCAGTCATTATATTGGCTTTTGAGTCCCTTTTGAGGGCTCACTTGCTATTTTAAATGTTGTAGTATATAAAGATATGAGGGAAAAGGAATTTATTAGGACTTGTGCCATTCCTTTTGCCTCCTACATGCTTTAACTTCAGTCACCAAGGCTGGTTGAGCAGCTTGTAAGCTGCTTGTATGTTGTTAGAGAGAACCTTCAAGGCCTTTGAGCTGCTTGAGTTGTCTCCATGCATGGCTGCCATCTGTCCCAAGCCTTACTTCATGCTGAAGGATGGTGGTCATTCAGGCCTTGAGCTGCTTGTGAGTAGCTTGCTTAGACATGTTAGAGAGAACATTCTAGGCCTTTGAGCTACTTGTGAGCAGCTTGTTTGCCAAGCATGACTAAGCAGCTTATGGCCTTCTTGACCTTTTCATTTTCAGGCCTGAATAAATCTGAAAAACTGGGCCCAGACCTAAAAATGAATCTTGGCCTAACTAGGCTAAATAGGCCTAAAAAACTAGTCTAGGCTTTAATTAGTTAGGCCAAGGCCTAAAAATGAGCCAAAATCTGAAAATTAATTTGGGCCTTGACTAATTAGGTCATGCTCCAAATATTAATGTGGCCTAATCAATTTTCAAACTCTATTCAGCCCTTCCAAGCTCAATTCGGCCTAATTGTGGCCACTTTAAATTCTGCCAAAGGCCCAATTCAATCAAGGCCTAGTTCAACCAAGCCCCAAAATAACATTTTGGGCCATTAATCCATTAACAAATTCCTCTTTAGAATTTGGCCAAAAATGGGTGTAAATAGTATCCAAACTAAAATATGTTCTGGTGAATAGAGTAGAGACACGCAAACAGCATGAATTTTTTTTGGTTAAATCGAAACTTTCATAGAAACTAAAATATCCTCCTGACCGCGAATAATTACTCTTGGCCGCAACGAATTGCTCTTAACCGCAACCAATTACTCTTGACCGCATTGAATTACTCTTGCCTGAGATGAATTGCTCTTGGCCGTAAAGAATTGCTCCTGGCTGCAATTCTTTTAGGCCAAGAGCAATTATTCGCGGCCAAAAGCAATTCTTTGCGGCCAAGAGCAATTCTTTGTGGCCAATAGTAATTCTTCACGGCCAAGAGCAATTCTTTGCAGCCATGAGGAATTCTTCGCGGAGAGGAGTAATTCTTTCTGAACTTCTAATCTCAACCATTGGTTTCAATGATTGAGATGGAGTGTCTTTTCTTTTTTTGTGTGTGTGTTTTTGTTTGTCCCAGAACACTCCCCTATGTGTGTGTATGTGTATTTGTATGTGTGTGTGTGTATGTGTATATATATATATATATATATATATATATATATATATATATACGGGGCGGTTCCGGGAACACCCAAAAAAATACCTAAAAAAACACCTCATAGTTTCTGATCAAATTTTGATGATCCGAGCCGCTCAATGTGATCAAAACGTGATTTTAAGGGTACCTGTGAGAAATCAACAAAAAAAATGATTGGGAATGGCTTGATCCGAATAGTTTCAAACAGTTTTTTATTGAACGGTTCAAATAAAAACTACTCAAATCAAGCATTTTCCGGTCATCGTTTTTGCTAATCTCTCTCAAGCACCCTAAAAATCACATTCTACACACATTGAACGGTTCGGATCATAAAAATTTCATCGAGAACTATGAGATTGAGATTTGGGGTGTTTTTTTAGGTGTTTTTTTGGGTGTCCCTTGAACCATCCCGATATATATATATATATATATATATATATATATATATATTCTCGAAATTATCACAAAATCTGGAAAGTTGTGGTATTCTTCTCTCTTTTTTGTAAAAATCACAAAGAAATTAATGTACATTTGTTAGGAGCAAATAAACCCACACAACAATTGTGTAATATATGCAAAAAGTGTGAGCACTTTACTAAAAAGAGAAGAATAAGCTTAAACTATTGGATCAAAGTAATCTCAACAATTGCAACAACTTGTTTTTTATTAAGTATAGATGGGTCATACACCCTTGTGTTATGTACTATAGATATGAATCTTCATTTTTTCTTTTTTTGCCATTCGTTAATCCTAATCTACTTTATCTTAGCGACGTGGGGAGAGGGATCAGGGATGGATGCTTACGGGAATCAAACTTTGCCCATATGCATGAGAGTATAAAGGAAACATCAACTGCACTTCACTCCCCTTGCAATATGAATCTTCATTTGAAAAGTAAATTTTGGATTCAAACAAGTTGGATCAAAGCAATATATATGATGAACACATATGTCCGAGCCGTGTCTTTAGGCATGAACAATCCCTAGTAAGAGCATAATTTAGACCATCTTAAAAACATACTAGTTTTTGCCTTGTTGGGATAATTTGTAGCTTAACTCCGACCTCTGGTCAATTTTGGGTTCGAATATCTTTGTTCGCATTTTTAATTTAAAAAATTGTTGGGAAGTCCACTATAGCATATTTGTAACCCACTAAATCCACTTCTAAATTTCATAACCCCTCTAGTCCACTAATTAGGTTTTGGTGAGGCCTTAAGTCCAATTCAATTAAAAAAGGAATTAGTTCAGGACCAAAATACCCTTACCTTTAAAAACTGTTAATCTGATATATCTCACTCCTATAAAATCTCCCATATTCTATTCCTATAAAATCTCTCATATTCACGGTGTTCCCATATCCAAAAGGGAAACAGAGTCCAAACGAGAGAGAGAGAGAGAGAGAGAGAGAGAGAGAAGATTACCCTTTCCATTCAAATCCCATATTTTTAGCCCATTATCTGTTATACGTTTGAAATCCCAGCAGTTACGTTGGAATAAAGCGACAGAAGAATCTCCTTTTCTGATACACTGTATATAACGTAATTGTACATATATAACGTTATATACTCGTTTATCAGTTCTCATTTAACGTGCGATACTTACATTTTACGTTATATACTCATTCATCGGCTTGCATTTAACGTTATATGAGTTTTTGAAATCTTTTTTTATTATAATACAAGAACATATAACATTCCACGTTTACATCTGAACGTACATATATTAACATAAAATGGTATATGTTCTATAATTTTTTTGGAGTTTCGCTGCACAAAAACTCCCATATAACATTATATTTTTACTTTATTGAATTGGTCCGCGCAGCGGCCTCAATGACTTGCTTCGAGTAACAATATATGTTCTTTTTTTGTTGGGAGGTACACAAGTCAGCAGCTTTC
This sequence comes from Rhododendron vialii, assembly GCF_030253575.1. Classification (NCBI taxonomy): domain Eukaryota; kingdom Viridiplantae; phylum Streptophyta; class Magnoliopsida; order Ericales; family Ericaceae; genus Rhododendron; species Rhododendron vialii. Next base: position 38,289,837 of record NC_080566.1, read on the forward strand.
ATATAATGTTATATGTTCTATTTTTTTGGAGTTTCACAGCATAGAAACTCACATATAACGTTATATGTTTTACTTTATTGAATTGGTCCGCGCAGCGACTTCATTGACTAACTTCTGATAACCATATATAAATCATCTTATATATGTTTACAATGCAAAAATAAACAAAGAACTTTATATGTGTATTATTTTGCCACATAAATAAATATACACAAAAAAACGTAATAAATGTGACAAAAAATAAACATATAGCCTTATAACATTATACATGAGATTCTGTCCTTTCTAACTCTAAAAAAAATGGAAAAAAAAAGAAGAGGAGATCTTGTAACTTCTTTCCCTTTGTCGCCGTCGACTTCTTCACGGTCGATTTCACATGTAACTTAATACTCTTCACTCCTTGAACAACTGCACAAATAATAAGTCAGTAAGGCCGCTGCGCGGACCAATTCAATAAAGTAGAACATATAATGATCAGAGTTTGATATAATCATATCTACTCGCAATCAAAACCCTAACTTATATATTATTAACTGTTCAATTGTGCTTTGCTAATGAGTTCCTATATATACCTTGAACTGGACTCAGTAACCAACATTGATATAGTCATATATAACCCTATATATTTGTTGAACAGAACATCATATATAATGTCTCACGAGATAGTAGATCGTATATAACGTTATATAAATCAGAAACTATATATACATATATGCAAAAGCGACAGAACATCATATATAATGTCTCACGAGATAGTATATTGTATATAACGTTATATAAATCAGAAACTATATATACATATATGTAAAAGCAACAGAACATCATATAAAATGTCTTACGAGACAGTAGATCATATATAATGTTATATAAATCAGAAACTATATATACATATATGCAAAAGCGACGAAGGGCGACGATCGACGACGAAGGACGACGGCGAGGAGGAGTGGGATCGACGACGAAAGAAGTCTGGGGCGTGGGTTGATCTCTGTTTTTCGTCCGTTGATCACGTTGTTGGAGTGACGACGGCAATCGAGTGCTTGACGACGGCGACAGAGACAACGTCGGTATTCGAGTGCTTCTCGCCGATCGAGGACGACGAAGAAGGGCTGACGCCGAAGAAGCCCGATGAGGACCAAGATTGCCGACTACCAAGAAGGCGACGACAAAGAAATTCCTCTGTGGTTTCTAATGGGAAATCGTCTGGGTTTTGTTAGTCTGGGTTTTGTTCTTCTGGAAAAGGGGGGAGGGGGGGGTAGGGGGGGAGGGGGGATGGGTTTTATAATGGAGGAATCTGAGAAAAAAAAGGGGAAGGGAGGAAAAAAGGGAGAAAAAAACGGGAATGGAGGAAAAAAGGGAGAAAAAAACGGGAATGGAGGAAAAAATGGGATAAAAATTTTTTTGAAAGCAGGGGTATATTAGACTAACCAGGGTTATTATATCTTTACTAATAAGTTAGTGGACTTAGGGGGTTATAGAATTTAGAAATGGACTTAGTGGGTTTGAAAAGTGGTATAGTGGACCTGGGAAAAATTCTCCCTTCAGTCATGTTTGTTTCGCTCTACTGGTCATATTTTATTTTCTGCTGTATCTATGTATATTTACACTGATCATGCAAGACAAGAATTTATTTTTTTTGCCAATATTATATAGCCTTAAACCCACTAACCGCCCATAACGGAGCTCGAATCCTGGTCTCCCACAAGGGAGAGCTAGGAGTTACCAACTGAGCTACAAGCCCATTAGTTCAAGACAAGATTGCACAATAGAGAAAATGCAGAACAACTTGATATACATTATCGGATCCATTTTCGAACATGTTGAACTTTTGAGATAATTAGTAACTTAACACTATCAACTATAAATTTCTCGCCGTTCAGAAAAAAGAGATTCGCCGTTCAAAAAATTAAACTATCAATACCCCTTTTGTTTAAGCAGTATGGACTATGATCCAGTATATTCCTTTCACACAGATATATTCCTTCCACACATGTATAATGTGTTTGTTTTTGTTGTTGATGAGTACTTGGGGTTTATCCCAAGGAGACCAACTTGAAAGGCTCTATATTGGGTGGCAAAAGGGAAGAGGAAATGTAGACAACAAAGCTATTCATCCATAGATTTTATTACATTGGCGCATCTGTCTGACAGGATAAGAGCATTGAATTAAATATTTTATATATATATATATATATATATTCATGGACTTACACGTTCGGAATTTGGTCAAAAAATTTACAATTCTAATTAAACATGCATCGGATACATAATCCCATAAAGTATGACATAATACTATGGGGGCGTGCTATTAGTAATCACATCACTTCTAATTCGATGGGATTACATGTGCTATACATAGGACATGCTTGACTGTTAGATTAATCTTAGAAAAGATTGAAAAATATGAAATTAAGAATGGAGATCGAGGAATATGTATGGTCCATGTGATAATAGACGAGATTATAAGTACCTTAGGATTAGGTATATTATGTTAATTTGGTTAGAATAGGATAGTGAGATAAAGGAATGAGTAGAGTTTTTGACTATTGAATGAGGGGTAGATAATATAGAGAGACGAAATTAGCTAATATACCACCCTCCTCGAGGTACGTATTAGCTTATCTCTCATATGAGACTAAGGCCTCGTTTGATTTTTGGACTGGAAAATATGGGATTAGCAGTTCTGAGATTAATTAATTAATAGTACGTCTTCGAACTATTTGTCTTGGATTAATTTTATCTCAAATTTTACCGAATCTCATGTTTGATTCGCATGGAATTACTTATGAAATAACCAAAGGTGTTAAATGTAGGCTCTTAGGTTCTCTCACCCCCTTAATCTTACTCTTCTTTATCCTGCCATCAAATAAGTCCGAGGACCTATAGTGCACCCCTCCACTGAAGGGTCGAGTCCAGGGTCCCCGGGTCCTCTAAGATGCCCATAAAGTCATATATGACCCTTCAGTATGAGTCACGACAAATAAGATATTCGTAACCCTTCTTTAGTCCTAATCTTGCTATGCCACACACCATTCTCCAACTCAAGTTTTGACTTCTTTACAACTTGGATCTCACTGTCTCCCAGTACCTTTACTTGTATAGTTGTATGATACAGTATGATCAGTTGGTTGATATAATTGATGCCTTACAAATGGAACAACTATATCATGCCACGTATACGTAGGCATTAATGCACTTCGAATTTCGAGTACCAAACATTGGGCAATGTGGCACTATATGGATTTTTTTTGGTTCTCAGTTTAACAGATCACACATTTGAACAGGAGGAGTATTTTGTCCCAAATCACTAGATCCTTACGAAAGACGTGTAATTTTGAGATAAAATAAAATAAAATATTTTTGTTCATCATTTTTTAAACTTCTTTACACCATATTAAAGAGCTCTTGAAGTACTTTAATTTGGTGTGAAGAAATTTGAAAAATAACCCTTGTAAGCACTTCATTTTTTGAATCGAAAATTACACGACTTTTCGTAAAGGGCGGGCACTTTGAGACAGAAAAAATATTTTTTATGGCATTTCCAAGTTCAAATCCTAACTCCGCCACTGATTGTATCATAAGTATCGAACAAATGGAACAACCATTTATAACGTAACATGCCACGTACATGTATCAAGTTTATGGTACCAAACATTGGATAATGTGGCAGTAATGGCTCAACGTGGGGGTGGCAACACCGCAAAAGGGAGGTGGCCGTACATACTTATTTGGACAACTCACTACCCATTGCACATGAATGGATACTAAAAGGATAGTACCTAAACTACTACATCATTGTTGACTTAAAAGGGAGCCCACCTTCAATATTATTTTATAATTCAGATGTCCAGATCAGTTTATGCGCACCTCGATTAAAAATAGAGCAAAACTCTATACAAACTGACCTAAAAATTGATAACACCCGTAAAGTTTCAAACGTAAAACCTTAGAAAGAAGCAAACTGTTAACCTTCATACTTTTAACACAAGGCCAAGTAATATACATTCTAGATTTTTGCAACTCTCACCGTCCTAATTATTAGATCATTGTTGACTTAAAGGAGGCCCACCTTTCATTATTATGAAGACTATGTGGTTCAAACTTATCCCCCCTTCATTTAGTATAAATAGCGAAACCATAGGACAATTTTTTTCACCATCCTAAATTTTGAGCTTTCTATAACTACACAAAAGAAAATACTCCCAAACTATGGCTAGTTTTTCCAAACCAAGGAGTAGTCGTTACGAAATCCGATCGATTAGTTTGCCCAGTCGATCACACCCGACAACGCTTAGAATCGAAGAGGAGCTAAACAAGATCAAGATATCGGAGGCATCATCAACGACGACGAATGCAGAGAAAATCTGCAGTGGGCTATTAGGCCTAAATGACGTGTACAAATGCCTGGACGAGGCTCTCAAGTTGCCACTCACCCAGAAAGCCCTTTCTCTCGACCAGCACAAGAGATGGATCGATGAGTCCTTGGACACATCGGTCAGTCTTCTCGACGTTTGTAGCACTGCAAGGGATTTCACATCGCAGATAAAGGAGCGTGTTATAGATCTCGAATCTGCTATCAGGAGAAAGAAGGGGGATTCGAGGATTCAAATCTGTACCGCGAAATACTTTTCCTTTAGGAAGGAAATGAACAAGGGCGCGAAGAAGTTGATAAAAGATGTGAAGCAAATTGACAACAAAATCGCATCGCTGCCACTGTTGGATCAACAGCTTGAAGATGATCACCATGTGACCACAGTGATTAGAGTTCTAAAAGAAGTTAGTTTGATCAGCGTGTCCGTTTATAATTCCCTCCTCTTGTTCTTTTCCCTGCGGATTTCGAAGCCCAAGTCCAAGAGTTGGTCCATATTGTTGGACAAAGGAAGAGTGACGTGTGAAGAACAGAAGGGGAATGGGAATGAGCTGCAAAGAGTAGATGTTGCATTGAGCAACATATGGCAATGTGAGCGTTCAAGTGATCAAGTGGGTGAACATATGAAGATGGCACAAAATGGGCTTGAGGAGTTGGAGGCCAGTATTGAGTCTATCGAGAATGGTTTGGAGTGCTTGTTTAAGGGATTGATTAAAGCAAGAGCGTCTCTTCTAAATATAGTCTCCCTATGAATTCCTGTGGAACTTGTTTGTAGTTATGGATTTGAACTCTGAGTTCAACAGCCTTGTACATGAATCCATTGTATATGTGTATATGAGAAAAAGAATATACAAATTGTGAAACTTTGTGTATTTCCTCTCTCTCTCTCTCTCTCTGAATAACAAATGTCAATCTTGGTTAAACTTTAGGTGTTAAATTTAGAGAGGAGAGGAACTTTAACTTGAAGAAATTAACACTCACAATGGAGGAGGCCATCAATTCTCTGACGATCTAGGGGAAGATGGTGAGCTCAAGGAAGGAGCCTCCCTTTCTCTGGAATTTTAATTCCGGAGTTTGGCTGTCCATTTGGTTGGTTTCTCTAGGCATTTTTGGTTTTCTTTGAGTTTTAGTTTGTTTGGGTGTTATGTTGTGGGGTCTTTTAGCGGGAGTAAGGCTTTCGCATTAGTCGTGGTGTCTTGGTTGGCTTCTTGCCGTCTTTTTTGGTTTGGTTCTCGGGTGACTTTTTGCTAGTGTACCCGAGATCCGTTAAATCTTTGTATCCCTTCTTAAAGATTAATGAAATCATTTTTGTCGATCAAAAAATAATAATAATATATCACCCTTAGCCTAGGCCATGTACAAGAATCACCATAGATTTTAGAGGAAATTAACTTTAGCAACAAATTAAGATCTAGCTGCCCATATGGAGTCCAACCCTGCTTCGAAACTTGTACTAATATTAAGGTCCCAAATCAAGCCAATCATCCAGCCATAACAACACAGATTGGCCATCCCCTACCACCCATCTGATCATCAAAGGCTGGAAAATAGATTTCAAATTGAACCATTTCCTCAGAGGCCAAGTGATTCAGTAACCCAAAATATAATGGCCAACACTTTTGTACATCTTCTTCCTCGTAGACATATTCCTGATAAGCTTCTATGGATCCCTAATGCTAGTAGCTAGTTTATACAACAAATTGGAGTTCGGGAGAAATCGGAGCAAGCTCGCAAAGTTTGGTTAAGATGCGCCCAAGGAGCATTGATCTGCGCCCGGGGCGCATAACATTGCGCCTGAGGCGGCGCATTCGAACTACACAAGTCAAATTTCGCAGGCTTCCAAGAACACTCCCGAACTCCGATTTGCGCGTGATTTGAACTGTTGAAAAACTTGTTGAGCATACTTTATAACTCAAGTGGTTTGAATCCAAAATTATTCATTAATTAAAAAAGGAGCGAGATCTTAGCGAAATAATTTTTCCGCTGAGGGTAAAATTGGCATATTATTTCATGTAAAAATAATTTTCAATCCAAACAACTTAGAATATAAAAGACATTCAACATGCTTTTTAACAGTTCAATGCACAAACAAATTGGAATTCGGGAGTGATCGGTAAAAGCTCGCAAAGTTAGATTTGTGGTGGAATTTCAAAGATGCGCCTGAGGAGCATTGAGCTGCGCCCAGGGCGCATGACATTGCGCATAAGGAGCATTCGAACTACACAACAAGTCAGGAGCTTTGAGGTGCGCGCGGGGCGCATGACATTGCGCCTAAGGCGCATTCGAACTACACAACAAGTCATGAAATTTTGCGGGCTTGCCACAAACACTCCCGAACTTCGATTTGTGCGTAGTTTGAACCGTTGAAAAGCTTGTTGAGTATACTTTATAACTGAAGTGGTCCAAACCCAAATTTATTTATCAGTTAAAAGACATGACAAATTTGCCTTTAACAGGTCGAAAATTGGGAAAATCATCGCATCACTCTCATTTTAAATTGAATCAAAATAAAGAGGGTATTAAACATAAAAAAAATGTTGTGGAGTCAAACCATAAAATAAATAAAATTCTGTTTTAAAAAGTTGATTGAAACCAAACAAATTCAAAAATCGTCGGAACCTTTAAGGCTAAAGTACATTTTCGCACCCTTTTACTCATTGTAAGTTTCAATTTGTACTCAAATCCCTACGGTGGTGATAAAGTTGAATATGGTGGTAGTTGTGGGTAAGCGAAAGATGTCTACGGGTGAAGTAATGGTGGTGTTGGGTGGTGTTACGGTGGTAATATTGGTGGTGGAAGGGTGGTAGTGCTCCAGAGTTGCAATGTGGATTAAGGTGAAGTTCGATATTAAGGTATACACTGTGGAGGAGTTTAAGGGTTTCCTGGATGGAATCAGAAAAGTGAATTTGTAATGTGTTTCTGAGGAGTGGATCCATCCAACTCTCTGTTGGATGTTCGTTTTTTCAGTTCTTATCCCCTTTCTTTTCTTTTTCTTTGAACTCGTAAGCGTTTATTTGCTTTCGGTGTTCCCTCTCGATGTAACCCTTTTGAGTTTTATAAAAGTTTCTTTTGCCTAGCAAAAAAAAAAAAGATCTTTGTAGTTGACGACGGTTCTCTACCCACTTTTTATAACTGAAGTTTTATTATTTGTATGGTTAGATTTCATCATCTTGTAGTATATGGAAAAACCTTTTTGACAACATTTAATAAACGTTGATCCAATTTAAAATGAGCAAGATATGTTAGAATCTTACCAAAATATTTATTTTTTTTGACCCACAGATGGTAAAATGGCATAATCTTTTATGTAAAAATAATGTTCAATCCAAACAAACTTAGGTTATAAAAAACAATCATCAACCTTTTTAACAGTTCAAACCACTTACAAATTGGAGTTTAGGATTGATCAGAGCAAGCTCGCAAAGTTTGGTTTGTGGTAGAATTTCAAAGATGCGCGTAAGGAGCATTGAGCTGCGCCCGGGGCGCATAAGATTGCGCCTCAATCGAACTACACAAGAAGTCAAACTTCGCGGGCTTACCACAAACACTCCCAAACTCCAATTTGCGTGTGGTTTGAACCGATGAAAAGCTTGTTGTGTATACCTTATAACTCAAGTGGTTTGAATTTATCTATTAAAAGACATGACAATTTGCCCTTAACAGGTCAAAAACAAATCATTTTGAGAAAATTATCGCATCACTCTTATTTTAAATCGGATCAAAATAAGCATAAAACTCATCAAAACTTGCAATTGACTCTCACAACATCTTCAGCGTAATTTACCCCGAGATTAATTTGCTGCAACCTTGTTTTCAGTTCCCCTTGGTATTTTCTTAGGGCCGTTTGATTGACGAAACTAATAATGAAAAGACATGTAGGATCATAGGACGTGCAATCCGATTCGATTAACAGAGATGAGGTTAATAATATATCACCCTCAGGCCTAGGCCACGTCCATTTAAGAATCACCATATGGATTTTAGAGGAAACTTTAGCAGACAAGGTTCTACCCATATTGAATACAACCCTGCTTCGAAACTTATAATACTATGGTCCCAAATAATGCCAATCATCCTGCCATAACAACACTATTTAGGCATTTTCTAGCTACCACCCATCTGATCATCAAAGGCTGGCAAATAGGGATATCAAATTGAACCATTTCCCCACAGGCCAAGGGATTCAGTAACTAATGGCTAACACTTTTGTCCATCTTGTTCCTAGTTTACATATTCCTGATAAGCTTGTATGGATCCGTATGCTACTGGTTTATTCTCTTTCTTTCTTTTTTGCTCGGCTACTAGTTTATACTCTTCTATTTCTGCAGGATGCCATCAGAAGGCTTGGGACATGCAAGGATTCATGGTGGCGGTAGAATGAAACATCAAGAATATTCTCAATCTTTTTGGATAATCTTGTATGGAAATATTCTCAATTTCTTGTTGCATAGGTAGTGGTGGTAAAAAAATGTTGGTAATGGTGGTGAAGCAATAGTGATTGTGTTGATGGCGACAATATTGGTGGTGGGAAGGAGGGGTGCTAGATATGTACGGTGTAAAATAATGGCAGTGGTGGAGGTGGAGTCGTCATGGTGAAAGTGCATGTGTAGGTGTGGTAGTCGTGGTGTTGAAGTGGTGGTATTGGTTTAATTATGGCGGTGGTTGTGGGGTTGAAGTCTGGTGACAATGGTGGTGGTAGCTAGAGTGGAAGCGTGGTTGAGGGTGCTTAAGTGATAGTGGTCTAGGTGGTGAAGTGATGGTGCCACAGGGGTGGTGTTACAGTGTTGGTGTACAGGTGGTGGTGGAAAGGTGATAGTGCTCCGATAATCTTTGTAGTGGACGACTTTCTACTCACATTTCATAAATGAAATTAAATTATTAGTGTAGTTTGATTCCACCATATTTTACTACTTGAAAACCCTTTTTAACGATATATAATAGATCTTCATTTGATTTAAAATTAGCGAGATGAGAGTGTTTTACAAAAATGATTTATAGTTTTGACCCACTAAGGGTAAAATAGTCATAGATTTGATGTACGATTAGTATATGATCCAAAACACTTGGGTTATAAATTAGAGTCAACAAGCTTTTAAACGGCTCAAATCACGTGCAAATCAGAATTTGGGAGTGACCGGGGCAATCTCACAAAGATTGGCATATGGTGAAACTTCAAGAATGCGCCTGGGGCGCACTGAAATGCTCCCGGGGCGCAAGAAATTGCGCCTGGGCGCATGAAAACTTCAAAAAATGTCAAACTTTGCATGCTTGCTACGAATACTCCCGAACTCCGATCTGCGCGTAGTTTGAACCATTAGAAATTTTGTTAAGCCTACTTTATAACCCAAGTGATTTGCATCCAAAATTATTTGTGCATTAAAGGACATGATGAATTTACCCTTAACAGGTCTAAAAAGAAATCAAATTTGGAAAATCATCGCACTTTCTTCATTTTAAATCGAATCAATACCTATTTTATATCAACAAAGAGGGTACTTAAGGTAATAAAGTACCGTGGAATTAGGAGAAAAATGTTGTGTTTAAAAAGTGATTGATTTACGAACTTAATTCTCAAATTTATATATATAACCCCAAAGAAATTGCTCTCAAAGCAACATTACTTTAACACTTGGGATATTTTTCTACAAATTATCACCAACCTAACGTCTAGGTCAACCATTGTGTTGCAACGCCAAGAGGCCCTTGGCCCAATGACTTTTCAGTAGTGCACTTAGTGCTAGCTAGGAGAAATGTGATCCGAGTTCAAGTCATCTTTTAACGTGTTAATTTAACTATTCTAACAATACTGACTTTTGGCACAGAGAGAAAAAACCATTGTGTTGCAAACACGAACAATTCTTTATCTTTCTAACATGCATGTATCCTACCGACTATGGTACACCAAATCTATACGAGATTGTGTGGTGCTTATTTTGGGTAACACACTAATGATTTAGAGCCATTTAAAAACATTATTTTAAAGGTCCCTGCTAGTTAAAAAAAATCAACTCATTTAGTTATCAGTAAATATTTGATCTATTCATTCGATTTTCGTCTCTGCGAATCTAGGTACAAATTATATCGATCAAGCACTTAAACGCTATCAAATGAGCTGATTTTTTTAAAAAGACTCTTAAAAGTATGTTTGAAATAAATTGAAGGACTACAATCATTTGTACATTTGGTGTACAACAAATGGAATACCCATAGTTTTTTTTTTTTTTCTGAAACTATATACTATATGTGACACGAAGTCTACGGACCAATACTGATGCTAAACAACTGTTGGAACTTTGATAAGTTTTAAAATTAAAAGATATATGTTATTAGAGAGACATGATTTTTTGTGACACGAAGTCTACGGACATGATTTTTTGCCAACCCACATTTTGTTTTAAAAAAATATTTACGTTCTCTCATCTCTCCTCGTTATTTTGGGTAATCCTATTCAGATTCGACACCCCCGACTTCAGGGACAGAACTAAAATTTCGTAAACGGAGGCCGAACTATGAAGAGTAAGTAGCAAGTTACTGACCTTCTGGTTTTAATCAACCATTGACATAGTCCAGAAATATTTTCCAATTGTTCGAATTCCGGATGCCGAACAATATTATGCTCAAAATGATTAAGCTCCATTCTTGAAAATGTTATTTGAACTTTCCAATTCTTGAAAATACTTCTCAATTGGCCGTGTGAACTTGAAGTACTCATATTAAATTATTATTTTTAGAAATAATAAAACCGAAACTACACGGGGGCATTGGCCCCCATAGCCCACCCTAGTTCCGTCTCTGCCCGACTTCCTTTAATCGTGCAACATGGGAGACATTCAGTGAGATCGATTGGTTGTATCTTGGAATTATATTTAATTAGCCATTAGAATCCAAACGAAGGGAGGCAAATATGGCTTTAAGGCAACAAATGACATGCCAATGTTTCACAGTATATTTCTAATTGTTATACTCCCTTCATCCCTATTTAATTGTCCTCTACGGTTTTGCATGCATTTTCAACGGCTTATATCTCTCGACGTATATTATGTTTTTGAAATCATTGTCTTATAGAAAAAATTAAGATCTATCAAACAAGATCCATATTGCATATTTTAGCAATATACATTGAGAGATATAAGCCGTTTGAAAATACACGTAAAACTGTAGTGGACAACTAAATAGGGACTGAGGGAGTAATTTCTTATGATGATGGTGAAATAACTTCACAAATTATATTTTTACACCACAAACATGTAGAAGTTCGAAATTATTTCGTCAATGGCAGCGGACTGACTTCATACTTGGCCAAAAGATCGAGTAAGATTCGGTAGAACTAGAAGATCGAGTAAGTTGTGGCTTGTGTGCCATCTGTCAACAGGGTAGAATTGGTGTGGGTTTTCTAGCTTTCAACTACCATATATAATTGAAGGGTTCAATAGTTGACATGCACCTATATATATTATATTTCGAAGTTATTGTCATATGCATAAATATGCCTAATGATTTTTTTTTATAACCATGTGTCTAGACCACCTTACGTACTCTGTATAGACTAGCACAAAGGGGCACAAAGGGTTGATAGTACCTGAGAGGTTTCGAACCTGAACCTTAAGAGGGAACAAACCCCTAACTATCAGGCCTTGACTATCAAGGCAATCCCTGGGGGTTATTTCATAGTCGCTATCCATATGGACTAGCACAAAGCTAGGGTTGATAGCACCTAGTTAAGAGGTTTCGAATCTGAGCTTTAAGAGCTAAGGTTGATAGCACTTAGCTAAGAGGTTTCGAACCTGAGCCTTAAGAGAGAACAAATCCGTAAGGGGGCGTTTTTACTAATGAATAAGTTTTGAGAAAAAATTTGTAGCAATCAAGTTGTTAGGTATTTTCGATAGTGAGTAAGTTATTGAGAAATATCAAATGATTTCCATTTTCCTAGTAGAAACATAGCCTAAGTCTCAGGTCTCGACCATCAAAGCAATCCCATGGTGTTATTTCATAATCATTGTTATGCATATGCATCAATGACTGTGACTAGGAATATCTAGATTCTAGAGCTTTCCTTAGAAATAGTCAATACTATTTTTTTATTTTTTATTTTTTTTTTGGTACTTCAGAAAAAGTCAATACTACTATTTTATTTTATTTTTTGAACCGTTAGAAAAAGTCAATAATATATAGTACAAGATTAGGACAACGCATGCTCAATTTTGCACATGAATGGATACTAAACAAATTAGTATCAAATTGTAGATCAACCTTGTCCCCCGGCCATCATTTAGCGTAAGTACAGTTTTATTTGACATCCTCGACAGTTTGAGTTTTTAAATTTTGCTTAACACCCCCTCAAAAACAAATGGTTTGTCCTCCAAAACTCAAGAGTCTTTACCAAATCAGATCGATTAGCCTGCCGAGTCGATCTCACCCGACCACCTTTCGAATCGAGGAGGAGCTACACAGGCTCAAGAAATGGGAGGCATCATCAACCACGACGACGGGAGAGACAATCTGCAACGGTATATTAGGCCTTAATGAATTGTACAAGTGCTTGGATGAGCTTCTCAACTTGCCACTTACCCGAAAATCCCTCTCTCTTCACCAATACGAGAGATGGATCAATGAGTCTTTAGATACTTCGGTAACACTTCTTGATGTTTGCAGTATTACTCGGGATTTCGCTTCGCAAACCAAAGAGCATGTGAAAGATCTGCTATCTACTATTCGGAGAAGAAAGGGGGATTCAAAGATTCAAAATAGCGCCGCGAAGTACCTTCGCTTTAGGAAGGAGATGAAGAAGGGTGCAAAGAAGTTGAGTGCAAACGTGAAGCAAATCGACAACAAAATTCCATCAACGCCGCTATTGGAGCAACATGAGAGTCGCCACGTCTTGGCAGTGATTAGGGTTCTAAGAGATGTTGGTTCAATCAGTATCTCTGTGTATGATTTGGTCCTCTTGTTCTTGTCCGAGGCGATTACAAAGCAGAAGCCGAAATGTTGGTCCAAATTGTTGGACCATTGTGGAGAAGCATGTGATCAAGGAAAGAAGGAAAATGGGAATGAGTTGCAAAGAGTGGATGTTGCATTGAACAACATATTGAAATGTGGGGGTTCAAGTGAAGTTGGGGAAAAGATGAAAATTGCACAAGATGGGTTGGAGGAATTGGAGGCTAGAATTGAGTGTATTGAAAATGGTTTGGAGTGCTTGTTTAAAGGGTTGATAAAAGCAAGGGCTTCCCTGTTGAATATAGTGTCCTTGTAAATATAATTGCTGACAAGGTTCGAATTTCCAATGGTATTCGTCGTGATCGATGGTTCAAATTCTTGGATTGTGTTTGTGTTAGAATCTCGGTGCTTAGATGCTTTCTCGCGCGATCGCAACAAAAACTGTGCATGGTCGTGATTCATGGAGTTGTCTTGTATTCTCTCACACGAGCGTCCTAGTTTTCGAGGATCATGTTGAGGAGAAAGATCTGGATTTCAATTATGAGTCAAGAATCCATGTACATGAACCATAATCTGTCTGTGTAAATAAAAAGTACTGTTCTACATAAATTCAGATGTGTATTCGCGACAACGAAGCCAAGCTTCTTTTTCAATTTTCTTTAGAGACTACCTGGTCGAAGAGAAAATCTTTTAATGGCGGAGCCGTGAATAGTTGTTTACGAAGTCAATCGTGACCGTCCAAAAGTGTTTTGGACGGTCCGTATGTTAATGAAACATTTCAGGAGAAGAGTTAAATTCCGGAAAAGTTTCACTAAAATCCGGACCGTCTAGAAAACTTTTGGGACTATCGCAATTGGTTGCTGCTGTAAAGAACTTATTCACGGCAAATATGTTTCCGTCCCTGTTGAAATTTATCTTCATAATTGATGGCTTTCTCGACCTTTCGTGAGATTTCTAGAGCTTTCTTAGGCCTCGTTCCGCTTTTTTTCTAAATCTTTTTTTTCAAACTTAAATATAATGAAAATGAAAAATAATTTTTTGATTTTTTTTGCACCGTTTAAAATATCTTAATGAGATCTATCAAACAAGATTTATATTGGTAGAAAAATTATTTGCGTAAATACATAATTTTTGAACTTAAAATTATCTTATTTTAAAAAAAAAATTCAATTAAAGTGGAACACCCCCTACATCCCGATCCCTGTCTTGGGAATGCAGACAACCGAAGTGCCGGGGTGGGCTTCCTGCGACAGCCGCGTTACGCTGAAAATGGTCTTTTCGGTTTCTAGTTGATGGGAATTGGCCTTTATGTTTTTTTGTTTTTTTTTATGATCCGCGGCCTTTATGGTTTGAAGTTTGAACGATTCCAAATGGTCTTCTGCAGTTTCTAGTTGATCGGAACGCATTCGGTGTATCTGAATGATAAATGAATGTATAAAACTCATAGCCATTCGATAAGAGCACCCTAGGGAAGAAAGAAAAAAAAAAACAGAGAGAGAGAGAGAGAGAGAGAGAGAAGAATACTCCGAAATATGTAGCAAATTAATTTGGAACCCCAATAAGGATAGCCGTGAATTTAACCTCTTTAATCGAGTCGAGTCTTCCTTGACAAACTCGTTTACTAATGAGTCGAGCCTTTAACAAGCCGAGTTTAATCATTTACTAAACGAGTCTATTTAATCGAGCTGAGTCTCTCTTGACAAGCTGATCTTTTTCTCAAACGAGTCTAGCTCTCCACTCAGCTCGTTTTTACTAAATGAGCCAAAAATTCAAGTTCAAGCTTGGCTTGTTTTTACTAAACGAGCTGAGCAAAATGAGCCAAGCTCGCGAATTGCTCGATTCATTTGCAGTGCTACTACGTGCACGTCTAATTGTTTAAATTAATCATCCAGATGTTTAATAAAAACATATATAATTCCAATGTCGTAGGTCAAATCTTATGCGTACGTACTCACAACTCTTCAAGAAAAGGACCATTGGAATATTTTTAGTTTGGCCGGTTCTATTAAAGCTGTTCATTTTCTTAATCTTATTTATACTAAGGTCTCGTTTCGCTATAGTTCTTATTTTTTAAGTATTTATTTTTAGCTTTACGAGACAGATCATTCTCTCACAAAGCACCAAATCTTCACACAATTTGCAACAAAATCAGCTACTTGAAAGTTCAATCTCGTTATGGTTAAAGCAAACGAGATTGATCCGTTCCTAAAAGCAAACTAATTGCTAATGGGTCCTAGCCGAGTTGGCATTAGGATCCGGCTATAATGACCTAGACCGGTTTTGGGGCATCCATGCCCCATTTTCCGTCAACTATTGGAGTATAGATTGTGCCCATACATTATGATAGGTATGGCCATACATTGTGGTAAGCATGAGTATAGATTGTGGCCATACATTATGATAAGTATGAGTATAGATTGTGGTCATACATTGTGATAAGTATGACCATACATTGTTGTATGTGTGATCATACATTGTGGTAAGTATAGCCATACATTGTGGCAAGTGTGGCATGCGAAAGGAAAAACGAGCTAGAATAACCAATTGACTTTTTGTTTTTTGGTGAACTTATATTTGTGATCCGAATATTTGATTTTTCAGATTTTTTCAACAAATCAAACAAAATAGAAAATACGGACAAAAATTGAAAATAATTCAAAAATACAGACTACTTTGAACTATTTTTTTTCTTCAATGAACAGTTTTAGCATTTAGTCATAATATTTTATTGGTTAGACTCCTCTCATCTCTAGACAAATAAAAAATGACACAATCTGCAAAGGGAAATAAGTACTTATTTTTTGAATTAAAGCTGATGTATTGTAAGAGAACGATCATCTAGTAAAGCGAGAAATAAAACTTAAAAAATAACAACCTTTGCAAAACGGAGTTTAAAAAAAATCCAAAAAATAGTTTAATCCAGTGTATGGTTTGAATTCTTTACAAATGCTCCCAACAACTTTTTGAAAATTAAAATCTAAAAGTTTGCTACCTTATTTTATTCGTAAACCCCTGTTCAGTTAGGGTTTTGAGGGTAATTTTTTAGAGTAGTAAGTGGAGAGGGATAAATAGAAAAAAAAATTATCAGAAACCGTACCTAGGAATTTTGAGACTCCAAAACGAATAGGGCATATTAGGTCAAGCAGCTGAGCTGTAGAATAAAAAATAAATAAAAATAAAAAAGGCCGATGCAGCTGTAGCCTATAGGTTTCATTGATTAAGTACAGAACATATTAGCTGTATGTCTCTTGAAAACATTGTCTTATTAATCTTAACTGCAAAATGGCTGGTTGCAAACCTCAAAGGGAACACTGCCACTCGTGTGCACATAAATAAATCTCTTCTGGATTATATGTTACAACCACAATATCAACATCTTGTACTTAATTTATACGTATCGAGTTTTGCACCTATTTTCTTATGGAATTAGATCATTTTCGATCGTTAAATTGGACTGGACGGGACAGACAAGATCTGAATTGGATCCTCTTGTACATCGGCCATTATTATAATCAGTGGCTCAAAAAATCTTACCATTAAGAGTTTGTTCGGATTTGCTCAAAGACTTTTAGAGGTAAGTGGAAAAAGTTGACTCTTATAGGTAATCATTGATTATCTCAATGAAATCAAAACTAACCTTTAATCTTATAGTAACACATAGAAAGACAAACTTGTGAGGCTGAAAAATGGAGGGCAAGTTGATACAAAAATAGAGTGCAAAAATTGTTGTCTGTTACTTTCTGTTTTTGGAATTCGACGATCACGAGTGTTTGGGCCATCTTATGCGTATTTTAACTAACCCTCTCCTCTGTTCTGCCAAAAGTAAGGCATCTGCGCCCAGAACCGGCTTATAGCCAAAGCGAGGGAAGCGGACGCTTCTGGCCCCCGAAAAAAATTAAAAACGAGGGCCCCCAAATTTTTAGGATTCCTATATATATATGTATGTATGTATGGTCCAAAAAAAATTACACTAGCCTCCTTTACACAAAATAGGCCCAATTGAAATTTAAAAGCCACAAAATATGCCCAAATTGTGGACTATACCAGTTACAGTTACATCGGGGGAAAGAAGCTTTTTAAAGTTGAAATTGATCAAAAATTATCTTCGGTCAACCATGTCTCAAGAAAGATTAAATGGATTGGCTATGTTGTCTATCGAGAAGGAATTGGAGAAGAAGCTTAACTATGGAGACTTAATCAGTTCGTTTGCAGCAAAAAGTGCGAGAAAAATAATTTTCAAATGATGGATTTTGAGGTATGGTAAATCTTTTGTATTTTGTATTTTTTTATTTTTATTACTCTTTGTAGACCACTTTTATATGAAAAATATAGGGCGGCCTCATTCAAGAGGTTCACTTCCTGTCTCCAAAACTTATGAGCCGGCCTTGTCTGCGCCGGGACCAGGAAATTCACAAGAACATGCTTTCTTGCGACATCAACTAAAAAATTGAACTATGATCAATTGTGTGGTGATCAGCAAACTCACTAACTAACCGGATTAAGCTGGGGCTACTTTTTCTATTATAGTGGGGTTCAACTTTATTTCTCTAGATCTCCTCTACTCAATCCAGCGTTTTACAGTACATCTTTTGTCGAGGTTCTTCCTCTCCGGACAGCTTTCGAAACCACCATTAATTCTTCCTGTTAATTAATTGCATTGATGAACTATGGATAAGCTCACAAACAGAAGTACGAAAATTTTGCTAGCTACCGGGGCGTAGGAGAAATTTTTGGTTGACACGCGCACGTTCGGCCGTCCAACAATGCAACCGACGGTCCGGATTAAAAGGTACCGAACGGATTTAAAAAAGAAAAGAAAAAGTGTGTTTCAATCTGGACTGTCGGTTGCATTTTTGGACAGCCCAGATGTGCACGTCGAGTGCCACCTCAGCCGTATCAAATTTGCAACCAAGAATTTCTCGGGGCATTGGCCTAACATATTGAGATGCGAATATCATGTATCGAAAGAAAGATACGTCAAGATGTGTAAATAAAAGTTATATACATACATAGTTGTCAAATGTAAAGTGCAAAAGTATTGCACATAAAAAACAATGGAGTGTAAGTTTCTTTTAAACATAATAACATGAGTTTAGAGGTGTACCTTTCGATGGGTTGAGCAGGGTTGTATAAAATTTTGGTAACATAAAAGATTGAAATTTTTTTTCTTGAAACTGGGGTCCACGGTTTTCCAGTTGGCCCAACAATGGCCCTATTTTATAGTACATGGTTTCCCAACTTATTTGATACTCAAGTTGATCCGCGATCAATGTCTACCTATTTGAGTTAAACTTTTCTTATTAAAATAATAATAATAATAATTGATTTTAGCACTCTAGTTTCAGATACTAGCTCCATTTTGTGTATTGATTATATAAAATTATAAAACACAAAGTGGAGTATCATTGGCTAAAAGTGGAGTGCCGAAATCACATAAAAGAGAGAGAGAGATAGAGAGAGAATAACATTACGTGTACGGTGAATAGTGCACAAATTCTTTTCCAATTTATTTCACCAGTGGGGAATTGGACCAGCCAAGGTCTCTCAGATCTTTTTTCGTAAGCCTTATATCAAAAGCCCAAAAGTTTTTGTTGGATTAAGCCCAAATACAGTTTGCGGGCGTGTTTACACTAGTTGTGGATACAGATTTTAGATTTTGGCTTCAGATTATGTTACTGATTTTAGTAGAAGGTTTTTTTTTTGTTATTCGTTAAACCTAATCTACTTTATCATAGGGGACTTAAGGAGGAGGAGGGATGTTTACGAGAATCGAACCCTGTCCATGTGCATGAGAGTATAAATGAGACACCAACTGCACTCCATTCCATTTCCACTTGCAGATTTTGGTAGAAGTTGAGAAACTTATTTGCTACATCTGCGAGATTTTGAGAGTTTCATTCCTTTATTGAAAATTTGTGTTGCAGAATCCCAAAGGCTACCCAAACTCAACTTAATTTGACATTTTGATAATTTCATTCCTTTTTTGGTTTTTCAGAATCTGTAAAATTCGAGAATCCCTTATTTAAATTTTTTGGCAAACACTCAAGACTGATTTTGAAAAACTAGAATCTAAAAATTGGCAACAACAAAAAAAAAAAAATCGCAAACACGCACTGTTCATTACCGGCCAATTTGGTTATGTTTTCCCAAAGTTTTGTTTGATCCAGATTTGGAAAGTGAAACACTTGGTTAAATGCTTGGTTTGTAGATTTATAACTATGATTTTGGTTCCAAACGAATGCAAACCGCAACTAGATAACAATATATACAATCGCATAAACTCATTCAATCAAAATTTTAAGGGGAACTCTCTTTAAAAATGAGACTAGTAGAACGATCATTGAGTATGAATAAGAAACCAATAAACCATCGACAAGAATACAACGATTTTATGTGATTTCTTCTGAACGTGAGCTTAAAACGCACATTCACGGGCGAAGAGCTAGAGAGTATTCAATATGAACATAAAAATAGTTTACAAAGACCATATTGTCTCACTATATATAATTTCAAAACAAGCTTTAGGAACTCAATTTCAAATCTAATAGAAAAAGAAGAAGAATAATCTCAATACTTGTCAAAAAAAAAAAAAAATCTCAATGTTCTAGAAATCGTTAGGTGGTAGTCGGGTGGTCGGTCACCTTCGAGCGATTAATTGGATTAATCGGTACATATTGATTAATAATTAGCGATTGATTGTTAATCGGGTCTAATCAGATAGGCCCCGCCAGAGATTAATCGGCAATTAATCGCCGATTAGTTCCTCGTTTTAAAACATTGAGAATAATACATGGCCCAAGTTGAAAGGTTCAGATAGTTTAAGGTAGTCAAGTGTCAGCTTTCATAGTTCAAGGGGCAATTTCGAAATTTGTGACGGTATAAGGGGGCAAGTGTCAGGTTCAGCCCTTCAGCATTTTAAAAACAACTCGAATATTTGTCTTCCTTATCCTTCCCCCAGAGCTATACCTCAGCTTCTTCCCCCGGTTCTCTGCTACAGCAATGCAGAAGTCGAGTTGAGAACCGTTGTGCTCCACCAAACCTCGGCCAAACCCTAACCTGACTCGAACCTCCAGCGACTACTCTTCCTCTGTTTCCATTTCCACAAGTAACGAACTCCACTTGGTTTCGTAAACTTTCTCTCTCTCACTCTGTTTGAGGTTACTTTGTCAAGTTCGTGCCGTTTGTGTAATCAGTATCTTGAGAAATTTACCCTTACAGCATATGTTGTTTAGTGATGTGTCTGGGTTTTGTTGTGCAAATGCTGGAATGCCTTGAGTGGTGGACTACTTTGTTTGAACCCCATGTGTTTGATTTATTGCTTGGTCTTTTTCAAAACTCAACAGAAACAATTGAACCCTTGAAAGTATATTTCTTTTTTATCCGCTTTAGTCATTTCAATGAAAAGGCCAAAAGGGTATTCAGTAAGATTAGATAAGTGGGAATTGCGAAAGATACATGGGATGTGGAGTTTCTTATGAAGTATTGAGAGATACGTGTGTCTTTGGACGTCATTATGTTTATTTGTTGCTCAGTCTTTTTCAGAACTTAACAGAAGCAATTGAACCCTTGAAAGTATAATTATTTTCTATTCGCTTTTGTCATTTCAATGAAAAGGGTATTCAGTAATATTAAATGGCTGAAAAAATTGTATAAGATAGAAGGGATGTAGGATTTCCTATGAAGTATTGAGAGATACATGTGTCTCTGGACGTTGTTTTGTTTATTTATTGCTTGGGCTTGTCGAAACTCAGCCAATAGAAATAGCCCTTGTATAAGTGCATGTCTTGTCCTATTCTGTTGTGTTGGATTTCAATAAAAAGGTCATTGCGTACAATTAAAGAATCCTTGTCCGTGTTTTGGTTGGAGGTATCACGGTTTACATGTCAAATTGATTGGCATGCTTTTGCGACTATGGATCGGTTTTATATGTGTACATCACTGAGGAGTTTTGTCCTCTATGGCAAGTTTGAGTTTCAAACTTTCAAGGCATTGCTCCACGGGGTGCAAGTGATTTTCATTTGATGTACCTAAAGAAAAAAGCTTTTCTTTGTCTCTGTTATGTTTTCTTACATTCTTTTAGGATGTCTGCTATGCTTAATGGTATTATTTAATTGGTTATGTGTTTTCGCTTTTATGCTTGCAATTTTTTTTTTCTCTTTTAGATTGGCTAAAGGATTCATTACCTTGTGAATTCTTTGTTGTCTAGATTCAAGGGATGTGGGATTTCTTATGAAGTATTGGGTTATACGTGTGTCACTGGACGTCGTTTTGTTTATTTGTTGCTCGGGCTTGTCAAAACTCAACCAAAAGGAATAGCCCTTGTATAAGTATGTCTTGAGCAATTCTGTTGTGTTGAACCATTTCAATAAAAAGGGCGTTACATAGGATTAAAGAGCTCCTTGTCCATGTTTTGGTTGGAGATATCATGGCTTACGACTTTACATGTCAAATTTGTTGGAATGCTTTTGCGACTATGGATAAGTTTTATATGTATACGTCACTGAGTAGTTATGTCCTCTATGGCGAGTTTGAGTTTCAAACTTTCAAGGCATTGCTTCACAGGGCACAAGTGATTTTTCATTTGATATACCAAAAAAAAAAGGCTTTTCGTTGTCTATGTGATTTTTCTTTCATTCTTTTAGGATGTCTGCTATGCTTTGTAGTATTGTTTAGTTGGTTACGTGTTTTGCATTTTGTGCTAGCAATTTTTTTCCCTTATAGATTGGCTAAAGTTTTTGTTACCTGGTGAATCCTTTGTTGTCTAGATTATTGAAGAATCATGTTGATATTTGAAGGTGTGACCGTACAAATGGAGGACTGCTTTATGCAAATATTCTTGACTTAGGTTGATTGCTACTGAGATGGCTGCTCTCATGTCTCCTACTGAGCATGCTAACTTGTGGAATTCAGAAGCCAAGGTAATATCATTAGCTGTAGATAAGCACATATCAATTAACACAGTTCTGTATATGTTGCAAGATTCAATGTAGAACAGATTATCATCCATTGTGTTTAGTGTTCTTTCCTAAATATCTTTTGTCACACTCCTTCATATTGCTGATAGGAAAAAAAAACACTCCTTTATGTTTATCATGTCTTCAATGGTTTTGGCAGATACATCGTCTGGGGAATTTCACGTGTAAATGTGTTGATATGGGGGCTATGGCACCTTCATGTGATACACTTTGGAGACTCAGGCCAGAATTTTCCCTTTCAGTGCGTGTACCTGGAAAACAGTATAGAAGAATCGTGGGACTGAATTCATGGATGAGATTTCAAGCCACAAAGTCTTCAGTTCATATGCTGGGGTCAAGGATGGAGGACGCCTGCCTTTTTCTGCGACCTTTCAAATTATCTTCAGCCAGAGGTATTGTTTGTATGCCTCAACTTCTTTGCATTAAGATCCTTGATAAGTTTTTGAACACTCAAATACTTCCAGTGGTTTGACAGATTCCAAAACAATTCTGAAATGCCTTAACAGTGACTCTTTGGTGTCAAAGCAATCCTCTGGTGATCTCATAGTTAGAAGTGGATTATACACTAGCGATATGGATACTGCCATTTATAAGGGCTCAGATTTCAATGGAACATTCTTTGAGAGAGATCAACCTACTGAGGAGCCCTGGTCACTCCAATCATCTCTCCTCTATCATTATGCTCCCCACTCAAATTCTTCAACTTGTTTGGAAGATGAAGACAAGCTTCAACAGCACGATATTAGTAACTCTTTAGAAACAAAGTCTTTTGAGCAATCCATCCTAAATGTCCACCCTAACTCCAGAAATGTTAACGCATTAAGTTCTAACTATAAGGGATACGTTCCTGATGAAAGTAACCAGCCCGTTGAGGAGCCGTGGCTATTTGGCTTCTCTCTCTTTCTGAGCTCTGACACGAAGGTTGTTTCTAATAACGAATGTGTTAAAGAGGAGCCAAGTCACCCCAAAGTTTATGATCCGCTTCACCAAGTAACAGAGCAATTGGTTCCTGAAGATGAGAGTAGTGCAGTTTATCCTTACGATGAATGGAATATTTTTGCCGATCAAAAAAAGAGTAGTGCAGTTTCTCAGATGGATTCTGTTTCTAGAGTCATACTGATTAACTCTTCTGTGTGTACCATGCAAAGGATTGCCGTGTTGGAAGATGGGAAATTGGTTGAGGTATTCCTGGAACCGGTTAAAAATAATATTCTGTGCGATAGTATATATCTTGGGGTAGTTACAGAATCTGCTCCCCAAGGTGGTGCATTTGTAAACATTGGCGGTCGTAAACCCTCTTTTATGGAGATAAATCATGCTATTGAGCCATTCATATTCCCTCCATTTTGTCGTCATACGAAGTTAGGAGAAGTAAATGGATCTGCCTTTGTCATGCCTGAGAAAATTCAAAACAATTCAAGTGTTGTTGAAGTAGAAGATGAGATTGATGGGGTTGATATTGATGATGATGCTTTGCACGATGAGTGCGCGGAGCATGAAATTAGTGACTATGCTATTCGAGAAGTTCATATGGAAAATGTTAATGGTGGTGTACCTCGTCATGTGGAGGTGGAAGCTGATGTGGATGGCTGTTCAGATCTGTTGGACAGGAACACAAATATAGAAGGGACTAAAAACAAGTGGGCCCTAGTTCAACCAGGGACTAAAATCATCGTTCAAGTCACTAAAGAGGAATTGGGTACTAAAGGCCCAAGACTGACTGCTATTCCACAGTTACGGAGCAGATTCTGGGTATTTCTCTATCTTTAAATTGAATTTTTTCGGTCTTGGTTTGTTGAGGATTGGTGTTGTATAACCTGATATACCTTGTTAGGGGCTATTTCGTGAAGTCACATAGTTTCAGAGCTTTGTTTTCTGGCAGGTCGTGTTGGTTCAAGTCTATTTGTTTGTATTTGTTCCCATTCCCATTTTATATTGCTCTATGTACGGAAGTTTGCAACTGTGTGTGCAAGAAGGGTTTGCACGTGAGGGTGTTGTTGGGTAGCTTGATATATCAGGGCCTATTTCCTAGGAGCTTAAGGTTCTGGGATGATTGGAAACTTATCACCCTTCTGCTTTTGATGTGCCTGACTTTAAGGTCTTGTTAACTCATTGCAATTGGATTGGGATTTCAGAAAAAATATCATAAGCTTCTTGGATGATTGGAAACTTATCACTCCTCTGCTGTTTATGTACCTGACGTTCAGGTCTTGAAAACTCGTAGAAATTCGATTAGTGTTTCAAAGAAAATACGATCTGTTGCTGAGCGCAAACGCTTGAAAGGCATAGCAAAAAATTTGAAGCCTGAAGGTCTTGGTTTGATTGTAAGGACGTTTGCTGCTGATCGCTCAACCAATGAATTGACGAAGGACTTGGAAGGCTTGCTTTCAATTTGGAAAGATATAATGGAGCATGCAAAATCTGCTGCTCTTGCTGCAGATGAAGACGTGGAAGGGGAACCTTATGTAATGTTACACAGCGCCATGGGTCAAACACTTTCTATTGTCCAGGATTATTTCTCTAAGGAGGTGAATGTTGGCTCATTACTTAACCATGGTCTTCGTAAACTCTGCCATGCCTCACGTCTGAATTGGATTGTGGAGTTTCAGACAGTAATCAACTACCTTAGTTGCTATTTAACGTGATTTACTAGTACTCTATTGAGATCTTTAACTTTGCTTGCTTCAGGTTAAGAGCATGGTCGTTGATTCACCAAGGACATATCATGAGGTAATGAAGTTATTCTTTAATAAGCAAGGAGACATATGTGTTAAGATTTCAGAAATTGTTTGTCAAATCGTACTTGAGCGTGTTACACTGTGGGATGGTCACGACTCACGAGTGTTGCATTGAGAAAATGTAGGGTAGAAAATTGATCACAGTCAATGACCACATAATGGGTGTTGTTGATTGCTCTGTGTGTGTGTGTGTGTGTGGAGGTCGCGACTTGGTAGTCTGGCATGATGGCAAGTGCTATCAGCCCTTGTGCCATGCGTGTTGAGTCACAGGCATCAGTCTCCCTCAAAAAACGGGGTTAGATTGCCTGCCTACTACTCCCAGACCTTGCTTCAAGCAAGAGTCCTGTGAACTAGGTACAATTTTTTCTCTGTTTCTCTCATTACTTATGTGTCCTGCAGGAGTTTATTTGATGGTGCTAGGCTGCTAGCTTTTGCACATGGATATTTGATCGATAAATCAACATAGGTATTGAGCGAAAGAAAGAAAAGAGAAACCAACGAAAGGGAAAATTCCGGCAACATAATGGCTAAAACTATCGAACTTTTTGTTTACATGGTCGTGCTGAAGGGTTAACATGGGAGCTGAACCTAGCATAATGAAAATAACCACTTGAATTCACTTTGAAATTGAACTTACTGACAGTATTCTCTTCCAAACTGATTTCTAGTTTTATTGTAATATCTTCCAACCAAGGTACAGTCATGTTGTCGTATCTCGTTTTTTGGTTTGCTGCCGTGTAGGACCTGGCAACTGATTGCCGAGTTCTGGCTAGAATATCACAATAGCTCATCTTTGGTTGCCTGGTTTGAATTACCACCCAGGAGAGTTACTGTGATTCCAGTTATATTATTGATTACCCAGTTTACGGGCCAATGAATGGTGTACACTGTCATGCATAGATATGTTAAACTCTAGTTAATTGGTGGATTGAAGGTTATAAAACAGTGGACAACAATTTGATTAGTGTGAAGAATCATGTGGATTCCAGTTGCGAATTGTAGTAAATTTGTAAGCTTTTGATGACCAAGTGCTAACTTATATGACATGTGTATTCAGGTTATCACATATCTTGAGGAAAAAGCTCCTGATCTTTGTGACAGAGTTGAGTTATACAGAGATAGAACTCCTCTTTTTGATAAATATAATATTGAAAAAGAGATGGACAACATGCTAATAAACAGGTGAGGAACTGCAGTTGTTTTTTTTTCTTGTCATTTGTTACATTGCCCATACTGCAAGATGGCCTTATTATCTTAGCTGTAACAAATCATGTCTTTGACCGAAGATTGTACTTTCAGATTAGTTAATTTCAAGATATCTACTATTGAATAAATGAGATAGTATAATTAGAGACTGTAGGCAAAGATGTAGGACATGAACATTTCGATGACATTAAACGGCACATGCTGACATGCTAAAATTTAAAAATTAGGGTATGAACAACAAGAGCATGACAATAAGGATATAGTTAAGTATCTTTTATGCAGGTTATAACCTGCTGTTGTGCATGGTTAGCATCCCACTCTGATTCCCTTTTATAAATTATATACCTTGGCCAAGAAACCTTTATGCAAATTATGTTAAACAACCACATGGAATTTATTTATACTCAAAATTCACTATGTGAATGCTAGAGCTAGTAAATATCATAAATAATGCATCCTCCCATTGATTGCTTTCCTATTGCATTTCTTTCTTCTTTGACCAAAGGAATTAATGGGATAAGCAAAAAGCCCTTTACCCGTCCATGCGTATTATAAACCTCTATAAATTCTAAGAATTGGCTGAGAGAGGGATCACATTTGTAGACTTTGAAGATATACAAAAAACTAACACAAGCACTTTTGTGCATCTACAGACAGCATTTTATGCCACCAAAATGTCCTCGGTTCCTTTCCCACCAATGGAGTCTTTTTGTTAACCATCATCCAAATCTTGCTCAGCCTTCCCACCCTACCTGTCATCAGCATTGAACAAGATCTATTATCCTGGTTGGAAAAGCCCAAGCAATATAAAACCATGTTTGTGTTAGATTGAGTACTTGAGGGTAGTTCATGGACAATGTTCTAAAAGTCTATAGGCTCTAGTCAGGTGGTCGGCCACCTTCAAGCTTCAAGGTCTAGTAATCGGCGATTGGTCAGCGCATAGCAATTAGTTATCAGTGATTAATCGACAACGATTAGTTATTAGCAATTAGTCGGATCTAGTCGGATAGGCCCTGCCAGTCATTAATCGCCGATTAATTTCGATTTTTAGAACACTGGTCCAAGATACCAACAAAATCCTAAAGGCTCGGTGTGCCGAAGGTAGAGGAGGAGAGAGCCCAAGGCAGATCCTAGAGAGAGAGAGTGTGTGTCAGTAGAGTGACCAAGAGATATAATGTATAATGTGTCGGACATAGGCAAGGTTCCTTTATATAGGAGAGATATGGCCTGAAGTTCTAGACTGAGGACACATGGAAGTTTTTCAATAGCTAATCATCTAAAGGTCGCCGGCCTAGGAGACCAGAGGTCATACATATGAAGTCAGATTGATAGTTATGTGTGATATAAAGGGTCTAAAACTTGGAGAAGGTAGGTTGCAACATGTGAGGTCTAGGCCTATGTCTGAAGGTCTAGCGATCAGAAGTCAAATATAAGGGTGTCATTTGGTAGGTATGAGGCGGAGAATGAGGAATTGTCCTTCAGTCAACAGGTCTCCCTCCCTTTCTCTCTAAGACTAGTCTGAAGTGTGAGCTTGGGCCTTCAGTGTTCAGATGATCCCTTCAATCTCAAGCCTCCATTCCACAGTCCTCCTTCGGTTCAAGCAACTTGGGCCTTCTTGCCTTTAGCCCAAGGATAAGCCTTCGATTTCAGGAGTGGGTATTCCTTCAGCTGTGCCTAGGGCTGTAAATGAATTGAGTCGTTCATGAACTGTTCTTGGCTCAGCTTGGTAAAGGCTCATTCAAGTTCGACTCGTCTACTAAATGAACCTAAACCTCAATTTTAGGCTCGTTCCATAAATGAGCCAAACCTGAGCCTAATAGTATTCAGCTCGGTTAGGTTCGCGAACTTGGGGTTATAATGTACTCCCTCCGTCCCACTTTATTACGCCTAGTTTGACTTGCACGAAATTTAAGAAAACATTACAATTAGATTGACTTTTGATCAATTTTCCATTTTACCCTTTTAGAAAATAGTATTGGAATACTAAAATTTTGTTAAAAAAAATAATTGAATCCACCAAATCCAAAAGTACTTTCCTGTCATGTCTGGAGAGATGGAGCAAAATCAAATTCTTGCCCTTCCTTTACTCCATTTCCTTTCAAACCATTAAAATTCAAATTTGGGAGGGAGAAAATTTCTCCTTAAATGTAAAAGAAAATGAGGGGTAAAATGGTAAAATTGACATCCAAAAATGGAAAGTTTTGAAACAAGCGTATCATTTTGGGACATCCCAAAAAGGAATAAGAGCGGAACAAAGTGGGACAGAGGGAGTAATTAATAATACTTTGGAGGTATAATACTTTGTGTGAATATCATATATTTTAGGAGTATATGTATAATTTAAGTATTACTTTTAACCTAGTATGATACTCATCTTCGTCTTCCCAGTACCCTTACCCACTAACCCCAGCGCCTCCCACCCCTTCCTTCGAAGAACAGATCGGCCATGGCTCTCTCTCTCTCTCTCACGAATAAGACCCACTTTGATATACAGATTTGATTGCAATTGAAGACGAAGAAAAAGTGGAATCGCAAGACTTTGTTCGAAGTCAGTGGAAACCAATGCGAATCTGCGATTGCGATTTAAGACGAAGTGTAGATTGATTCTGTCTAATTGTACTAGGGGTATGTGTGAATAGTTTGATTATTTTTAGTTGTTCTAATCCGACTCGGAGCAAAGCTTGGTGGCTGATTTTTTGGTCATGTTTTTGTGGTTGTTTTCCTTTCTTTAAATTTGGTTATTTTTATTGATAATATTGGTCATAATTTTGTTGTTCTTTCCCAATTTTTTGTCATATATGGTGAATAGTGATTTCGACAGGGAAAAAATTTCTCACGAAGCGAATTTGAGCCTGAACTGTATTCGAAAAAGGAAATGTATTCGAGCTTGAATTCGGCTCGGTTTGGCTCTTTTAAGTTTAACGAGGCCCAACGAGCTGAGCCCGAGCTTTGAAAATTTTTAACAAGTCGAACTTGAACTCCATTGTCCAAGCTCGAATCGAACCCGAGCTGAACTCGAGTCTGACCTACACTTTACCGAACTGATCCCGAATATCACAAGGTTCGGCTCGATTAGGTTCGTTTACACCCCTAGCCGTGCCCCAGGGGTCTCCTTCGGCCGGACTAAACTTCGCCTCCTGACATTGCCTTGTTCCCTTCACACTTTGATACTTGGTACCGTGTACCCACACCATGAAAGGGCCAAAGTCCCTAGCAATCCAGTAATGCATCAGAGTATGTGCCACCGACTTCCTATCCTTGTGGGACATGCGACACCAATTACCCATGGGTTCGTTTTATTAGTAAGAAAATTATACTGGAAAGTGAAAATGAGAGAAAGTAAAGTAAAAGAAAGTGAAAGGAAAATTTATTTTCTTCTGTGCATTTGATTAAGATGAAAAGGTTGTAAGAATCTTGGAAGGAAATATTTACATGGGAAAATTTCTTATATATATCCCTTCGACTTTGACCGAAAATTCAATTTGGTCCTTCATCTTTTAATTTGGACATAAAAATACTTCAACTTTCCAATTGGTTCCAATGTCAACCTTTAGATGGACGGTGTTACGTTTTTTGGCGGATAAAGACCAAGTGGCCAGCACGTGACCCTTTTCGAGGGGGTATTATTGCCCTTTTGAGGTGGAAAAATAAAGGGGGCCCACTATTCTTCATTTTGCGTTCAAACTTCTCCCCGACTACCACCCCTTCTCTCTCCCGCCTTTCGGTCAACACCAACACCAACAACATTTCTTTGCCGCCGCCATCGTTAGCAGCTCCTGAGACCCTATTCTCCTAAGACCTCATTCTCCCACAGCGTCATTGCTGTCGCCCGCCCACGAAGGTAGATTCCTTAATTGCCTATTTGGTAGATGAAAAAAATTCAGTGTGCCCTAGATTTAAAAACAAAAAAACAAAAAACAAATCTCACACTAAGGCTAAATTCAGTACCGAATTTCTCTTTGTTCAATCGAGAATTTTCAGATTTTGTGGCCAATTTGCTTTGTAAGGTAGCGACTTGAGTCACTGAGTCGACTCCGAATGGGAGATAACTATCTAAATGGGTCGATTCTCAAATTGCCTAAGCTACTTTTTTTTTTTTAAGGGGTATACATCGGCGGGAGTTCGAAATCGAGTTGGCAACTTTAAGCTGGTTAGTGGACACGAGGCCGCTGTTCACCGCATTGGCAATAGAGGAGAGCTTGTCGGAGGGGTGGGTGGTGTATTTGGTGGAGACGGATTTTCGAATGCCGTCAGGAGCAGGTTATAGGGATTTTTTTTTTTTTTTTTTTTTGGGGGGGGGGGGTGTAGATGTGGTTCTCGACGTCTGCATAGGAAATCAAGTTGGCGATGAGGAGGGAGATGGGGTTGATCGGGAAGGAGGAGAAGACCTTGAGGGAGGTGGGGAGGGTGTAGCCGTGGAGGGCGTGCAAGCGTCAGTGGTTGATTTGGAGGCTGAGGGGCCCACATTGATGAGGAGAATGGAGAGGGTGAAGGCAGTGAGGAGGTGGAGGGCCATCTGGGAAGTGTTCAGAGAGAGAGGTGGAAAGAAGATGGGTTTTTTTTTAAAATGTTTTTTGGTTTGGAAATGAGTTAGGTTTTGGGGGGTTTAGGGCATAAAGATAGAGGGATTTGTGAAATGGGTTGGGTGGGGGGGGGGGGGGGGGGAAGGAGTTGAATGGGCAATAATAGCCTTCAAAAAAGGTCACGTGCCCAGCACGTGGCTGGGCAATAATAGCCTTCAAAAAAGGTCACGTGCCCAGCACGTGGCTTTTTCTGTCCAAAAAACATAACACCGTTCATCTAAAGGTTGACATTGGAACCAATTCGAAAGTCGAAGTATTTTTATGTCTAAATTGAAAGGTGAATGACTAAATTGAATTTTTGGTAAAAGTCAAAGGGATATATAAGAAATTTTCCCTATTTACATCTACTAATTTACTCTTAACATACATTATGGATCATGATGGGAAAGCTATGAAGCACTGACCTCCTAAAGGCTAGTGTGTCCCCATCTTCGACACGGGAAACACAAGGACAGGCTGGGGACACGACAAAAAAATGTATGGGACACGCCACTCGGCGTGCCATTAAATTTAAGTAAGGGGGACATGACAGGGGTTTAAAATTTTAGGAAGGGGGGGGGGGGGGGGGGGGGGTTGTGAATTTGTGTTACTTCAAATATATTTGGTTTAAATTTAAAATTGTAATATGATTTATATATGATGCTTCATTCTTCCTCATAACTATGTTTCCACTCGAGGTGCGCGTAAGCTCGCCCGGACACCTAAGTTATTTTAAAAAAAGAACTATGTTTCCATTGGTATCATATAAATTCTATTTATGTTTTAATTTATTTTTGTTGTGTTCCCTGCTGTGTCCGTGTCCCCATTTTCTTTAGAAATCCCATGTCCACGTACCTGTTTGTATCCGTGCTATACATTATGGGCATGATGGGAAGTATCATAAGAGATGTCAACTTTCACTAGGAAATAGAATTTTCTTGTGTTTTTAGCAAGAAAGTATAAGTTATGTAATCATGCTTAAATGAGTTGTACAAGAAAATCCACTTTCTAGCACTTCCTACTATGTTAATGCTAATCAAGCACCAAAAAAAGTGTCATTTTCTTTTTCTTGCGTTTGTTGTCATTTTCACTCTAATCAAACGTACCCTGTAGTATTGTCTGCTGTGGGAAGTTGTTGGGAAATAGTCTTTCCATGGATGAGAAGGATTGAACCTCGAAAAAGCTCGAAGAAGCTAGACTCCATCTGAATGAATCTTCTTGTGTCCCTAAGCTTGGCAAAACCATATATTCTTCCATCTGAGTATCCATTCATCGACCTCCCAATTCAGCATCTCCTTACACCACTTCATGTTCTGTCTCTCTGAAGGTAATCAACCATAAAAGCAATCTTATTAGCTTCCCATTGGTAATGGTTCCCATATATTCCGTCTCTCCGAAGGTAATCAACCATAAATGCTGGGGTATTTAGCAGCAGTTTCTAGTCACCTCCCCATATATTTCTATGTGATATTTGACAGCAATTTCCCCTTATTTTTCCCTGAGATGCATGCATGCAACTAGTAAATTACACTCACAATGATTTGTCCATCACTCATCTCCGTTCTTACTTCTTGCTGAAGTTGACGTGTTGACTTCAATATCTTTTATTCTTTGGTGCTGATTATGTCTCATGTATTGCAGGGTTGATCTTCCTAATGGAGCTTATCTAGTGATTGAGCAAACTGAAGCATTAGTCTCTGTTGATGTGAACAGTGGGAAACGCATGACCAACATGCAAGAGGAAGCTATTCTCAGTGTCAACCGTGATGCTGCCAAACAAGTACTTTAAACCAAGTTATATCTCTTTGTATGGCATATTGTGTATTCATTAGGGGACTTTGATTTATTGTTCTCCTCATGCATACATAAATCTTCAGTTGCATATGATCATGCTAGGTAACTTTCTCTTGTTTTATAGGTAATACATGAAATCTAATCAATTGAATCTCTGATAACTCTTCTGTTTTCTAATATCCATGTCATAAGAGTTTTTTCTTTTCTCTTTCATTTAGTTAGGGATAGGTCCACAAAAGCTCATATGATGCTAGTCTTGTCCCTCTTGGCTTTGCTTCTGCGTTATTCAATAGCTACACACACGAAAGCTCATGGATTAGTTCTATGAATTGATTCTCCCCTCTACTTATTTGAACAGAATCGCTAGTCATGCTGTTTATTCGTACATTTTGTGGTTGCTCATAATCATTAACGAAATCAACTCTTTCAGATTGCTAGAGAATTACGCCTGAGAGATATTGGAGGCATTATTGTTGTGGATTTCCTTAAAATGGAAGATCATAGTAAGATAGATCTCTCTCGCTCTATAAATATGTGTGTGTGTGTGTGTGTATTTATCTCAATGGTGGTTATACTGGTTATCGGTGATCTTTGTGAAATTTTGATAATTTCAGAAGGCTTACCAGAATATCAATCCAAAATGATTATTCTGAGGGTGCTCTTGGGTACTATCTTTGGATTTCAAATTTGTGGTTTATGTGAAACGTAGTTTTAGCTCTTCGGCTCCGTTTGTCCAATCTCCGGAATCTTGATATTTCAGTCTTCGGCACAGCCTCTTGGTTGCTTTTCCAAATTGTGGTTCTGGGTTTCTATGAACATTTTAGTAAGGGTTCCTGTCATACGATTATCCCCTTTTCTAAGGGGAAAATATTCTAGACCACAAAAGAATGGAACACCAAGAGTTGATGTTGAAACTGTGACAGTGACATGAAGCTAAATCCAATAGGCAATACAACCACTTCAAGCTTGTACCGTTGATCAGTTAATAGGTTAGCTGTAGTCACTTCTTTTTCATATGTAAATAATAATGTGCTTTATTAGGGAAAATGAAAAATACTTTTTGTCCAATTTGTGTTTGCTGACTCTTTGCCCAATCCATAGGTGCTACTATATAGACGCCAGTACCCACCTAGTGGGTATCAGTTTATGTTAAGTAAACTCAAATACTTTTGCTAGTGCATGATTTTGCATGTCATGCTATGTTCAATATGGTATATTTTTTTCAATTGGCTCTTGTTGGTTGAGGAAGCAACGGTCCTTCTCTCACATGGCTAGTCCCACTCCCAGCCACACAAGATCGAGGATGTGGATTGATAGGATATATTTGTTGATGTTATAGCTGCTATGTATGGAAGCATTTTAGTATTCTGAAAATAAATGTAATTGGAATCTTAGAAGTTAGAAAGTAGCATTAGAAGTTAACACCACCTGTAAAATACACTTAACGTGCCGCAAGTCCTATTATTTCTTTGTTTTTGAAGAAGGCCGTTCTATTTTCATCTTTCGTGTATACTTATGATAGCATCAAACCTTTTCTAAACCCATAAAAGATAGACCCATGATTCCCATGACAACAAGTACGTAAGAACAGACGTCAATATGGATACGTAATGCATGCTTTCTGTTGAAAATGTGCATCTTTGTGGGGATTGGGGTATTCCTCTGTATGTGCTCCAGTTTTAGGCTTTGGTGTTAAGGTTTTGTCTTCTAGAGGATGTGGTTTGTCCCTTGTATAGGGTCTCTGGTTTTTGTTTTCTTTTGTCTATCTTGGGTTTCTTGTTTGTAATTTCAAGGCTATCTCCTTGATTTGTTTTGTTTGGTTTCTTAATAAAAGTCAATATTCCAAAAAAAAATGTAATGTGTGCTGCTTCCTCACATGGGTTTTCGAAACATAATGTGTAATGTGTTAAGACATACATATGACAATTTGATCTATAACATGTTTGATTTTTTTTTTTTTTTTTGTGCTTCTAAACTTACATATTGAACAGGGTACAGCTAAACAAGTTTTCCGAATGTTTGAGATTTTTGAGATTTTCCCATCTGTTGTCTACCTTTAACTTCTACTAATAAAATTAATGCTTTGGGCATTGTAATTAAACATTAAAGGATCTGGAATTTAAGTCTAACTAGATTGCTTCTGCTAATTAGTTTTCTTCTGGCACCTATTTCAGTATATAAGAGACTGGTCTATGATGAAATTAAAGAGGCAGTGAAGAGAGACCGATCAACAGTGAACATATCTGAATTGTCTATGAATGGGATTATGGAAATCACCCGAAAGAGGGTATGTTGGTTGTTTCATAGTAATATATTTCTCTGTTGCTTGTCTTGCTTTTAAATTCAGGAAGCTCTCAAGAGAGTATTACAAATAGTCACTACAAGCTATCTAACCTTTTGCATTTGTGAGATCTTAACAAAAGGTATATGTTATAATTTTGTTTTCTTTCTGTTAACTCAGAGTGTGCGGGCCAGCATGCTCCTTGATTAATCTCTGGGGACCAAATCCACCGTCCACTGGCGGTTGGCCCAATTAAAATGGGGACAAAGTCCCGTATGGGCTGGTCCCCGAGAGTTGATAGCACCTAAGAGGTTTTGAACTTAAGACCTAGGAAGGAGCAAACACCTAAGTAAGCCTTGGCCACTGGGCCAACCCCTTGGGGTTAGGTATCTGTTATACTTTCAAATTTAGCTTTAGAAATATATCACCAAGAGTAAAATGGAAAACTTTTCTAAGCAAGATTGATGACTTCATCGCGGTATTTACTTTTCTAACCAAGTTGCTGATATACGTGACAGGTTAGATCTAGTGTGACATTTTTGATTAGTGAACCATGCTCTTACTGTAAAGCCACTGGAAGAGTGGAATCTTTAGAGACCTCATTTTCCAAAATTGAGCGCGAAATTTGCCGGAATCTTGTGAGTATTCATCTCTGGCTTCATAGATTTTATTACTACTTTGTTTGTCATATGCCTCTAAAAGCTTAAGGGCGAAGGCTAAACTGAAGAAGGTGAAGGGAACTATTTCTGTATTTGATTCATATTGCACTTCAGATGTAATTTTGTTAGGGATATGCTAACCACTGCCCTAGGGGTGATCAATAACCTCGGTATATATGTCAAAAGTGCATTTGTATTTGTAGAAGTGCTTTGGAATAAGTACAAAGCATCGGAGTGCTAAATTTTTTGTTGTTATAGTGACGTTAAGTTTTTTTCATGAGTGCATGCTTGGAAATTTTAGTTTGTGTGTGTGTGTGTTCGCGCGCGTGAGTGCACATGCTCGCGTAAGAATAATAAGACGCATCACTTCTCTTTCATATTTATTCCTAGTTCTGTGACTTCATTGTGATCTCATAGTCACCTATTTGTGTCAGGCAAGGATGGATGGTATAGCAAAGCCTGAAAGTGCTCAATCCTATCCGAGATTTGAAGTCCTGGTTGATCGCAGTATGTTAAACTACTTAACTTCAGGGAATCGAAAAAGACTTGTAGTCTTGAGCAGTGTTCTCAAAGTTAGGATTTTTTTAAAGGTATGCATGTTCAACCCTTATAAATAGTTGTGGAACTTTCTTGGCAGGGGAATGGAGGGTCATCCCTTCGGGATCAACCTCATTTTTTAAAGACTTTATCCTTTAATATAGTTGATATTGATCTTTGGGCATCTCCTAATTTTGAAGGTTATATTAGATTGTTGACCACCAACTCATCTAAAAGCTTAAGCTGTTAGAGAAGTGGCAACTTTATGAATTATACTCTCAACACGCCCCCTCACGTGTAGCCATGCCAGGCTATCCTCTATAAGCTGGCTAAACAAGTGTAAATTTTAATTATTAGGTAGGCGGTGAGATTCGAACACGGGATCTATTGCTTGCGCTGATACCATATTAGATTGTTGACCGCCAACTCATCTAAAAGCTCAAGCTGTTAGAGAGGGGCAACTTTATGAATTATACTCTCAACATGTTGCAATAATTGGTAAGGAACTATGAAGCACCGACACCTCTAGAGATCAAGGTATCACCGTGTCAAACACGGGGACACCGCGGGGACACGTACGGGACACGCCACGTGGCGTGTCCCATACTTTAATTTGAATTTTTCACGGGGACACGGCGGGGACACGGCTGGGGACACCGCGGGGACACCGATGGGGACACGGCAGGGGCCAAACTGCAATTTTTAAAAAAAATTTGGGGGCCAAACTGTAATTTTAAAAAAATTGGGGGTCAAACTGTAATTTTAAAAAAAAAATTTGGGGCCAAATTATAATATTTTTAAAATTTATGGGTGCCAAACTATAATTAATTAATTATTTATATATATTATTAAATAAATAAATATACACGTGGCGTGTCCCCCGCGTGTCCGTGTCCCCATTTTTTTAGAATTTCCGTGTCCCGGTGTCGGTTTCGGTGTCCGTATCGGTGTCGGTGTCCATGTCGGTGCATCATAGGTAAGGAAGTATCGGTAGCGCATTGATGAATAGATTATGATCCAGAGTGGAAAAAAGCCTTGGTTTATTTCCCAAACATACTTCTCAAGTGAGTCGAATTAATGCGTGTGAGCTAAACTGAAGGGCAAGAGTAGCCATGAAGGTGATCCGGGATGATCAACTAGAGGTTGAAGGCTCGGGGTGTCGAAGGTGGAGGTGGATAGAGCCCAAGGCAGATCCTAGAGAGAGAGAGAGGGTTGCAGCGGAGAAAGCAAATGATGTTCTAGTAATGGCTTGAACCAAGAGCAATGTTGTGTAATGTCGAGGACCACAATGGCAAGGATCTTTTATATGGGTGTAAGATGGCCTGAGATACAGCTGGATTGAGGATATGTGGAAGGTCCTGAATGGCTGGTGGTCTGAAGGTCGCATGCCTATGAGGCTATAGGTCAGACCTCTGAGCTCAAACTAACAGGGAAGTGTGGTATATCAGTAGGGGTGTTACTTTAAACTGGAAAACCAAATTAAACCGGAAAATCGGACCGAATCAGCAGTTGGTTCGGTTTTAAGATAGAACCGGTCTGGTCCGGTTTGTCATAATTTCAAATTTTTAATTTGGTTCGGTTTCGGTTTTGTGGGCATAGACGCCGAACCGAACCGGTATTACACGCGCATATAAAAATTAAGGTTCGGGAGTCTCGAACCCGAGACCTAAAGCATGTTAGTGCGTCACTTTCCCGCTAGGCTACCCATCTGTTTATTCTATTCATGAAGATTATTATATATTTACTACATACACGTGTGTTTACATATAAACCCTAAAGCTCTCTCTCTCTTGTAACTGTGGGTTAGTTTCATGTTTAGATTCTGCAATATGGTGATCGACTTGATGCAAATAAGGGCACTGTAATAGTAAGATGCAAAATATTTTGTTATGATACCCCCAATTTCAATCGCACACTGTTGGGCAGTGTTTGTGTTTGTGTTGATTTTGAGAAAACCCAGCATTGTTTTCCTTAAATTCATTCGATTTATTGACTCAAATACTCTATAAATCATCCGATTTTTTGTATGTTATGCAGATCTGTAGTCGCAAACTTCAACATCCCAAGAGACCCAGATCTATCTCTTTGTTCCGATTTTTTGTATGTTATGCAGATCTGTAGTCGCAAACTTCAACATCCCAAGAAACCCAGATCTATCTCTTTGTCCCAATTGACTCAGCTCTTAAATCGACCAAACCGGAAAACTGGTTGAACCGATTGAAACCGGACCGGTTTTATTTCAACCGGTTCTGGTTTACAAATCTTCCAAACCAAATATCTGGTTTGGTCCCAAAAATTGCCCAAAATCAAACCAAATAGGACCAGTATCACCCTTATATATTAGGACTAAAGCCCGATGTACAGAGGACAGTTTTGTGCCTTTAGCGGCTGGCTAGGTGGAGGGTACAGACCTATAAGGTCTAGGCCCGAAGTATGAAGGACCTAGGGACCAAAGGTCAGTGGTATGTTGGGTTTCATACCACAAGACCTCGCGGCCGTGTAGATGTCACGTGGTAGGTATGATGCAAAGACCGAGGAGTTGTCCTTCAGTTAACGAGTGTCCCTTTCTCTCTAAGATTGATGGCTCCCACAACGAGGTCAACTTCAACGTAGCTGAGGGTGATGTAAGTTCGGTTGCCAGAGCTTGCGACTTTAACAGGGTACTGGATGAGGTGCTTCTAAAGGATGCCTTCTTGTTTGAAAATCTCATATATAGTATTGATGGCGTTCCTCCATCCATGAAACCTCGCTGACTCCTTTTCATAGAGGGTCAGTGGAAAAACATAGAGAGGGGTAAAATACCTAATGGTCAGGTTCGTTGAAGGCGATGATGAGGGCACCGTCCCTGGTGACTCAACCTGTGAGAACCCACTATAGGGAAAGAGTCCCACAGCAGGAAAATTGGAAACTGTTGAGTGGAATATAAGGCTTCACGAGCTGTATAACCTGAAGTAGTTATTTAAATACGCGAGGCGACAAAGCCCTCATTGAAGCGAGGCGAGCGTTTAAAAAAAAAGAAATATAAACTACATAAATGACCAATATTCACTCCTACCATCAAAACAAGAATAAACATCACCATATTGCATAATAACCAACAATCAAACATACTAAATACTAGTAAAATACATAAAATATGATCAACAACAGTAGTATTAATATATACGAACTGGTTAATCATTACTGTATATAATATATATTATGTGTGTATGTGTGAAAAAAATAAAAAAGACCCAGCAGCAGCTGCAGCCCACTGACCAACGGTAGAAGGGGCGAGAGAGAGAGAGAGAGAGAGAGAGAGAGAGAGAGAGAAGGAGAAGGGTGTGTGTATATCTATATCTATATATATATACCACACACACACCCCCTGTCGAAGAAGAAAAGAAGTAGAAAATAAGAGAGAGAGGTGTTCGAGTTGTGCGAGAGAGAGAGAGATATCTGATCTTACCTCTGAGATTTGAAGATCTGATCTGATTGTGGTGTTTGACACCGCAGAGGAGAGAAGCAGAGAGTTATGTCTGATCTGATCACGTTTTTGGAATATAAGACGTCTTTAGTTTGTATTTTGCCCTAACGACACCTAGGTGCGATTTTTTAGTCGCCTCACGCCTTGCGACTAGTCGCCCACCTCACCCAACTTCGCCTCGCCTCACACCTGTGAGGCGTCACAGGCTCGTCTCATGCCTCGCCTCGCCTAGGCGCGCTTTTTCAATCATTGACCTGAAGTTAATCTTTTGAGCCACATGGTTAGGCTAAAGGTTAGCAGGTCAGCTGGCACGGGTCATTACACAACCACTTGTTGCTATTGTTCTTCATTGTTTTCTCCTTGAATTGGGTGATGGTGATACCCCGAATTGATCAAGAATTCCTGAACTTGGTCTTCAAGACAAGCTTGTGACCTTCAGCTTTGAGGTGGCCTATAATCGAGTTACTGGTGATACCCCAAATTGATCAAAGGATTGCTTGAACTTGATCTTCAGCTTAACTTCCTAACCTTGTTTGGTTTTTCGCGCTCTTTACATGGGAAAACATCATGACCTTCAACTTTGGGTTGACGTTGTAGTAAGGTGCAGGGTCTTTGAGGATGCAAGCTACCACCAGGTGTTCAAGATCATCACAATCAAATGTTCTACACAAGAATCCTAAAAGCCCAACATTCAAGAATTGAATGCCTCATGGAGTGGTCATAGATGCAATAATTGGGTTTGAGGTGATCCCATCTTGAAAGTGGTTGTTTAACTCCAGATTGTGGCTGAAAGCTATGATTGTGAAGTCTCCCTGGGAGTTGATCCTTCGCCAAGGAATTGAACATAGCCATGCTTTAAAGTCAAATCATATGACCGCGATGTCCCCCCGAGGAATCGTTCCTTCGCCAAGGAATTGAGCATAGCCAGGCTGCTGAAGTCAAATCGTGGCTAATGGCCATGATCGTGAAGTCCCCCGGAGGAGTGGTTCTGCCAAGGAATTGGGCATAGCCATGCTGCCGAAGAGTTGTTTGGTTCGAGTACCACCTCATGAGGCTAGTCTCTAAACCTCTAATTTAGAGCAATCGCAGTTCTTCTACTTGCGAAGTCCCCCAGAGGATGATTCCATAGCAATGGAATTGAGCATAGCCATGCTACTAAAGTTTAATCATGGCTGAAGACAGTAACTGTGAAGTTCTCAAAGGGGTGATTCTTGAGCCAAGGAATTGAGCATCGTCATCCTGCTGAAGGGTCGTTTGGTTTGAGTATCTCAGAAGACTGGCTTCTAAACCGTTGATTGGATCAACTAGAGTTTTGTTGGTTGCTAAGACCCTAGAGGATGATTCCTCAGCTGCTCGGTTGGATCATGGCTGAACCATAACCGCGAAGTTCCAGATGGGTGATTCCTTAGCCAAGGTTGAATCACCCTCACAAGACTGAAGTTTCCAGATGAGTGATTCCTTAGCCATGGAATTGAGCATAGCCATGCTGCTCAAGTCAAATCAAGGCTGAAGTCCATGATCGTGAAAATCCTGGGAGGGGGGACCTTCCCTTCGGCAATACATGCTTCATGAAGATCTTTCACTTCTTCAATAGAGGGGAAGGGGTGTTGATTCTTGAAATCTCTTGTTTTTTCCATCACCCTCATGGTCTCGAGGGGCCTAAACAGCAAAGGCCGTTGGGCTTTGCTGAGAAGTACACCATAAAGGTGTCTAAGAATGGGGTGCTGAGGATCCTTGAATCGTATTCCTGAAGGTGATTGAAAACAAGATGTTGAAGGTTGACGCCCTGAAGCTCGCGTCGTTTTACTGAGGTTCTTGCCTGCTTTTCATAGGCTCCCTCAATCAAGGAATTGATGGTTAACCAGGTAGGGAGTAACTACTTGAGGGGTTGCTGAAGAGACCCATGCTGAAGTTCTTACCAAGTGTGATATATTGGGGCTGAAGCTCGATTTGCAGAGGACACATATCGCACCTTGCTAGGTGGAGGGTACAAACCGATGAGGCCTAGGCACTAAATCTGAAGGACCCAAGGTCTAGAGGTCAATGATATGTTGGGTTCCGTAACATGAGACCTTGGGGGCCTCGTGGATGCCAGTGGCAGGTATGATGCGAAGACTGAAGATCATTCAGTCAACGAGTATCCCTGTCTCTCTAGTATCCCTGTCTCTAAGACTAGTCTATCGCTGAACCGTGAAGGAGGCTTAGACCTTCAGATGAACCCTTGAGCTCAAGCTTCCATTCCACGATCTGCCTTCGGTCCCGAGCAATGTAGGCCTTGCCGCCAACCCAAGTATGAGCCGTCAGCTTTAGGGATGGGTTGCCCTTCGGTCAGGCCCTCTGGTTTGCCCTTCAACTATGACAATCCTATACTCATGAGGTCATCCTATTCCTTTCAGTCCTTAAGACTTGGTATCATGTACCTAAAATAGGCAATCTCTCTCCTTGCTTATTTCATTGTTGTATTCTTTGAACATGTGAAACACTTTAGCACTTCCTTATCCGATTTATATGGACTTAGTCAACCTTAACGGTGTATTTTGAGCTGTAACTCAGAGGAGTAAAACCTGGTACCTAAAATTGATGTGTTTATAAGCTCTTTATATTTGTAGGATGGTAGTGAATTACGTTTTGGTACGGATATTCCAAAACTTGGTACACTACCGGCCCAACACGGTAAACTTAGCGATCCTAAGTTTTTCCCAAACTGTCAACTTATTATGGTAGAGAGAAAATGGAATTTCTGTAGGAGAAAATGTAAAACGTTCCATCGTTATGCTCCTAGAAATGTGTTTTGTATGAATAACTGGACAAACAATACCTAGTTTCACTAGATGTTTATCGCTTGGAATAGTAAGTTCTAGTTTTGTTATCTATAGAAGCTTACCCCTAGCGTACCACAATTTAAGCATGTGGCGTACCACATTCCCATTCTCGTTCCTCGTACCGGACC
The DNA here is from genome assembly GCF_030253575.1 of Rhododendron vialii. Classification (NCBI taxonomy): domain Eukaryota; kingdom Viridiplantae; phylum Streptophyta; class Magnoliopsida; order Ericales; family Ericaceae; genus Rhododendron; species Rhododendron vialii. Next base: position 38,332,308 of record NC_080566.1, read on the forward strand.
AATCCGCGTTCAAGGTAACATATAATCGGATCAGGATCTGCTTATGTGATAATCTCGTGATTCAAAATGGGTTATGCTCGTCCTGATGATACGAGTCTTTCATCTTGTAAGCTCCAATGTGTAAATCTCTCAGCGTAACCAGATATCCATGGCAGAACAAATCATATTCGTATGAACAAGGCACTTGTTGATGACCGATTAACCTGGTTTTCTGCACATATGGGTTAAACATATAGACCAACAAAATGAATGGTTTGGATCATCGAAATGGGACCGGGGCCGGCTTCATGAGAGGATCCTAATTTGGACACCTGCCATCAGGCGGGGGATGTTCATGTCTAAGTATATTTATCACTTTAAGACTCCAAGGACAAGCAAAAAAATATTTCTCTAAGGTCCTGCATGCTATTTGCTATTTAGAATGGCGGGTAATTGTTGTTTTATGCTTTGTTTGGTTTAGATTGGTACAGGTCTTACTAGAGGTAAATTCAAGGTGAGACTATTGACAGATGAGTAGTTACCACAGCAGCCAGAATCAAGTTGAGCAAAACAAGATTTATCAAAGGTAACCAAGAAATTTCTCCTGCGTGCTATTTACCATATGGAATGGCAGGGTAATTGTTGTTTTGATGCTTTGGTGGTTGTAGGTTCCTAGAGGTTTTACTAGAGGTGAATTCGAGGTAAAGCCAGTGACAGATGAGTATCACAACAGCCAGAATCAAGTTGCCAATACAGCGGCCGAACCCTCCCGGAAGGAAATTAACCATCAAAAAATTGAAGACTGGAAGAAAATAATACCCTTGGATCATCGTTGTTCATTTTTTGCCTGTATACAGGTTGACCTGTTCCCTCGTGGCCGATTAGTTGAGCCCTAGTTTTCCCTTTGTGTTTTCCAATTTATTGTTTCTAGTTTATTTCATTAGAATTATAGGTGAATCTGTTGGAAGGACATGAATTTTTTTGTCTGAGATTTTGCGTCTTATTTGATTACCCTATGTTAGAAGAAAATTGGGATTCCCTTAGACCTAGGACTTTTAGCTTGTCAATGGTTGGATACCTAAACAATACTGGTCTACCCCAGGTCATTTATCATTTTAATACCAGTAGACTTGCCAGAAAAGGTGGATTAGTACTTGTACACAAGTTCCCAGAAAAGAAGTGTTCATGTATTCACTCCAGTTTTAAAAGTCTTTGTCTTGCTTTAGATCATGGATCTTCCTCCAAAGTCCCCAGTCCCTCGAGAGAACCCGCGGTCTGTGTTGCCTGTGATTCCAGCAGGGGAAGCCGGGCCTGTCGGCCAATTCTTTCTCTATCCCTGTGACGTTAATCAGGTTATGGGAGGAGACCGTGTGTCCTCCATATAGAGGCGTATGTTCAATGGGAGGAATGAACACCCTCCTACGAAATCTTACAGCTTACTCCTATGATAGGAGTCCTATCATTGCTTCCACTTCCACCGTCTTCAGCCTTTTCCACAGCCACCATACCACCTCTTGCACAGCCCACTCCACCTTTCCTCTAAGCCCGGAGATTTGGAGATCCGGAGCTCCTTGCCATATAATCCATGGTTTGAGATTGGGATTTTCTGACAGGAGTTGTCGATTGTTGGATTTTGTAGTATTTTTTTTTTTTTTTAAACTTTTTCTCGTTTTTGGTGGTTTTCTGTTTTGGAATTACATGGTTCTTCAATGCTTTCTTCGATCTGAATATATTCCATCCTTAGGGTTATTTGTTTTGTTCTTTGACTTGCACTACTGCTGAATTCGTTTCGGTCCGTTTTTACAGTATGTGTTAAGATCACGAGGCTCGTGTCTATATACAAATGAAAATTCTCCTATTTTGTTGAAATTTGTTTGGATTCATTTCTCTGTTAATTCCTTTGTAAGTGCCGGATGGCTTTTTTGAACAAAAAATTTTCCCTAGTAAAAAATAAATAAATAAATAGTTTGAATAGGATGTTGATGTCGCAATAATAAGTGAGCATTGTGGAATTTGTCTGTCTGACTAAATATTCAGTAATTTTCTAAACAAACAGTGATATCTTAACGCCTTTCCCCTGACAACATCCGCTAAACACGGCCCTCCATCCCTAAACAAGGCCATGCTAAAAGCTAAATTAAGCAAAACTCCCAACCCCTCCTCTCTTCCTTTTTCACTTTGCCACTTTCACCAATGAAAGCAAAAGAGAGAACTAGAGATATAAAGAGAGAAAATTTCGCACAAGGGTCAGGAACAGAGGAGAGAGAAGGGTTTTCGCATCAACCTTTCTCTTACCGTCCCCTCTCCTCCCATCCTGACCCTTTTTCTCAGGCTTTCTCGATAGTTTCGTAAATATATCACGTAGGTAGAAATTTGTAGAAATAGGTTTCTGGTTAAAGTAAATTTTCTTGTGATTGGTTAATTTGACGAAAGAAGCAGCAAAATGGACGCCACGAAGCGGGTGGCGTGCGACCGGGGGCTGTTTAACCCGGTTTCGACAATGGGGATGCAAGTTGCTTTCATCTTGGTTCTCTCGCATTGCTTTCAACTTGTATTGAAGCCGTTGGGTCAACCCGGACCCATTGCTCAAATTCTCGTAAGTACGTCTCTAACCCACACGCATCGAAACATATGTTTTTCTCGTTCCATCATTTTTTAGAATTTGAAATTGATTTTGGTATGTAATCTAAAAAAATGAGCATGTTTTTGTATTGGATTACTCTCAACCCATGCTTGGTTACTGTGTCCATTTTGCAGAATGATTTCCAATAATTCTTCTAAAAAATACAAGCACCTGTAGCTAAATTTCATCACTTTTTGCGGACATTATTTTATGAAGTTCGAAATAATCAATCTTTTTCGTTTTTTCCAAAAAAATTCACGTGATCCAATAGCTGGAAATGCATCGAAACACCCGTACGGGCAAAAATGGGAACAAAATACGTAGCCTTAATTCTTATGTTTGTTTCTATGTCTTTGTTGCAGTCCGGATTCGTGCTAGGTCCCTCGGGGTTATCTCACATATCAGCTGTAAAAAAGATATTCTTCCAAGATTTAACCGGCGATTACTATGAAACCATGGCATTGTTTTCGCGCATAATCATCATGTTCCTAATCGGCCTCGAAACTGACATCCCTTACTTGGTGCGCAACCTGCGCCCCGCAAGCATACTGGCTTGCGGGGGTTGCGTAACGTGCACGGTCTTCGCGGCAGCAATCACACCCTTCATCTACCACCAGACGGGGGCCCACGGCCCCATGTTCACGATGGCCCTGACCATCGCCGTGATCTTCTCAAACGCCGCCTCCCCCATCGTGATCCGCCTGGCAGCCGAGCTGAAGTTCGCCACCACAGATTTCGGCCGCCTGGTGATCTCCTCCTCCCTCATCAGCGACATGTACTCCGTCGTTCTACTGGTCGTGAGCTCGGAAAGCAAAGCCGAAAAGAAATTCATGCACTGGGTCCTGTTCGGATGCCTCGCTTTCCTCCTGGTGGTCGCGGTCATAATCCTCAACATGTACCTGGCAAACTGGCTAAACAGGCGAAACAGAAACCAGAAGCACCTCAAGAACGCCGAAGCCTTCGGGATACTGTCCGTTCTCGTCGTGACCGCCATGACCATCGAGTCGATGGGATTCAACAGCATCGTGGCCTGTTTTCTGATCGGGTCGATGTTCCCGAAAGGCGGGAAGACGGGCCGGACCCTGCTGCCGAAGCTGAATTACTCTGTCCACAACTTCATCCTCCCTATTTACTTGGGGTACATGGGGTTTCAAGCTGACATGACTACCATAAACAGCCTTGCAAGTCTAGGGGTGGTTGCTGTTGTTCTGTTGCTGAGCCTTGGAGGGAAGATCAGTGGCACCCTTGCTGCTTGCTATTACCTGAGGATTCCGATGAACGAAGGTGTTCTTTTTGCTTTCTTGATGAATGTCAAAGGCCATGTCGATCTTGTTTCCATTTCTGTCGGCCTCCAAAGTAACGTAAGTTTTTTTTTTCCTCTCTCTAATACAGTGTTCTAAAAGGCGGCCGCCTAAGCACTAGGCGTTGATCCAATACCTAGATTAGACAACCGACTAGTTAGGCACCTAATGGCGCCCTTTTCTGCCCGACTAGCGATTTTTAGAGACGCCCTTTTTCTGCCCGGCTAGTGACTAGAGATATTTAGAACATTGCTCGAATATCAACATACCTGATTAATTGAGTTCATTAGGTATCAACTTTCTCTCTGTAGAAACTCAGCCGCACCTTAGTACGATTACACAGTCGCTCGACCAATTGTCGTAAGTAACAGTTAAGGCCGAACACTCGACTTAGTGAGTATCAACTTTGTCTCTATAGGAATTCGGCCGCACCCTAGTGTACGACTACAAAGTCACTCGACCAATTGTCGTGATTAACAGAGTTACTCCTTTTAAGGCCGAACACTCAACTCAACGAGTATCAACTTTCTCTCTATAGAAATTCGGCCGCACCTTAGTGCGACTACACGGTCGCTTGACCGATTGTCGTGATTTACAGTGTTACTCCTTTTAAGGTCGAACAATCAACTTAGCGAGCGATTTTTAAAACAACCTTGCTAGCACCACATACACTTAGACACCCACCACTCATGTGAGTACAAGTGTGTGTGGGACCCACCACTCATGTGAGTGTGGGTGGTTGTTTGGATGTCTAAGTGTATGTGGTACTAGAATTATTGTTTTTGAAACTTCCAACAAAGGTATAGGCCAAATTACATACGGAATCGACTAGCTTTTTCCTTTCTTGCAATTATTTCTCCGAAAGATGTGGTTCATGTCGATGACAATGAGGAATTCTGTAGTAACGAAAACCAAAAATACTACTCATGCCAAAAAAAAAACCTCGTACTAGATGATGGGATTGGGAGATGCTGCCAAGCGGGAGTGCTTGGCAGCAGCGCCGAGCGACTGATCCGGCACATATCTGCATAGATGGCTCGGATCTAATCCAAACGCATAAAAATTTGAATCGTCTATTGCTTGAATTAAGATCCGAGCCGTCAATTGTCAAGATGAAGGACCGGATCGGCTGCTAGGCACCACTGCCAAGCACCCTCACTTGGCAGCATCCTCAAGTCCTGCACATGAGCGCTTGTAAAATTTTGTCCTATTTCATTATGAGCGTAACCAAAAATGTAGCCAATGACTTATTTTGTGATTCTTATCGTTGTAGAGATGTATCTTTTTGCATGAAAACTTTAAGTCTTTACATTTTCCCCTCCGTATAAAATCTAGAAAATGATTTTTACCCAAAGTTTTTGAGTCAAAAATGTGTACAGAAAAACCCCATAACCCCATGATTGCACATTGGATTCTTGAGTTATTTATGCATGGAAACGGCCAATGGTGCACAGATCAATGTGTGGGATCTACTTTCGTGTCTTAAATAAATGATCGAAACCGTTCATTTCATTATGTCTGGATTGATGCAGGTGGTTACGAGCACACAATTCTATGGATTAATGTTGGCAAGTATAGTGACTAACACCCTGATAGTGGGCCCAATCATAGTCTATATTGTTAGAAGAGAAAATGAATCACTGGGCTACAGACACGTGGCGCTGGAATGGCAAGACCCGGAAATTGAGCTACGAATGCTGGCCTGCGTCCACAACCCGCGCCATGTGTCCACCATTGTTGGGCTCATTGCAGCCCTGAGAGGGTCCGAAAGAGGCCCAATAACTCCTTACTTGATGCACCTGATAGAGCTGCCTGATCAGAAGAGCAAGGATAACAGTCTCATGTACCACCAGCGGGAAGATGATGAGCTGAGTGACGAGGATAACTACGGCGGCAACGAGGTGGTGGAGATCAACGAGGCGGTGGACGCCTTCACCGCCGAGACCGGAGTGGTGGTTCACCAGGTGATAGTTACTTATTACTGCAGTAGTATTGTTGTGATTTGTGAATTTTAGTACTCCCTCCCTCCGTTCCTAATTGCTAATCCACTATTCCATTTTGGTATTTTCCAAAATATTGGTCGTTTTCTAAATGTAGAAATAGAAATTTGATGATTTTTAAAAAATGTCACTTGTGATTGAAGAGAGGGGTTGTAAAGAAGGTAGAATATAGAGGAAATTGTGGAAATGATGTCTTCAAATTTGAAACCTCTCAGACATTACCAACTCTGTGGGATCAGTCCATACGGAGCTCTGTTCCGACTATAATTGGGCTCTCCGTAAGTGAACGGTGGCATTGGACTCCCAGAATTAGTCGAGGTGCGGATAAGTTGGCCCGAACGCCTAACTTATCAAAAACAAAAATGATTGGAAAAAAACTTTTAACTACAACTTGTGACTAAATTTCGGAATTGGGATTGGGCTCCTAGGATTACTTTTAGTCTTTTTTATCCGTATTTTACAACTAAATTTTGTCGGAAAATAAAAATTAAAACTTGCTGCACCAGGTAAAAGCGGTGTCGCCATTCCTGAACATGCACGACGACGTTTGCGCTCGAGCCGAAGAAACCCGAGCCTCCATAATCCTCCTCCACTTCCACAAGCACCAGCGCATCGACGGCAAGATGGAACCGGGCAAAGAAGGCATCCGCACCACCAACCAGAAGGTCCTCCGCCACTCCAAGTGCTCCGTCGCCATCCTTGTCGACCGCGGCCTCACTAACTCCGTCGCGGCCACCAGGGGCGGAGGAGGGTATAAGGTACTTACAGGGTCACTTTGACCGCACCCACTTTGATTTCTCGCAGGACATTTGATAACTTGTAGCCAAATTTTGCCATTTTAATAACTCATAAAAAATTCAAACAGGGTCACTCGACCGCATCCATTTTGATTTCTCACATGAAATTTGACAACTTGTAGCCAAATTTTGCTATTTTAACCCGTAAAAAATTCTTTAAATTTGCTTCGAATGCGTAGAAAACTTCAAGCATTCAAATCTTTTTTTTGTCGAGAGTTGAAAATGGGATCATGCATCGTTTACAAAATATTATAACAAGTCTTTAGGAAAATATTACATTTCCCTCTATCGATATATCTCTATCTTATGATTAACCTCTTAATTTAATAAATAGGTCTCTGTCCATAATATTAATATGGTCCTTTATTTTATTTTAGGATGTCCGCAAATATTAATTCTATTTGAAAAGTCAAGTAAAAAAGTTAAGTTTAACCTCCATAAATGACTAAAAATAACTTAAAAATTTTTAATTCAAAGGACAACCATGGAAATCAATGCTCATTTTCAAAAGAGACGTGCATTTAATTCTGGCCCCCTTAAAAATTTTAAATGCCTAAAAGGAACACATTGTGGGATGGATTGAGCAATTTCTTTATAGATTGGTTACGTTATTTTCATATCAACTTAATTTTTATTTCACTAACCAAAAATCCTGGCTCCCACCCGTGGCCACCACCACCTCGTCCTTTTTTTCGCACAGGGCTCGGTTTCTGGGTCAGAGTCGCTGCAGCACGTGGCGACGCTGTTCTTCGGCGGGCCCGACGATCGGGAGGCCCTCGGGTTTAGCCGGAGGCTCAGCATGCACCACCATATAAACTTGACGATTATAAGGTTTTTGGCGGCGGCGGATAGGGATAGGAATGTTGGGCTGAATGTTGCGCATAACAAGGAGGAGGACGATGTTTTGATGATGTCGGTTTGTTCTTCGGATCGGGAGACAGAGAGTGAAGCCGATACAGCGATTTTGACGGAGTTCTACAACAGGTATGCTAATGGTCGATCTTTGTGCATTGTTTCACTTGGCAAGAAGCAGTTTAATAGTAGTCATCTTAGCTTGTCTCTGAAAAATAGGGTCTGCGTTTAAAAGGTTCACTCTACCCCTCTCTAGTCAGCAATTGCCTAAGTGAGTTTGGTAGGTGAAATTACTCTCTTGCTCTCTCTCAAAAAAAAAGAAAAATAGGGTCGATTAATGAGCCGAACGAAAATTGTTCAAGTTTGATTTGAAAACTTAAACGTACTCGAAAAGTAAGCTGAAGCGTGGGTTATTAATTAGCTGAGTCAATCTCGAAGGAGCTTTAATCGTGTTGATCTCAAAACATGGGCAAAGTCAGGATTTATCAACGATGGGGTCAAGTACTTTGGGCAGTTTTGTAGTGTTTATGGAGTCAAAATGTGGAAAATAGCACTAAAAATATAGCTACTCTAGAAACATTTCCCAACTCAGCAGGGTCAAGTGACCCCACTTTTCAATACATACCTTCACCCATGTCTCGAAGGAGCTTTAATTGAGCCGATCCCGAGTAGCCTAATTTTTTGTGACATCATAAACAGAACGAGCTGAATACGAATAGTAGCTTGTTCAAGTTTGGTTAGAAAACTTATCGAGCTTCAATAGATATTCAACCTAGCTTGATTCATTTTTATCACGAGCCAGTTTTGAACAAACTTTTGTCAAGCGAACATGAGCTCAAACTCAAATAGCTTGGCTCATTTTATCATCTATCGTGCAAACAGTTTGCAAACATATTTTCATACCAAATAAGTGGCATTTTTAGTTATAAATCTACTGTAGTGATGTTTGATCAGAGGAAATGGATACAAAATGCCATTGATTTGCTGTTTGGAATCCACTTCTCACTAGCTCATTGAAAAGCATTACACCAAAATAAGCAGTGACTGAATTTGTGCTTGCATTCATATTTTGAAACCAGCGGTGCTACTCTTATCGCTCTGTTTCACCGCTCCTCTCACCGCAGCGCTCAATCTCACCGTCCGTCTCGGCAATCAATTGTTCAGATTTTAAAAGAACTCTTCCCTGGAAGACTTCTTCTAAAATTTGGACGGTGAGATCGATAGAGAGCGGTAGGGGGAGTGGTGAAACAAAGCGGTAGGGGTAGACTTTCTGCTTTGAAACAATGGAACATGGATATTATCACGGGCCGGTACGCAAAATTTTCTAGCAGGCTAGGTATACTTGTTTTTTTGAAGAATTAACAACCTGTGTTGTTGACTAAGATGTTCGAATTCTCATCAATTGTAACTCTTTGCTGTTCATGATTATCAGGTATGTAACGTCGGGTCAGGTGGGATACGTAGAGAAGTACGTTGAAACAGGAGCAGAAACAGCTTCTGCTTTGAGGGACATGGCTGATATGTACTCGTTGTTCATAGTCGGGAAAGGCGGGCGAGGGCATTCGCCTTTAACCACTGGGATGAGCGATTGGGAGGAGTGTCCCGAGCTTGGTACGGTGGGAGATCTCTTGGGTTCCTCGGATTTCGATTTAAGCGGTTCGGTTTTGGTCATTCAACAACATAGGATTTCAAGCAGTGACGATGACGAACGGTAGCAATCACCTTGGATTGACCCAACAATGGTTTCAAGTAAATGTATAGTATCAGCAATGCAATTATGTGGCGTATCGTATAACTTGCTCCATACTCGTAGACTTACGTACCTGACGAATGAAGATCACTATCAAACCGAAAAATTGCGCGACGACTATGAGCCGGGAGCATTCGATGGAAACCACCTTTATAGTCCAATCTGATGTTCATGTTAACAAGAAGAAAGCTAGATATTGAGATGATTTTCGGACTTACGGTACTCCGGGTGTTAAGAGATTGAAGCGATGGTTAATTCATGAGATGATCTTGTAAAGCTAGTGACTCGGTATTCGAGGAGGGCAATGTTCCATTTATGTGTAGGGATTTATTAGGATGACAAAACCTTGTCGAAGATTTTTTTTCAAATTTCTTACCCTCTCTGTCAATTTTTATGGAGATTAGGGAGAATTGGGAGTGATTGTAGAGTGAATATTGGAATTGAAATGATACTGCAACCTTCATTTCATCTTTTACGTAAAGAAATTTTTGGACGTTGGATATTGTCATTTATTTTTTTATGCTGCTAAGCATCCTCTTGCAAAACGGGTGCAGAGCGGCCGATTCAGCCGTTCATTTCGGCAATCGACCGCTCGGAACTTTGCCAAGCAATCGAGGCTTAGATTTGTATACACTCATATTCAATTCGAGCCACCCATGCCGAGATGATTTGTATGCGCTCAGATTTAATCTGAACCGCCCGTACCGAAATGAACGGCCAAATCGACCGCTTGGCATTGCTTTGCAGGAATGCCACTCGACAGCATCCCATGTCTCGGTATCGGACGATATATAGCCATATCATTAATACGATACCGATACTGTTTGGTTTCCGATAACACGATTTAAAACCATGGCTAATACTCACTTGGGCAGGAGGCAAAAATACAGGGGAGCCCTGCATGGCATCAACGTGGCACGCCATCTCCATTTGTCAACCCCTTTCACTCTCTTCTTTTCAAATTTCAACCCCCTGGCCTGTATCATCTTCTACAACTATATCCAATTCAGCTTCCACAAAACCAAACATCACATGCATATATGGCTCTGGTCCTGTGGTCGGAACTCCCGCGTGATTTACTGAAATCGATCGGAACCCGCCTCGACAACCGGACCGATGTCCTCCGCTTCCGTTCCGTCTGTTCGTCGTGGCGAAACTCCATCCCTCCCTTCAGGTGATCAATTCCTTGATATGTTAGATACTCTCTCCGTCCCAAAAAAGAATTCATTTTTCATCGTTTATATCTTTCAATTTATAATGTTTTTCATGAGTTTAAAAATTTTGTATGATAGAACTAATCGATAACTATGAAATAAAATTCATATTACATACTTTTTTGAGATCTATATTGAAAGATATAAGGAATTGAAAATTGAAAGATATAAGGAATTGAAATTGACACGGATATCAAAAATTGACATCCAATTTAGGACGGAGGGAGTAGTATTTTTGGCGTTTAGATCGATCCATAAGCTCTGTGCATGATTTGTTTCTCTTGGTATTGTAGGGTTTTTTTGGCCTTTTAATCATCGCTTTGCTATCCCTGTCTTTTTAAGAAGCTTCTGCAGTCTAGGTTTTGAACTGCAGAGGTGCCGTTCAAGTAATCGCAATCGTCGGATTATGTTTTTAATGGTCGATATTTGTTTTCAATCTACCGGTACTAAAAGACTTTTACCAGTAAAAGATTCAACAAATTTTGAACCATTGATTATCAATATGAATTGGTTCAGAGTGAACCGCACATCAACTGCAAAGAAGCTAGATCCGTTTTAATAAATTTGTTAATCATAAATAAAAAAAAATGATTCTTATTGATCATCAAAAAATAATTCGTCCCTTCAGGAAATGGCCACTCCAACGCTTCACTCTACCCAACGGCCACGGCTCCCTCTGCCTCACCGCAACCACCGTCTACCGCCTCCGACCGATCGACACCCCTCCCGATTCTCCCCCGCCCAAGCCCTGGCTAGTTAGGGTTTCAGACAGTCGTGAAACCCAACTTCTCAATCCCCTCTCTGATGTGCAAATCAAGCCCCCATGCAGGCCGTTACTTGTAAACTTGTCCCAATTTCGTATCTCCGAAATTGGGAGATCGTATAGGGTGAACTACGTGGATCTCGCTGACTTTGGCATTTTGGCCAATGTTGAGCAGGATTGGGCGATTCACTTTGATAAGGTTGTTTTCTTGTCCGATACAGACGGCGATGATGCGGTGGTGGTTGCATTGCAGAGCCACCACCACATCATCGGTGGTTATTTAGCTGCAATTAGGCTAAGAGAGGATGAATTCATGCCAATAGCATATTCCAGAGGTAATGAATTCCATGACATTATACACTTTAATGGTCGAATCTTCGCTGTGGATGTGTACGGGAATTGTTACACAGTTGATGCTTTGTTGAACATCTCGCTAATTGCGCCACAGCTAAATGGACAAGTTGCCGGAAAGAAAAACTTGGTGGAGTCCTCCGGGGAACTGATTATGGTAGAGAGATTTTTCAACAAAACCTGGTATGATGAGGAGAATGGGGTTTCTATAACAGAGGTTTCCGGTGGTAATGAAATGCAAAGTTGGTTTAGGGTTTATAAGTTGGATGAAGAAGAGCATACATGGGTGGAGTTGACAAACCTAGGGGATAGGATGTTGTTTGTGGGTAAAGATTGTTGCTTCTCTGTTTCCGGTACTGATTTCGATGGGTTCGATTGCCGAGGAAACTGCATTTTCTTCGTGGACGAGTATTGTATGCTCTTCGATGAGAATTATCATGATCAGTACGATGAACTTCGAGTATTGGGTGAAATGGAGATTGGAGTTTTCAATTTAGAAGATAGTAGTGTTGGGCCACTGGTCTGTTTCCCTGGGTATGCAGACCTATTTTGGCCTCCCCCAAGTTGGCTTGCTACTGTTCCATCTTCTACATTTAATCCTGCATGTAAGTCATGAAATTTCGGCTGCGACAGCAAGTTTTCTATTATATGATGAATTACTTATTTTGATTGCTTTGCTGATGTTTACTTGTGTTGTTTGAATTTGTTAAAAGAGGTTACACCATAGAACCATTGTCGCCTCGTAGCATATGGCTTTTTCACACTAGTTAGGAACCATTGTGGACCTTTGGTGTGCCATTGAGTGTGATCCACCCACCATTAATTCACAGATGTAGCAAATCAAATGTCCTAGTAGTAACAATGTATTGCGGTGTTTTTTCATTAGTATTTGTCGTGAACAAAGTTACTAGGCTTTGTGGTATGTTTGTTATACCCTTCTACTCCCTTCTGTGGTGTTAGTGACCAATCATTACAGTGTAGTTACAGAAGGCCGTATCGAATGCCTCCTTCTAGATGTGCTTATAGGAGCCATTCCCTAATCTGATTGATATACCGGATTTTCAACTTCATGATCCCAAAAAGGTTTGGTTGTTAAGTCTTGTTTGAAAAACAGGGCATCCAGAGAGACCATTGTTATGAAAATTTCGGCGCCAAGGAAATTCCTATAAGTCTTGTTTGAAAAACAGGGCATCCAGAGAGACCATTGTTATGAAAATTTCGGCGCCAAGGAAATTCCTATGAAGGCAAGTGATAGGGACATCATTAAAACTACTAAAGAACCTGGTGAAGTTTTTGTTGCGAAATTTCAATTCCCATTCCTGAGGACTCGACTTTGGGGAACTTCTCATATCCAGTTAGTAAGATCAAAATCACCTACTTTTGGGGAGTATATTACCAGCGCACTCTTTTATTTTCTCTAATAGCTTTTCTTAAGACGTGTGTTCTCCATTGTGGATTACTCTAATTCTCCGGCAGTTGTACTTATTACCACATTGGAAATGTGGACGAAGTCGAAGAAGTCTGGAGTGGTATCTACGTAATTTGATTTTTTTTAATGGTTACTTGTTTGGTAAAGCAGTACAGGTATCTCTTTGGGACCGGTATATGGTTACGTTTGAAAACTATTGATTGGGCAATACAAACGCCTTTGCAAAGGGGTAATACATTTCTTATTTGTCCTATGAATTCTGAAAGTTTGGATTGTTTCAAGACATTTTAGAATACGGAATAAGTATTCACTGCATTATATTGTAGAAAAGGTTGGACCAAGATCATTCCTTAGGGCAGGGCAGCTACAAAGTGAATGGGTCACCTTTGTAAAACGATTCAGCAGATTGATTGTATAGGGAAAGAAACAATAATTCTTTATCGATCGGCTGTGTTTTCGCAGGAAAACGGTGAAGAAAATGCAGAATCGCACTGCCTGGAAATAGCGCTCTTAAAAGTTTTGGAAGGCTCTTGAGATACATTTCTTGTATGGAGAAGCAAATTTTGTGGCAGGAGCTTGAGATAACTTGCTGCTTCTTTTGCCTTCTGGTTGTATTTTGGTTGTTCAACCTTTGTCCTTTTGGCAGATCAAATGACTAGTTTGAGGCTTCTTCCATGGAATGTATCCGTAAAATAAACCGTATGCAAGGTTGCTTTAGATCAATTTTCCTCCTTTTGGGCGTCCGTATTTCGGCTAATCCAATAGTATTAATGAACGTACCAAGGCAGTTGACGTAGTGGTTGTGTAGCAGCACTCACCCGAGTGTAGTGACGTTGCAGGTGTAGTGGTTGTGTAGCAGCACTCACCCGAGTGTAGTGACGTTGCAGGTTTAAATTCTACGGAGAGGAGTTTGATAACCATTGTGATTAGGGTATAAGTAGATTCTTCTATCGTGTTCCCCAAAAAAAAAAAAAAGAGGTTGAAATGAACTGGACATAGAAAGGAACAGGGCTGTGTGCCATTTGAACGCTATTAGATGTAAGAGTTGTCTCAGAGTTGAGTCACATAATGCGCTTTCGAGCGTAAATGCGTGTGAGCTTAAAACCGTCTTTCGAAAACATAATGTGTGAGCTTAAAACCATCTTTCGAAAACAAAACGTGTGTGAGCTTAAAACCGTCTACCGTCTTTCAAAAACAAAATGTGTAATTTCAACTCTGTGTGGGAATGCATCCCCTGGTTGAGAAAGCGGTTTTTTTAACCGATTGTCGTTCGGACTCGAATGATTTGATTGTGGTTGTGATATACAACAAAGGCGATGTAGGTGTTCTGAGGCTTGGGGATGAAAGATGGAAACCACTAGTTGAATACCAAGGTAAGTCGTATCGTGACCTCATTAACTTCAAAGGGAAAATCTATGCTGTGAATCCCTGGGGAGATTGTCTGGTAATTGATTCCTCCTAGAACATTAGTGAGTTTTCAGCTCCCTTGAAATTCCCTGTGGGTGACAAGAAGTATTTGGTGGAGTCATGTGGAGAACTCTGGTTACTGGATAGAGAGTGGAGAACGCAATCAGACAATGTGTGGTATTATCCGGAAGCTAATATTGTACTCGCAGAACTTGCTTGGTATGAAAAGGTGATCTGGTTCAATGTCTACAAACTGGATGAGGAAGAACACAAATGGGTAGAGGTGCCTGATCTAGGCAATAGGATATTGTTTGCGGATAGAGATCGTTCGTTCTCGGTTTCTGCTGCAGATTTCGCAGGAGACAATTGCAAAGGGAACTGTGTTTTCTTCTTGAACTCTTGTAGTATCTATGACAAAAACTATCACGATGACAATGATGCTCTTAGGGGATTAGGTGGTAAAGAGCCTGAGATTTACCTTGTAGGGGATCACTGTGTTGATCAACTAGTAGCCTACCCTGGCTATGCCGACCAATTTTGGCCTCTCCCAAGCTGGCTTGCAACAGTTTCATCTTCTTCATCTCAATCCTAAAAGTAAGTGTCCTTTTTTCAGTTATTTTTTTCTTTCACTCTTATTTTGTAAACTTGCTGCCAACGGTTACTTGTTTTTTGTCAGTGTTGAAAGAGTTGTATATGCTCGATGTTCAAAAAAAAAAAGAGACGTATATGCATGCAAGTTGAGCTTTTGATTTTGCACTATACACTGATCTTTGTTAAATTTATGTGTGTGCAATTGTGCATGTATTTTGGGTTAAACAACGCTTGCAAACTTTTTCCATCATTTTCTTTGCTAGCTTATTTTTTGAAGCGGATTTTTGTCCATGCATTATATCCATCTGCTATCATGATTCGATATCGAAGACCCATAAGCCATTGCCACCTCATGTCATGTTACCGAAACCTTAGACTGATACGTTACTATACTTACCTGCCACCTAACACCACATATCACTTGCCACTGGTGCCATGTTTTTTTGCAGGAATTAGTTGAAGAAATGCATAATGCACAGCTGAAATACACATGTTAAGAGGTTAAGAGCTCTTTAGATGCATTAGAAGCAAATTTTGTGCTACGGAGCTCGATAAAGTTTACTCCATCTTTTGCCCTTCTGGTTGGATTTTGTTTGCCCGAGCTCCGATCCTCTTGGGGCCTTCTTTTGCTTCATTGGCCGGATGAATGCTTCTTCCCTCAAGAATATGTGTGTAAAAAGGAAGAAAACTGTACTAGTTAACTTTAATTAGTTTGTTCCATTTGGTAATGCATGAATGTTATTTGTGCAAAATGTACCATAAACCATGGGATGGTCCAGAAAACTCGGATTGTCTTCGTTGTTGCCCTTTTCATATACTTCATGTACGGCGTGTGAGTATGGCGTGCTGATACCTAACATCTTAGGTCTCACATAGCTAACAGGTATGTAATGAATCACCTACAAGTTAATATAAGCCCGAATTTTGAGCCTTTTTGGCTCACTATTTACATGTTTTTATGGTCTTAGTTACACATAGGAGTGTGTTGTATACCCAAAATAGTTACGCATTCTTTTTTATTATGTAAGAATTTTTTTTGGTGTTGGTTACGTAAGTTTTTTAATGACCAAAAAATTTGTCGAACAAAATGTTTATAGGAGTGAGATAGGATTTTCATTCTTTGTCTGAGGTATTTCCTAAGGAAGTAATTCAGTCGTTGTAGGTATACGTACCTCTATGTATGTACATGTCCAGAATTTTGATATCTATTTGTATATATACGCTGTGGTGGCTGGATTTGGATGAAGTAAACGTTCTTTGGTCACCAATATATGAAAAAACGAGGAAGAACAGGGTTATCTCGTATGAGTTCAAATTTTGATCTGGGGCACAATAGTACAATTAGAGGATCTGTAACCCAAACTCCGACGGGTGAGGTCAGTAGGGCTGCTAAACGAATCAAGCTATCCGAATTTGAGCTCGTGTTCGATCTTTAAAAGCTTGTTCGAAATTGGTTTGTTATATAAACAAACCAAGCTTGAACATTTCTTTGAAGCTTGTTAAGATTTCAAGCCAAGTTTGAACAAGCTACTATTTGGCTCGTTCGGCTTGCTATGTATGAAAAGTTCAAGATATTTGAGATCGGCTCGTGTTTGGCTTTATTAAAGTTTGCTTGCAATCGGCTCGTCTTATAAACAAACTAAGTTTGAACATATTTTTGAAGCTCGTTAAGTTATCAAACCAAGTTTGATCACCAACCTACTTGGCTCGATTGGTTCGTTTATCACCCCTTAAAGGTTAGCGTATTTTCAAAGACTACAAGGGAGGTCTGAGGTCTCTGTATTTGTCAAAAATCCCGGCAGAGGTCAATATAAGGGGTCGTTAGGCTAAATAAGCCGCTTGGCTTATTTTTTTATTGTTATTCAAATTTTTTTTGCATTTATTAGTTTTTTATCAATTTTTTGGGATTATTGCTTCTTCATGATACGAGAAATCTAAAAAGTAAAAAATTACGATCGAAATCCAATTTTTTTTTTAATAAAGACGAAAAAATTGGCTTATTTTTGTCTTTATTCAAAAAAATTAGGTTTCGATCGTAATTTTTTACTTTTTAGATTCCTTTCGTTATAACAAAACAATAATTTTTAAAAATATTGATAAAAAACTAACAAATGTAAAAAAAAAATTTAAATAAAAAAAAAAATCACTTATCTTATTTAGCCAAACGGCCTTTATTTAACCCTTAAAAATATAAGCCGGCCTCATTTCTTTTTTGATTAGCAGCCGGCCTCATTTGAGTCCACGCAAAAAGATACTCTCCCGCCGGAAAACATTTGATAAGAAAAATGGCAACCACAGGTGGCGGGTGGTCGGAGCTCCCGCCGGAGTTACTAACAGCCATTGGGAAACGCCTTGCCACCCAAATCGACATCCTCCAATTCAGATCCACCTGCTCCTCATGGCGCTCCTCACTTCCTCTGGAACAGCCCCCTCCTCCTCCTCCTCCCCTCCCTTTCCCGATCATCCGCCTTCTCTTACCCCACCCTCCGGCCCACTACGCTCTCACCCAGGCCACCGTCTACCGCCTTGAACCACTCCACAACCCCTCCAATTCTCCGCCCAAATCGTGGCTTATCAAGGTCTCAGAGAGTAATCTTCTCCAAGGTAATAGAATGCGACTTCTCAATCCCCTATCAACAGATATAATCACACCCCTACCTGGAAATTTTCCTAGAATACTGGATCTGTCCCAGTTTCGCATCTCTGAAGTTTGTCGATCGTGGAGTTTAGGCATAGAATACGAAGTTGGTCACCAAGAAGACTTTAATCCAGGCTTCATCGCTCAGCACAAGGTTAACATGGTTTCTAAATCAGTTCCTCTCGCATTATCGGACTCGGACGATTTGATGGTGGTTGTGATAAACGGATGGCAGTTAAGTGCTATGAGACTCGGGGATGAAAGGTGGATACGGTTTGTTGAAGGCCGAGATAAGAACTACAGTGACCTCATTAACTTCAAAGGGAAAATCTATGCTCTGAGTTTCGAGGGAGATTTTCTCGTAATCGATTCCTCCATGAACATTACTGAATATTCATCGCCCTTGGATCCCCCGCGCGTAACAGGATGTATTTGGTGGAGTCATGCGGGGAACTCTGGTTACTGAATAGCCGTTGGATTGTGCCACCGAGTAATGTTGATCGGTTTGATCTGATGACTGAAACTTGGGAGGTTGCGAAGTTTGCTTGGAATGAAATCGCGATCTGGTTCCTTGTCTTTAAACTGGACGAGGAAGAACACAAATGGGTAGAGGTGCCGGATCTTGGCGATAGGATATTGTTTGCAGGTAGAGATTGTTCCTTCACTGTTTCTGCTGCAGATTTCGAAGGCAATTGCAAAGGGGATTGCATTTTCTTCTTGAATGACGCTTGTAATACATTTGACGAAAACTATCACGACGACTATGATGCACTCAGGGGATCGGGTGGTAAAGAGCCTGAGATTTACCTTTTAGGGGATCGTAGTGTTGACCGACTCGTAGCCTACCCTGGCCATGCCGACCTATTTTGGCCTCTCCCAAGCTGGCTTGCATTGGATCCGGAGAGGCGGTCTGCCTCACATAATGCCTGCTCTTCTTCATCTCAACCGTGAAGAGTAAGCGCCAATTTTCAGTTGTTGAAGTGTCATTTTTGTGTTGCTTCTTTTCTTGATTCCGTATTTTATGTACTTGCAGCCATTGTTTACTTGTTTTTGTCCGTGTCGAAAAAGATTCTTCTGTATACAAGTTGAGCTTAAATCCTTTCTAGTCTTTGTCAATGAATCTTGCGCGTAATCAAAGAGCTGCTGAACTTTCCTATGCCGGGTTTAGTTAAAGAAGCCTGGAGAGGCATTTGCTTAATTTAACTTTTTGATTCCTTTTGGGTTCATAGTTTCATATACATGGTTATGTATGATCTTGAAGTCTTTATTGATAAAGTGGCGAGTAAAAGGAAGATAATCGCAAAAATATCTTATTGATTCATTTTGGGTTCATAGTTTCATAGATTACTATCGGTAGAAAGATATCATATATCATTTTTCAGTTATCATACGAGTTGCCTTGATTCAGACATTTCGAATTAATTAGGACATAACACGAGACGGAAATTAAGGGCTTCATTTGCTTGTTGGAGAGCCCTGTCCCGAAGCAAAGTACTCATCTGAGAAGACAGTTTGGTCATGCCCTTTATCCTCAACCCGTCGCTCTCCTATGCCCCCTAACTTTCGCCTCGCTCTCTCTTAAAACCCGCATTTCGTGTTCTTTAAGATCTTTAGAGGTGAACCCACGGTTCGTATGACTTTCATTGTTTTCTTTCCTTAACATTCTTCACGTGTGATGGCAGTAACATACTGAATTGGTCGACATCGTTAAAGGGGTACAGCAGAGGGGTACAGCAGATTCATTATGTAGAACACTTACTCTCTACTGACAACTAATTTGCCATGTTTTTTTGCAGTAAATTGTTGAAGAAATGCATAACGCACGGCCGAAATACACCTGTTAAAAGTTTAAGAGCTCTTTAGATGCATTTCTGCTACAGAGAAGCGAATATTGTGCAAGAGAGCTCGATAAAGCTTACTCCATCTTTTGCCCTTCTGGTTCTGTTCGCCAAAGCTCCGATCTTCTTGGTGCCTTCTTTTGCTTCCTTGAGGATGAATGCTTCTTCCCTCAGGAATATGCGTTAAGAAAAACTGAAACTTAGTTTGTTCCATTTGGTTACGTATGAATGTTTTTCGCACAAAATGTACCATAAACCATGGGATCGTCCAGAAACATATATAGATTGTCTTTGTTGCTGCCCTTCTCGTTTACTTCATGTATGGTGTGTGGGCATGGCACGCTAACGCTTATCATCTAGTTTGGCTAAGAGGTAGGTAAAGAATCACCTACAAGTTAATATAAGCCCGAATGTGAGCCATATTGTGAATTCCTATTCAAGAGGTTGGTGGACACAGTCAGACACTAAGCGGATCATTCCAGTAGCACCAAAGCACAAACCTGTTCTCATACGGTTGAGTTCTGTGACAGTGGTCGGCAAAACGTGAAAGAACCATGTAGCGCAACGAGAACACTGCAAATAAGAATCAGAGATTGCAAATGCCAGTGTGCAAATGCTCAAGTAAAAGATACCCCTACACACGAATGCCCACGAGCTACAATCCACCAATCTTTTCTTAAATTAGTGGGCTAGTTAGTGAGCGAGTTGCTATGAATGAGAGACAAACACAACGGATACGCAAATGATAAGCTTAGCACTTCAAGTAAAGTCATACCAAAACAGAACACAGTGGTCGCATTCACTCACATTATGTACACTACTAGAACCCCTAAAACCTTGAAACCCTAGTACCAAAAAGCACACCTGTATCCTGCAACGAAAAATCTTCCTATGAGATGCACCTCATGGAGTACATGGGTGCAGGAGAATCGACCGCGGGCACACCGTACACCCTTGGGTGATCACTCTCCAATCCGTAGTCCATCATCGGACGGTACTCAAGATCCTCATCATGATCGTACACGAAATCAGGGACGTCAATCTCGGTCCTCCTCACGTGGTCCCACAAGTAGTCCAACCTGCTCACATACCTAAGCTTTCCATACAGCCTGAAACATAACGCAAAACTCTAGTCAGGCAATATTTAAAACACTCTTCTTTTTATGAAATTTTTAGCCTTTCCCAATTCTGGATTTAAATTTCCAATTTTTTAGGTAGGAAGCAAAAAAATAAGGGATTTTTTATTTTTTATTTTTGATCCGCTAAGGCATTGTTTGGTACTATCAATACTTAGTAGTAGTTTTTTGTTTAGCTTTAAACTTAGGATCTACCGACATAGTACTTGGGAGTAGGAGTAGAATAAAATTTTCAAAATCTTTGTCAATCATTCATCTTGTCAAAAGCATCGAGTAAGCAAAAAAATAAGAATCTAAATTGAAAAAAATTCAGATGGAACAACATTAAAGCTATTGAAAAACTATACAATATTTTAAACATTTTCAGGTTTTTTTTTTTAACTTTTTGAGTCTTTTATCATAATATTTTACTTTAGAATCTAATCAATAAAACGAATGATTACTTAGAAAATGACATAAAAAAACGACGAAAAAGGTAGTTTTACAATAAGACCAAAAATTTCATCCAAATTCAAATACACCTTCCACCAAAAATACATATTTTAAAAAGTTAAAAATTCTCAACAAACCGAAAAATCTGTTCTTCTAAGGGGAATAAAAATTCCCATCAAAAGTTATGTATTGTGAAAGAATGACATGTCCCATAAAACGGAAATTAACTACTTAAAAAATAAGAACCTTAGTAGAATGGAGCCTGACTGACCTAGATATCTTCAAATTGGATATTAGTATCTTTTTGCCAATTTTCTGATTTCTCTATACAAGACTAACCAATTAAACAGAAACTAAAGAGATCAATTAAACAATTCATCAAATTAAAAAAAAAACTAACCCAAAAACAATAATAAAATGCGCTGTGTGGTGTAGGTGATTTACCCTCCGCTGAACATAAGGCGGCCGAAGGTGGCAAGGAAGAGCCTGGCTTGTAGGCCCGGGTGGAGAAAGTAAACGGCCTCCAGATTCTCCCTGATGTTCACCGGAATCGCATCATATACCGATCGCAGGGCTGAGATTCCTGGAAAGTTCTCGCTCCTTTCCACATCAGTGTGCACGTACAGCACAGCAAACGGCTTTTTCTCCAGTTTGGGAAATATCTCCGATTCCAAGTACTTCTTCAGTGCATCAACGTTCAGTATCCGACCTGATCCATTACCAATGCCGCGTAAAATGACCAGAAAATCATTCAAAATCGACACAGAGATGCGCAAATATACATATGTATGTTGATAGAACACTGATATATATGGAGGAATCTCGGACCGTTAGGTCGCATACAAATTTTAAAAAATCAAAAAATTCTCACACATTCCCAAGGTCCGAGATTCCTCTGTACAGAGGTTTCTTGGTATGGATATATAGAGAGAACGAGCGGGGGACTGCAACATTTTAAATAATGGTAGCATGACACGTTATTTTAATGGTTATGTGTAACGGTATCAAGAAGCATTGAACGGTAAACAGAATCGGATCATTGCAGTCGCAAATTTCTTTAAAAAAAATCATTTTCAAACACAAAAAAAAAAACTTCAAAGTTCCTAAATCAGTTCCCATAACGGTCGAGTATTTGCCCAAATCTCTGTGAATTGGAAACGGACCGATACACTACGGGAACTGGCCAGTGTGCTTCAAATTTTCCATACCAGCGGTATACCGGTGTATAAAAGTATTGGAAAGCTTCTCGGCCGATATCAAAAACAACATGCACATAAAACTGTACAACTATACGTGGGAAGAGTGAATATGAGATAAATTCAAATCATTAGCACTCAACTTCGAGTTAAACCAAAACCAATGCAACATCAAACAACACGTAAAATCAACCAAAATCCACACACATACACACAGATCTCTTCTAAAAATCGGTCAAGGCGGCCGACTAGTTTGCACCTTGGTGCTAGATGAGATAAAAATCGTCCTATGCGCCGACTAGTTTGCCCCAGTTAGTCGGCCTCAAGGCACCAGGGCCCCCTTCCGCCCAACTAGCGCCAAGCAATTTTTAGGACATAAACACCCACACACACGCATAGAGTTCAAATTGGGAGCAAATTTAAATTTACCAGGGAAGAACTTGCCGACGACGCGGAGGATACTCCGGCCTCGTTTATCCCTGCCTTGGATCTTGAAGACACCAAGCTTCCGGATCACTTCTTGACCATCCAATTGAAACGAATCACAAGACATGGTTCGCAAAATTTCCAAGTCGAACAAGAACAAGATACGGTTGACTATGATGATCCTCGAAAATTAAAGTACATCTACCTAGAGAGAGAGAGAGTCAGAGAGAGAGGGGGGATTGGTTCTTTGTTGATGGTGATTTTTGAAGTTGAGATTGATGGAGAACAAGACAAGAGAATTTATTTGATTTTTGTTTTATCCAGGGGAGGTATTAGGGGGTGGATTTGGTTGGACGAAGGGAGCGGCTGGGAGTGGGAATAGGGGAGGAGGGAATGAAGGGAATATTCTCAAGCATGTTCCGTTTTGGAGCCAAAGTCTGGGGTAGGGTTTGTACTGTTCTGGCTTCGGGATCGGGTGGACCCTGGCTTAAACTCATTCACTGGGTCGCCCCACTTTCTGCTCTTATCCCCGTATATAGATTGTCCGTTAATGCTAAGGGGACCGACCAAAGCGGTAAAGATGGGTACCGGTCATGTGCGGGCTCCATTTTGAGGCTTCGCGTTCGTTATTTTTAAATAATTTTTTGAGTTCGCATATGAAATTTCAGCTTCATCCAAGAAATGTAAATGTGACATGGTTTCTCAACTCAGAGATCAGATCCATGAGTGGATCAGTGGATCCCATTACGAGAGCTGATTTTTTTGACTTTTTGTTTTGTATGTTGATTGATTGTATTTTTATTTTTTTTTAATATTGTATACATCAGTGGAGATTAGCGAAGTGTTGATATGTTAGTCAACAAAAGGTCTAGAGGCTATCCATAGCCCTGAACCCCAAATTTGCCTCTCTTGGCGCTCAAACCTCCACCTCCACCTCCACCGTAGAGGAATGGTGAGACAACTAATTTCACTTGGAAGAGATTCTCGTATTTCTTGTATTTTGTGAGTCCTTTTTATTGGAGTAGTTGGTTTATTAATACATGTTTTGTTTTTTTTCCAAAACAAAAAGTAGATTGACTTTGGACTTTAGAGATAGGACTCTTCGTTTTTGCTTTTAATCTTTGTCCTACGTTCTCTTTTTTTAGTTCTCCCTCCAATGAATTTGAGTCGTTTTGAATAATTTGTAGATGCTTTCACGTTCTCGCTTTCGCTTACTACCGCCCACGGCAATACATGACTCAGTTGGACAAACCAAACAGTGCATTGTTCAAATTTGATTTGATAACTTAGGAAGTTAAAAAACATTTTGGAGCTTGGCTTGAGGCAAATCAGACAACAAATTATTTTCAAGCGAGTTTTCATCAAATCATTAACGGGCCCAAGAGCATCAGCAGTGGAATAAGTAAATATGAATAATCAAAACATGTCACATCAGATTTTAATTATCTATTTAAAGGTTGCTAAAGTTAACAATGTCAAATTCCACATTGGTTATTTTTTGTTCATAATCGAAACCAATGGGCCCTCCAAACTTTTTTTCTTCATTTCACACATATTTTTTGAAAAGCGATTTTTGAAGGAAAAAAATAGTTTATGTTGGAAATAGTTCAAAAAAATAGTTTTTCAAAAAACACACACTTTGTTCACTTAAAAACTGTAAATACAATTTTGAAAGAATTATATTTACATAAATTGTTTTGAAAATTTAAAAACTATAAATACAGTTTTTGTGTAAAAAACAGTTTTCTATAAAAGAGTTTTGAAATTTCAACAATAGTTTTTTGAAAAACACACTTTATTTGCTTGCAGTTTTCAAATTTTTTGAAAATTTTTTTTCTAAAAAAACAAAAAAAAACTGAAAGTTACAGTTTTTTAAAATTATTTTTGAAAACATTGTTGAGAGAGAGAGAGAGAGAGAGAGAGAGAGAGAAGGTTTTTATGTAATATTGGTGTACTTGATTGAGAAATAAAATTTGGTTATTAACAAAAATATTGCTAGCTTTGATTATTAAAGAGCCAAAATTTGATGAGTTGTTAAGAGGTTGTTAGGTTTGGTTATTCCAATGTGAGCATTTTTTTGATCTAACATTACTAACTTTAACAATTTTTTGTTTTGCTTATTCCACTGTGGATGCTCTAACTTGAACATTTTTAAACGAGCCAACTAGTACCTTGTTCAAGTTTGATCTTCGATAACTTTGTACTTTGTTTGGATTGGAGTTTGAAATTTTTTTTGAAAAATAGTAGGGGTAATAAGTGGAGATAGATAGAGAGAGAAATGTTGAAAGTAGGGAGAATTTAGGAAGAATTTTTTGAAAAATTCTTTTTGAATTGTGAAGAGAACATTCACTATTTACTACACGTCACCGACTTTTTCATCACTGCTAAAAGAAGTGGAACCGCCTTGAAGAAACCCTAGGTCCAGTTGTACTTGGAATAGGATACGTTATTGGCACAAGTCTACATCCCACATCGAGGGCATAGAAAGACAGGAAGTGAATGCTATGTATAAAACCAAAGGCAAGACACCAGTAGAAGTCATCTTTGCGCTTGGGGCAATGACGCAGCTAGTGAGGTAATAACCGAGGCGCGTCAATTGCTGGTTGAAAACTATTTCCAAACCCCCTCTTCGGCCTCGGGTTCCCCTTGGCCGTCGAGAATTTCTGGAAGGGTTTCCCCTAACGGGGTTGAGCCCTACAATCTTTCAGTTCAAAATTGAGATAGTGTCAAGTGGTCCTGTTTGGTTTGGACATACCACATTCATACCCCGAGAATATGGGCAGTCACGGAACAGCTCTTTCGCGTAGCCCTGGTTTCCCGTCTCAACAATTTATATTGGCTGCCGCAGCGCCCTGGTTTCCCGTCTCAACAATTTACATAGGCTGCCTTTGGTCTGCCAAAACAAAATGCCAAGAGTGGTGTGGGAGGATGAGCTGATTGAAATAACACTCATAGGCAAAGCGTCTTCCATGTTTAAGATTTCATAAAAGCTCCACGATCTTTTATGCTTTCCATGAGTATGAAGAAACACGGACACCGGGTAAAAGATAATGCAGCCATTCTCCCAAAATCTACAGATTAAAAACCCGCAGTTTGATTCGAAAAACAGGTAGATAACAAGTTGTGATTTCCCTTGAAAATTCGTAAAGCTCAATCAAATGTCAATCATCGTATAAACCAATAACCAACTTGGGGACGAGGATTTACACCTCATTATCAAACCTGGCTTGGTCCCCAAGCTCTAACCATCCAATTCTGAAAACAAACTTCATGGGGGAAAAGGGGGATAATGGATACTATATTTGTTAAGACCTGCACTTCATTAACAAAGAAGAAGGCAGAAGAAACCTTTCCCTCTCTTTCCTCATCCTTTTGCCAAAAAAATTGCAGAGAACAATTACATGTTTTTCTTACATTTTTGTTGGCTATGAAATACGAAGCCAGGATGTTACCGTGTACATTACCTAGGAGCTGTACATCCACTATGATTTTTAAATAAATCTTTCAATTTAGTTGAACAAAATCGTCAAGTTTGAACCCAGATACTCTGGCAAGCTCCGCCAATTCTTGCTCTCCGCTCAAAACCTGCACATAAAAGATGAAACATACTAAAGACATTAAGGTTGTCAGAGTTGGCGCTACCTCTGTTAACTTTCTGTTCTATTTTTTCAGTATATTATCATACATGCAACCCACAGTAAAAACCGATCCAGTTAATCGCTTTTTTATTTGTCTTCATGGGCCATCAACCATCCATTCAATAACTACTCATTTAGGATGGTGGTTTATCTACCCTTTTTTTTTTTTTGATCGTGTGGTTTATCTACCTAATCCTTACAAAAAGGCAGTACACATCATGTAGTGCAGCACACATCCTTTTTCCTCCAATGAATATGTCAACTCCCGAGAAATAATTGAAGGCAATGAGCCAAAGCATCACTCTCAGAATGGTAGCTTGGGAAAAGGATAAAGTAACTATTTCAAGCATACAAACAAATAAACGAGAGAGAAGTTAAGTTGCATAGAGTTTCCTCACCTCACCATTAATTACCCATGTTGGAAACCCTTCAATTCTAGCATCTGCACATGCCTTGGCTATTTTAATTCCTTTTCTATATCCATCGGGAAAGCATTCGACATAGTCCAACAACTTCGCTGCTTCACGTCCAAACATCTGCATCACAAAAAAAAAAAAAAGAGAGAGAGAAGCTCAACCGGGGCAAATAACTGAAATCGTACAGTTGAAAGGTTAAGGCTGTAAAAAAATCATTTATGAATAGAAAAAAAAAAAAAAAAAGAGGTTAACACAAAAGATCAGAACGGGTACAGCTTAGAGAATATCAAAAGATCAGTTGAAAAGAAGAGAAGTAGATAAGGGCACCGACAATTATTAAGGGAAAGCACGTTTAAGCAGAGTACAAATATTATTCACGACCAATACTGTACAACAGTCTTGCACCTTGTGCACCATTATTCGGCTTCAGCTTTAACTAAATTGATAAATAAGACTGCATGTAATCTGCTCAAGGGATTCAGACTCTGTCTTATCAGAGTAGATCCCTCCTTTAGTCCTAAACTATGAAGCACCGACACGGCGAGGTATCGCAGTGTCGGACACAGGGACACCGCGGGGACACGCCACGTGGCGTGTCCCATAATTTAATTTGAATATTTCACGGGGACACCGCGGGGACATGGCGGGGACACTGCGGGGACACCGATGGGGACACGGTAGGGGCCAAACTGCATTTTTTTTTTAAATTTGGGGGCCAAACTGTAATTTTTGAAAAAATTGGGGGTCAAACTATAATTTTTTTTTAAAAAAATTGGGGCCAAATTATAATATTTTTAAAATTTTTGGGTTCCAAACTATAATTATTTATTTATTTATACACGTGGCGTGTCCCCCGCCGTGTCCGTGTCCCCATTTTTTTAGAATTCCCGTGTCCCGGTGTCGGTTTCAGTGTCCGTATCCGTGTCCGTGTCTGTGCATCATAGGTCCTAAACAACCTGTAAGAACCCTTTCTCCGGAAAGAATTAGACTGACGTAGATCAGGTCCTAAATAAACCTGAACCTTAAGTTTTTGCAATACTAGTTGGCTGACTTCTAATAAAATAGGTGCAAGGTATACATATGACAAGACTCAAGATAATCCATTGGAGAGAGAGATAGAGAGATGCCACCTGTGAACATGTGAGTCACACTATAAAAAAAGCTTATGTTAACTCCAAAAAGACAAAATTACACATTAGGTGATTTCCTGCAAGTCAACGTTCTGATGTTTACAAAGTTGCAAACAAGAGGGATGTACCTGCTTTTGTTCTTGACAATGCGAACACCAGAAAGCCCCATACATTTTAGCTCCAATGGAATTTAGATGCTTTGCTAGAGCAAGAGTCAAAGGACTTGATTCTCTTGTAATCTCAGTTGTAAATGGTTGCAGATCAAGCTCAGCAGAACTGATAAATAAAGGAAAATCTCAACATAAAATGTTTTCTTACAAGAAGCCACAAGCATGCATACATAATTTGACTTCCTCATACAATATTAAACGCAAAAAAAATGGCAACAATACTACGTCCTTATTACTGAGATGAATAATGTAAAACACACAGGACCAGATTCAAATAGTAAATTTGCGGTGTTAAGCACAACCAGACCAGGAATAACCATATGTACCAAAGAAAGTTTAAGTGGTAGCCGAATAGAGATATATTCTGTGTAAATAGGGGCAGGTCCGGCAATTAGTTGAGGTATTGACATCTTACTCCTTCAGTCACTCCTTTAACTTAAGAATGGCATTGAATAGAAAATAACCCAATAAAATGGGTTTAACATGTAAGAATGAAGAATAAATCCAACATTCATGGGGCAAGTTTTCATGGTATGCTGAAAACAAAGAAATACTACACTACTGATTGGCACCAGACAGCCCTTGGCTTTGGAATGCGCAGGCTTCCTGCTATGAAGGAAGATACGACTTATGAGCACTAAGACAATAGAGGGATAAGCATATGTGAATATATCAAAAGGAGGGAGATGGCATCAATTGAAGATGCTAACCATATACAAGGTCCCCAACCCACAAAACTAAGACAATCAGGGGGCCAAGCCACATTACACAGGTAGAAAATCTACAAAGTGACAAAAAGCTCCAGGCTTGGAGAGACTTGACCCAACACCCAACTACACAGTACTAAAAACAAATGGCTTTGGGGCCTTGAAAATCCTCAAGGATGAGGATCGGGAGAGAAATAAGGTTTCTAAAATAAGGGAGATGGACACGAAATGGGATTACGTTACCTTACTGGGACAGATTGAGAAGTATTATACGAGGTGCTTAACAAAGCAATCACCAATCCACCTAAGCAGAGCTGTAGACCCACCACCTTTTGAATTTCTTGCAAACCAAAAGCCTGTCATAGGACCCCGAGACTAGGATAAAGATCTTGTTGAAGTAGAGTAAACGGTTAATTTAATGTCAATAGGTCAAAAGGAGAATAAATCATCCGAAAACTAAGGATACCTTTAGGGTGGTAAAAAAAAGGCTGAACGATAACAAAGCCGACAATAAACAGTACGAACAAGATGCTCCTGCAAATTTTGTGCTAAGAATGTACAAGAAGTAAGCACTGGCAGCAGCCATGGAGGTAGTGCTTCCAAGTAAAATCAACCGAGCATTATTTTCATCCATCTTGAAAGGAAAATTCTTTCCTGCCAACTGTATACCAAATATTGTAACAAATCCATATGCAAACATCCCAATCAATGGAAGAGGAACACCTGGAAAACGCAAGAAGACCATCAGTTCATGACTGAAATGTTCGTCTAAAAACTTCCTTGAAATATGGCAGCTGTATATATATCCTGAGAAGTACACAACTAAAAATTGTACATGAGCTAAATTGACAATATAAATCAGCAATTTAACCCACGAGATGAAATAAAACTATAAAAGTAGCAATGGAATCTGATAAGATAAATAAATCAATAGGAAATGCAACCATTATGCATAAGGCTCTCTTGTAGACCTCAAGCTTAGTCAACACTCAAACACACTAAAATTAGTCCACTCTCTCTCTAGAAAGAAAGACGCTCCTCCTCCTTTAAGGGTTCTCTCCATTTCTGCAGCCGCCGCCGGGGGGGGGGAGGCGCTTCTCCTTCCCCTGGCCCGCCCTTTTCCTCCTCTCTTCCCTCTCTACCTTTCCCTCCTCCCTCAGATTTGTTCTCCCTCTGCCCCTCTGTTTCTTCTCGGCCTCGTTTCCTCCGCCCTTCCTGGTTTGGGAGGGTGAGGCGGTTCTTTCCGCCTCCGGTCGGAGGGTTCTTGGTCCCTCCGGGAGCCTAGCAGTGTTGGGTGGTTCGATGTGCTTTCGGAGGTGCAGGGGTGGCGAAGGCGGCGATCTGGTGGTGGGTGTGATTTTGGTGGTGGTGGTGGTGGTGGTGTGGCGGTGTTAGGGATGTTCCCAAGGCTGTTTTTTTTTTTAATTTTGTTTTGCAAGTTGCTCTTATTCAAAAATCGATCTGTAAAGTTGCGGTGTTTGATCGGCGATGGCTGTTTCCGGTGGTGATGAGGTGGTTGTGGCTCCCATGGCTGTTCTGCTCAGGTCGCTTTGTGTGCCGAAGTCCGGTCAGTGGCTATTCTGAGTGGTCAGTCGGGCGAGGGGTCAGCAGTTCGTCGTTTCCGGGTCTTCTGTTGCAAATTAAGATCGTTGATCCTGGGGTCTTTGCACGGGCTTGACGTGGTGGTGGTGGGTTCCTCTCAACCCTAGTTGCTTTGGTGTTCATTTCCGTAGGCCGGTCTCTACATCTGGGAGAGGTCAGCTCGACTTAACGGCAAGGTTGGGCTCCGGTGGTTTGTGCGGAGGTGGGCGTTGAAGTTAATTAGGGTTTGAGGGTTTGGTTTGGGAGGGCCGGTCCATGGTTTGGACCGGATCTGGGTGTATTAAGCTGTATTTGTTTCTTATTTGGGTTTAGGGTTGGGCTGTTTTGCTGATTTTTTGACCCTTGTTGACCTTTGGGTGTTCAGGCTTTGCCCTAGTGGTGTGTTGTCCAACTCTTTGTTGGATCCCCTTCCCCTTTCTCCCTTTTTTAATAAAATTCAATTTTGCGGATCAAAACAAAAAAAAAAACACTCAAACAGACTGAAATGAGTTAAAGCCCTGACCTTCTATCCAAATAGGCAAACATATCAATTCACTCGCATCATCAGTAAACAAAATTACCACTTGTCATTTATAAAAGGGTAATCAAGAACCATTTTTGAACTACTCTTACAAAACAGATTTTAAAATGGAGGAAGCTAGAAGGATTTGAGTACAAATGCTACAGATAACGGCAAATCATAGCAGAAACATCTGATGAAGTAAACTAGTTTAAGTCTGCATATACAAACAAAAGCTAGATCTTTTGTTTTATTTTGCCCTTCCGATAAATTGAAGGCCTATGCCATTATATTTCCCAAACACCAATTTGAAATCCCACAAACAAGATGCATTTATAATTTGCTACACTCAAAAAGCCAATAGTAAACAAACACCTGAGGCTATTTGATCAAACTCACTACAGGAAAAACCACATTCGTGACTGAACTTGCTCAAAAGTCAAATGTTGTAACTCTTTACGCCAAGGCTTGCTCTTGTTGAATTCCGACGTAAATGGATGATGTCAGAAAATGTGATTTTTGAAAGCTTACAACAATAAATAAATGCACTTTTGAAGGCTTGGATCAACATATTCAGGACATTACGATAGCTATAATGCATAATTTTCACTTTTCTTGTAAACGAGTTTTTGTGAATCAACTTTTGCTCTTGTTGATTGCCTAGGCCAGCTCAATCTTCTACTTTGAGCTTTTTCATATTCATTGGGATCAACACCTTTTTGTACAAAGGTTGCGACTCTTCTGGAATTGTAATACATACTATTTTGTACTCACTTATGAAGAAAGAAAGGGAAAACTAACCTCAAGGGGTTTCTATGCTATACTGTCCAATCAATACGTTCATCCCTTCTCAGTTCTCACAGTCAGGTTTACCTCGTGTACGTAGTCTATGTCTGGGGAGCATGCTTGATCTAAATAAGCCATTTACTAAATGGATGGAAGCTTTATTCCAATCCCTAAGAACTCTGAACCCCAGACCACCCTCATCTTTTGGAGATAGTTGAGTTAACCCATCACGGGGGTTTATTCGAGTTCTGGTGCCATACCGTGTCTGGACCGGAAAAGAGGGGAAAGACCTTAGCTTGCCTGCTGATCAGTTTGACCAGAGCGTCAAATAGGTTGGGAAGTAGTCAAGGCTTGGGACTTATGGGTTAGCTCTTAGGAGGTCTCAGGTTCGAAACCTCTCAGGTGTTATCTTTTGGGGCCAGTCCATACAGAGCTTTGTCCAGGCTTTAATTGGGCTCCCCGCAAAAAGATAGTGGGATTGGGCCCATGATTAGTTGAGGTGTGCGAAAGCTAGCCCGGACAACTGAGTTATCAAAGAAAAAAAAGAAAGGAAAAGCTACTATTCATAATCCGAATTAGAATTCCACATAACCACATACCCCACTTTATATATGATCAAGATCTTCACAGCCTCAATTGAATTAACAATCAAAACATAGAGCTGCATCACCAATAAGATAAGAAGCGAAATTAAACAAGGTGAATACCGTAAACGGAGGCGTAGTCACTGTTGAGTATGTCGCCGCAAGTACCGCCGCCGATAGGGCAAAAGGCATCAGAATTGGTGAGCTTAAGGTAGGTCAAATAACTGGTCTCCACCAACCCAATCCCGCCTAACCCTGCACACCAACTGTACGTGGAAATGCCCGAAGAATCAGAAGAAGAGGATAAGGGCGATGACGAAGAAGACGACGACCTCGTCTCAGCTTCGGCTTCCAAATCTCTACTGGGTTCCGTTAAGCACTTGACACGGAGCTGAATCAGAACTCGACGACCCCACAGATTCTTCAATCAAAACATTCAAAACAAAAAACGTTGATTACTTGTTAAAGCCGGTGTTATATAGAGGAATTTTCAAGATATGTGAAGTGGGTTATGGGTTTTGAGGTTACCTTGATTTGGGTTATGGAAGGGAGAGTGTGAGGAGGAACAGGAGAGAGACGAGGAGTGGGAGCGAATGTTAGAGGAGATGACGCCATGCTGAGGAAGCTCGAAATCATGTTCCCAATTCCACTGGCTATACTCCCCAACTGGTCTGGTACCGGTACTGGTAGTAATCTTTTAGCGGTTTTTTCTTTTTTTTAACATTCGTCGCACCCAAATTGGATGAGACTAATCCATATATGAACTGCCGCCAGAAGGACCATGCACTCATGTAACTAATCACATTTTCACTTCCTAATTTGTTGGCCTATCCAAAAATTGAACACAACCTCCGAAGTGGGAACAAACTTTTGGCCAGTGAAGACAATCGTTGTTGGGTAGCGCTCCATTTGTCTAGGAGTGGCTTTTCTTTCATATTTTGTAGTAAATGATTATGTGGCCCGGTTAACTTAGGTTCATCTCCGATTTTTGAAACAATTTTAGAGTTATGAAGCTAATTTACGTGCACGTCGAAAATTTTTGGAGACATAAAACCAAGGATTGGACAAATATTTTAGTGATCACAAGTGAATTTTGTAGATGGTAGGAGTCAACCAATACGTTTGTGATATTTGTTTAGGAGAGGTTTTGAGAGTCATTCCGAGTTGGACATATCTAGATTTTGCATTTGGCTCCTTGAATCTATGATCTATCTGATCATTTGTGTATTTGTTATTCATGACTTAATGCAAATGCTCAGCTCAAATAAAAAACAAAGAAAGAAAGGAAAGAAGGAATATTGGTGCTCTGTTCTATAGAGAGTTGGGGTCTTAGAAATTTGCGTGGCTTTTCTTTGTCAAAATTGTTTGATTCCAAAGTAAATAGGTCAGTGCTACATTACACAACGCACGACCGTGAAAACGTCTTCTACAAAATCTCGCTCATTCATTCCACTAAAATTTATGAGTGCAAGGGTTGACAATGCAAATGCATAGCGAGAATTGAAAGCGCAAACGCATGTCATTTAGAAAGTTTATGGAAGGTATTTTCCGCTTGACAAAAAAACGAAGAAAGATTATGCAAGGGTAAGTTCCATGTACGAGAGCACTGGCGTGGCGGCCCCATCCAAATTAGTTGCCAAGGTTCCCAGTATAATTCAGGCCTGGCATTATGTTTCTTTAAATGGGCTTCTTCAATTCAATGGATCATGGGTTGGCAATACGAGCAAGGTGGGCTAGTGGGTTCAATTTGCTCATGAGCGCCCACAAAAGTTTGTTGCAACCCATGTTACCCACAGCCGTTTGAAAAGCTTATGCATAGAATGAGGTGACCCCTATAGTTATTGGCAAGAAAAATTGAATCTGAAAACAAACTCCTAAATTCCAGGCTAAGACCACTTGGCCAACCCCTGGGTTTAAGCAGTTTATAGTTATGAGTTTAGTCACGTAATCCTTCAAAATGCTCCGCACTCTTGCATTGCGCTTGTGTTCTTTAATTTTTGCTCTTGCTAATTTTAGTAGTTTAGGCTGTATTTCAGAGGCATTTTCATATTTGCGCATGCACTCCTGTTCGCACATGCGCACTGAAATTATGTCACTTAGGTTATGCCTCATACGACTCCACAACACTATGTCATGAGAAACTTCGCTTCACCCCATGGAGTTAAGAAGTACCAGTAACGCGTAGGGCTGCAAATGAACCGAGTAACTCGCGAGCTTACCTCGATCAAAAAAAACTCAGGCTCATTAAGGGAGGCTCGGCTCGATTAAAGAGGCTTGTTTAGTAAATGACTATGCTCGGTTCGTTAAAGCTTGAGCTCAAATTTTTGACTCGTTTAGTAAACTAGCCAAGCTTGAGCTCGACAAAGTTCGGCTCATTTGCAGCCCCAACGCGTAACTCTCTATTATCTGCGGATCAAAGGGTTCGGTGAAACATTTCATTCACCTCAACATGCAGCAAATGTAAAAACAAGGGTCTAGGCAGAAGGCAAAAGGATGTTATGCACACTTTATTTTCTTAAGTCAATGAGAAACACCCAACATAAAGTAAAATCTTTGTTACATAATGCGCGTGTATGAGTGCGGGTGTAAAAGCGTGTTTAAAAAATATTACAAACTATTAAAACTTATAAGAACGAAGATTGAGTGCGAGAGGTACAACTGGAGATCATGCGACATACAGTAAATCAAAGACAAAATAAGTTAGTAAGTATCCAATTGATTTTTGGCGATTAAAATAGACGAGCTAATGAAGACGCTGCATTTTATTACTACATAAATTACACTGGATGATATTATGTGACATTGAGTAAATCAAAGACAGGTGTGCAAGATGAGTGTAGCGAAAATGAAAATATTGAGGTGGATGTATGGTAAGACTAAACGAGACAGGATTAAAAATGAAACGGTTCGAGAGATAGTAGGTGTAACACCTATAGAGGAGAAGTTCAGAGAAAATAGACTAAGGTGGTTTGGGCATGTCTACTGTAGACTTGAAGATACAGTAGTTAAGAGAGCGGATAAAATAGCTTTGGGTAGTAACGCTATGGGGAGGGGAAGATCTAAATTGACATTAGATGTTGTTGTGCGCAAATATATGAGTCTAATAGGTTTGAGTGAATAAGTAGCCATTGACAGAGCTCAATGGAGAAAAAAAATTCTTATAACTGACCCCAATTGATTGGAACAGAAGGCTCGGTTTTGTTTGGTTAAAGTAAATCAAAGACAAAATAAGTTAGTTTTTTTCATTGATAGCTGACAATTAAAATATATTGTGCATTTTTAATACATAAAATACACAAGGGTTTAGGCTAGAGCCACATGACAACAAGGGTCGTCTTATCTGATTTTATTGACTTAGGAAACCTTGCAGTACGCTACAGATTAAAAGTCATTTTCATATGTTGGATTCCTCGAAAAGTCCAACAATATTATATCTTAAAAGCTGACTTAAGCATCTGATTATTAAAAAAGTGTATATTAAAAGGGGTTTAAACCGTGAGAGCACCATACAAATATTCTCTCTAGTCCTATATTTGAGAATATAGAAGGAAGGAGTATAATGGATTTAGGGAAATTTTACCCCAATCTCAAAATTGAAACAGAAAAAAATAGGATACATAAAACAGTACTGGACGGTACAGAATCTGGACAGTTTCATGTTCTCTTTTCATGTGTTATACCAATCCTCACATTGAAAAGCAAGTAGCAACTCGAAGATAAGAACATGAATGGTGGGTCCCCGTCCGATGATGCATACATTCAAACAAGAACTGAGTAATGCTTTTTAAATAAAGCAAACAATTTACGCCGGTCGTTCCCTCCTACTTTTTTTATTATAAAAAAATAAAAAATAAAGCAAACAATGTTCGTACGGCATATAATAAAAATATTATTATTAATTGACAAACATATGACGAATTTTTTCCGACTAGAATAGAACACGCGGCAAACCAATTAGAACGGGCAGAGTAACAATATAAATATGCAATGTAAATTAATGTATATATGCATACGTATTAATAAACACATTAAAAATAGTAGAACAATGGACTAATAAATTGGGACCGGGAAGATAAGAGTACCAAAAAACCTAAGAAAGTACTCCCTCCGTCCCAATTTAATTGTCTAAATCTTGAAGGGAAAATTTCAAAATGCCCTCCAACCTTTACTCTAAATTTCAATTAGAGTTCCAGCCTTTTAAAAAAAATCAATTTTACTCCCAAAATTATCTTCCGTTAATCAAAACACCTCATTCCATCCGAATGACTAACAGATTTCGTTAAAGGCTCCGTTAAATAGCGTCCCAATCGAATTTCGATGATTCAAGCCATTCAATATGATCAGAACGTGATTTTAAGGGTAATTGCGTGAAATCAGCAAAAAAATGATCGGAAAGGACTTGATTTGAGCAGTTTTTTACTGAATTGTTCAATAAAAAACTAGTCAGATGAAGCCCTTCCCGGTCATTATTATTTTTATTTCTCACAAGTATCCTTAAAATCACGTTCTGAACATATGGAGCAGTTCGGATCATCGAAATTCAATCAGGAAAGGGGAGGTGTAGACCAATCCAGATTTTGTTCAAGTTAGGACGTCCGAATTTTGCTTCGGTCTGCACCTCTCATTTTCCGATGGAATTTTGATGATCTGACCCGCTCAACATGATCAGAACGTGATTTTAAAAGTACCTAAGAAAAATCAGCAAAAAAAATGACCGGAAAGGGCTTCATCTGAACAGTTCAATAAAAAAATGCTCAAATCAAGCTCTTTTCGGTTAATTTTTTTGCTGATTTCTGGCGAGGACCTTTAAAATCATGTTCTGATCACATTGAGCGGCTCGGATCATCAAAATTCAATTGGGACGCTATTTAACGGAACCTTTAATGAAATCCGTTAGTCGTTCGGACGGAAGGGGACGTTTTGATTAATAGAAGATAACGTTGGGAATAAAATTGATTTTTTTAAAAGATTGGGAGTCTAATTGAAATTTAGATTAAAAATTAGGGGGTATTTTGGAAACTTTCCAATCTTGAACGATATAAGTTTGCAGATATGTCATCCAAGCGGAGTCTTTAACCTCAAAGATTCGAAATCGCGTTAAGCACAAGACGCACCGCATTGATCCAGCAAAACTAGTCAGCCAATGGCGAAACTCTTTGTTTCCACCTTGTCCTCTTCACTTCCTCAACAACTTCTTCCTCTCCACACTCAACTCACCAACCCCAGGTCTCTCTCTCTCTCTCTCTCTCCAAGGAGTCTACTTATTTGCTTACTATAGCATTCTTTTTTTTTTTTTTTTTCGTCAAATCTGAATTCACTGCTTGTAGGTTTATACCCATTTCATCACTACATACATCGGCTTCGGCTTCGAGGTTTGGATTCCCTAAAAGGCTAGTCGTTGGCACCCAATTCAGAAAATCGAGCTTCAAGTACGTGTTTTAATTTGGTCTCCTTTTTGGGTACTTCTGATAGTAGTATTTGAAATGAAAGGGAGCTGTGAAAATGGATTAGAGGTAGAAGAAATGTACTTTGTTGAAATTCTTGTCACTATAATTCGAGTAATTATTCGGTGGTCTTGGACTCTTGGGGCACCGCCACATGGTGCGGGCCAATACCCTTATCCACTTCACATTTTTCGTGGTGTCCATGCACTTAATTAGTACTGGCCTCACAGAAATGTATTGTGGAAAGGGGAACGGGGTTGGTGCACCATGAGATGGTGACCCAAGACCACCAAATAATATTTCCTATAATTCGTAATGCAAAGAATTTCACAATACTAGAAATGGATACCAGGGCTCCGGCTACTGCAGCCGTAGGGCTGCAAACGAGCCAAGCCTAGCTTTGACGTGTTCGAGCTCGAACTCGGCTCGTTTATTATCGAGGTGTTTGAGCTCGGTTCGGTTACTACACGTACCTCTATAAAACGAGCGGAACTTTTATAATCGACCCAATTTACAAGTAACTGAGTTCGGCTCGTTCACTAAACTAGCTTAAAATTCGAGCTTGACTTTTTTACTAACCAGCTGAGCTTATAACGAGCCGAGACTAGAGCTGCTCGTGAATAGCTCGGTTTGTTAAAATCCTAATTGTCGGGTCAGTCACTCTAGGGAAGATTTGGATGTGCGTAGCCTTAGCCCCGAACGGAGATGCTCTTTCTGCCTGTCGCAACCCATGACCACCAGGTCAAATTGGATACAACGCTAATCAAGTGTTTTTTTCGAAAGAATTTATCATGGATTCATGATAAAGCTCGCAAACTCAATATCAAAGTTATGTGTTATCAAATCTGAATTCAAGCCATTCTTATTGAGTAACAACGCCCAATCCCTTTAGTTGGAATCCTCATTTATCTAGACAGAGCATCTAGTGTTTGTTTAAAAATTACTCACTGACTGGGAAATTTGGCTGCATGAACTATGAAGTTTTTTGCAATCGGTTGGGTGAATATATATTTATTGAGGAATTTGCAGTCGGATGGCTGCTATGGGAGGGAATGTGGACTCTGCAGCCGTTCCAAAATCGGCGCCGGTTGAAATAGCCCACGAACTTCTCCAGGCTGGATTCCAGTATTTGGATGTCAGGTACTTGTCATCCTTCTTTTTTCGCAAGGTTTTTTGAATTTTTCCAAATTTTTTAACTTGATTGGTTTGATAAATATATCATATGTTCATGGGTTATTCTACAACGCTTAAACCATTCATAGAAACTAGAAAGTATAAGGGCAGGTAAGATTTTCTTCAGAAGCGGATTCCACCAAAGCAACTCGTAAAGTTCTAGGTATAGGTGCACTTTTAGTGGCCAGTTATGTGACAAGTTTCTATGTCCCTAGAATTGTTGCACTGGACGTGCTCTAACGGTATTTTGGTGGTGGTGGATTTATGACTGTGTAGGACTTCGGAGGAGTTTACTGCTGGGCATGCCATTGG
Organism: Rhododendron vialii; assembly: GCF_030253575.1. Lineage (NCBI taxonomy): Eukaryota > Viridiplantae > Streptophyta > Magnoliopsida > Ericales > Ericaceae > Rhododendron > Rhododendron vialii. The sequence goes on from NC_080566.1 coordinate 38,371,492, forward strand.
GGCCATCAATGTTCCTTACTTGTTCAAAGTTGGATCAGGTTTATGCCTATTATAAGAGCAGATTGCAATTCCATGCACTTATAAGCATTTTCTTTAAGCAAATGACCATGGTAGGCTATTGGTAGTTAAACTGATTGATTCAACTTCTAACCTAGAACCTTTTGGGATAATTAATAGCTATGTTTCCTGTACTAGAAGTGGTATCAACACCTGCAAAGTCTACAGTTTGCATACAAGAAAATTATTCGCAAAGTGCAAACTTTTACGATATTTTTGTATTTGGCTTTGCATTTAACATACAGCTCATTTCCCAGAAGTTATATTAGAAGTTTGAGAAATGCTAATGTAATTGCTTTTGTCTTTCGATTTACCTTTGCAACAATACATTGTGGTTTGATCATTAAGCATTGGACATCAGCTCTAATTGTGAGCAACCATCTAACGAAGTTTGGAATCTTTGGATTTACCTGGCACTCTTTCCTGCTCTTTCACCTTTGAAATGGACTTGATCCATTCTATAGGCCAGGGAAATTGGAAGTATTAACTGAGATTCATGCAAGTGACCGTTTGGACTTCTTCTTTTCCTTCACTAATTTTCTTTTTTATATGATAGATCTTTTCAATGCACATGGAAGTATGCAAGGCCTTTTTGCATAGGCTTTGCCTTTCTTTATGTAAGCGAGTGACATTCCCTTAATGCCTCATGTAATGAAACCTGAATTTACTTATGAAAACAACTTATGTTCTTCTGGTTCTTGGGTATATATTTCCTTGCTAAGAAGCACAAATATCGACCCAGACACAGATACATACACGAGACACGATAATTCTAATAAATAAAGTCACGGACATGACGGGGGACATGACAAAAATTATGTGTATATACTCGGACAGATATTAAATGTAATTGATATGAACATTCCACCTGGAAATAACCAAAACTAATGGTATCTTTACAATTGTTATTGTTTCATTTTAAATATTTCAAGTTAAAGGAGAGTTTTATTTGGTCAAAATTCATTTCTTCATATTTTTGATCCTGTTGTTTCCGTTTGTGAAAAAGTTGAGCCCGGTTGTTCCTGAAGTGTCCCCAGCTTAAAAATAATTAGATTATATGGCACACTACCTGGCATATCCAGTACGCGTCCCCACATGTTTCCAAGTGTGTCACTTGTCCCTGGAGTGTTTGATATGGATATTATTTTCTAGTAGAATTACAACGCAACCCTGGCAAGTAGTTAGGAGTGCCATGCTTCATAGTTTCTCAATTTTACGTTCTAGAGGATGATCCAAGAATGTCTCTCTATTTATAGTTATATTAGCAATCACAACTTGCTAGTGTGAAAGTGATTATTTGTGGGCACTAGTGCAGAAAATCTGTTGTTTGGCAGGGCCTAGATTATTATATTTATTGACTTTCTTTCATGACTTACAAGGTATATCTAAATTGTTTTGCTCTTCTGTTGGTAACCCGCTGCAGGCATGTCAAAGAACCCTAATTTTTTGGAGGAAGTATCATCACAATTTGGAAAAGATGATAAAATTGTTGTTGTAAGTCACTAATTTTTGTCTCTCTCATTTTTATTTTTATTTTTGATCGGCAGTCTCTCATTTTTAGCATTTATTTTCTTGATCCCTTCTGTTAATCTATTATCGAGTTCACGGTTGATCCATCATCACCAAAATGCCAATCTTTATGCAAGCAGCAAGTAAGTCACGCACGATGAGAAAGTAGGAAAAATCATAAACTAGCTTTCCTTGTTAGTTCTTCATTCTGATTAAACCATTTTCTAGACATACAAAGTACAAAATCTACTTAGATTGGTTGCTCACCATTGCAAAAGTTTGTGGGTCCCATTAGAGGTCTCAAATGGTTGAGGTAAGCATTTCAGTCTTTAAGCTGATCAGTCCAAGTGGGGAGAAAGCATGGGGTATCTCAGCGATTGATTTTTCCTCTCCCTCCTCTCTCTCAAAGAGGCCTGTTTAACTCTCATTAGTTAGCCAGCAATCCGAAAGATGTTGGTTGTAAGCAATTAAAATCAACAATGGCAATGACATACTAGTGGATTTTGGACATGGTTTACTAACAAATAACAATGCTCTAGCAGCTTGTTAAAAACATTTATTGATGTGTCGGAGGAACAAGACGTCTTCATCCCTTCTGCAGACTTGATAAAGAGTTCTACTTTCTGAATTTCAGGGATGTCTGTCCGGTAAAAGATCACTAATGGCAGCTACAGATATGGTGTCAGCTGTAAGTATATTTCTTAGAAGTAGCTATAAACAGTTTAAGAACCATTGTGCATATCTAAACTAATAATGATATGTTGAACTAGTTAGGTAGTTAGCTTCACAAATTGACCATTTGTGGGTGATATACGATCTTCAGGTTATGAAATCATGAACTTGAACTCATAAGATCTTTGGGGCCTGTATGATTTCCATCTTTCTCATTCCCTGATTGATATCCACGGTTTTGATTCGCCGAGTAGAATTCATGGTGAAGAAAAGTTGAATTGTTTGTACCCTTTTTGTAAAATCTTTGCGCAGCTGTATAGTTTGTCATCTCTTTTATAGCTTTCGTTCTGCAATTCTTCTACAAACACAAATGCGTACACAAACACTTTTTACAAACACTCACATTCACATAGGGACGTGCACACACTACACCTCCAGTGTTTGTGGGACCCAAAATAAAATGTGAGTGTGTGTAAAGTGTTTGTGTGAGTGTTTGTGGTTATAAAGTTTTCCTTAGTTCTAGTGAATCTGTTTCAGTTTCAGCTTCAGCTTCAGTTTCAGTTTCGCATACACAAATCTGAGGGCTCCAATTTTAATTTGTTCGAATTGGCTTCAAAAGAAACATTCGTTTCTTCTATGCAGGGCTTTACAGAGGTCACAGATATTGTTGGAGGGTATGCTGCTTGGACCGAGAATGGACTTCCAACAGAGTCCTAAATAATGATATCCATGAACAATACGTGTTTATTTTTTTTGATAATTTCATGAACAATTCATGTTGTTCATAAGTACTTGTGGATTGGAATAAGCTTTTGATGTACAAAACTCAACCGATGTACTCGTAATGCATAGTACCCTGCATGAAGTAATAAAGATTTCAGGTTATGTAAGAGTGAGTTAGGTCTCATCTGTAACAAACACACGAAAATAAGGGCACTAATTATTGAAAGCACGTTAACAGAAGCTATAAATGGTTTCACGTCAAGAAATTGTGTTAGGGGCAAGTATATCTGTCAAATAAGTTGTAGGTTAAGAACCATTGATCAGGCTGTGTTTGGATGAGGGAATGTGATTCCTTAACTCTAAGATTCCTATGTTTGGGTAGAGTTGGAATGGGAATATGGTTACTGGTCTCCCAATCCAGGAGCAATCGGATTCCTAGATAGAGGAGGAATCTGATCCCTCCACTATCCCCTGGGAATTTGAGATTATGGGGTAATCTAATTACAAGGGGAAAATGTAATGTTCAAAATTTTCCTTCTTATGACCCCAATACCCACGTTACATTCACTCTCTCCACTTTTTTTTTCGTGCAAGTTGTCTATATTTCTTCTCTCCCTCTGTCATCCTCGCCATTTTTTTTGCTACGTGCTATAGAGTTTTATTGGCGTGATTTTTGAATGTATACAATCTTTTTTTGTATTCACGCTTCAAATCCATGATTGTTTTTGAATTAGTATTTTTTTTGTGTGCTTGCTATTTTTTGGGATTAAAAGTGCGTGTTTGATACTCATTAGTTCATTTTTTTAGATTATTGTTAGATCTTCGATGATTTTTTTAGTTGAAGTCTTTTTCTTTTGTAATTTTATATCTTATTTTCAGACATATTGTCCAATGCAAAATGACAGATTGTAAAAGGAGATTTGAAATGCAAGGCATATTCGTTTTTCTACATATATGTATTTGAATTAATTTTAATTTATCAGGAAATTATAATGAAATGTAAAAGGGTAGCTTTGGAAAAATCGGCAAGATTCCATTCCCATGCTTTCAATGGTAAAACCAAACGCTTGAAAAGAATTTCATTTTACCCCCCTAGAAAACACTTGAATGAGAAAATCCGGGAATCACATTGTTAGGAATGACATTCCTAGAATAAGATACCTATTCCTGATTCTCAATTCCTGTCATCCAAATTGAACCTGAATGTGTCTATTAATGATAAGGTCAACAGAGTCGTAGTGTTCTAAGAATCGGAATTAATTGGCGATTAATTGTTGACAGGGCCTATCCGACTAGATCTAATTAATTGTTATGCGCCTATTAATCGCCGATTACTAATTGCTATGGGCCGATTAATCGCTGATTACTAGGCCTCGAAGTTCGAAAGTGGCCGACTGCCCGACTAATGCCGAGCAACTTTTAGAACATTGCATAGTTGTTAGTTAGCGTCGTATTTGTGGGTGATAATAATGAGGTCAAGCATTGCAAGGACAATATTTTTTGAAAACAAGTTTCCAAAAGGATTTGCCAGAGACAAAATGATACAAATCAACTTCCACCACAAGAAGTTGGCCAACAAGGTCTGCTAGAAAAACTTTCATACTTTATGCAACAGAAACATCCAGATCAAATTCTAAATCTTCACGGTACCATTCCCCATTACCTACATTTTTCAGGCACAAACTCAACAAAAGTGTTAAAGCAACACAAAACACCAGTCATCTATCCCGCGCAAAACCAGATGATCTAGTGAATCTAAAAGATAGAAAAAATGATACAGAAACAGGATTGGTGAAGTCCCACACAACCCAGGGCATCATTCCAAACACCTGATTCGTCTCACCAAAATCCTAAATTGGATATATGCTATTTAGACGAAGAGGAATCATCAACACACAAATAACTCTTTCAATACACTTCGGTTGATGCATAATGTACTGCACAGGAATGGTACCCAGACCAAAAGCCGAGCCTGAGAAGGGTCTCAAGTCTCCAACTGAATGAAATATTTACGGGAGACTTAGTCCAGAAGTCCTCAAGGCTCAAAGTTTCAATCTTTTCAGCTCCCACCCAACAAGAAAATCTCTTACCTGCTCTTGGAATCGATCGCAATTAAGGAAGGTCATCAGCAAAAGGTCAAGATGAAGAATATTCAATGATCAGGGACAAAGCCAACTGCCCCTGCACCATATAATTAGTTCAATAAGGTTCTTTGTGGGAAGCCTCCACACTCCTTATAAGAAGTTAAGAACTACCGACTTCAAAGAGAGTGCTTCTAACAAGGGAAGAAGATTCGGGCACCAGTAATTTTCAATCTCTACGGCTACAAAGAGCAGTGGCGGATTTTTGCATACTTGCAGAAATACCAAGCTTATTTGAGGCCACAACAAGACGCTTACCAACATCAGGTCTCTTAATGTTATTCCTCGAGGTTTTGCAACTTAGGTCAGGAGGCAACATAGAAGGAAAACTTCTTGGAGGAGTTTTGGGCGTAAACTGTGGCATTGCACTAGCTTTTGGAGCAATTATCATCTGTCGCAGCCGTCATTTGCTCTCTATGTTGACTTTTGTAAGCTCTAGATGTATAATTAGAACAAAATGTCACCTCATCATAGTCAGAAAAGTATTTCATCATGACACCTGAAACTGACACGGGGGCTAGAACTAAAAAAAATTTATCCTAAAAACCCGTGGGGGTACTAAAAAATGACTGAAAAAATAGCATCTTGCCAAAATTCAGCCCAATCCAAAGAATTATAGAATTAAGAGCTTATTTGTTTGTTTTGATTGAAGAGAAAAAAATGAAAGAGACAAAGAAAGGTTTGTTTAATCATTTCTTTTTTTTTTTTTAGAATTGGTCGAATCCATTTTCGATTTGAAAATAAACAGTGACTTTATAAAACTTTTGATTTTACGTTAATTTTAATGAAACTCACTAGGTTTCTCCAATAATGCACTTGATTTTCGCACCTCATTCTGATCACCTATAGTAATAGAAGCAAAAAGTTTTCTCTGAAGCAATATCTCCTTCATTTCCTACACCGAGGCTTTGCTCAAGCCCTTCCACTGTAGGATGTAGAAAGTAATTTTTCTATACCCTCTTCCGTTTCTTTGAAAGATAGACCCTTCCAAAAAGCCAATTGAGGTACAGAGTTCAGGTGTGGAATTATCTTCGTCCCTCTTTTGTTTCGTCTGCAACTCGAATTGTTCTTGTTAGCACTTGATAAACTGTTTTCATGTTTAAGGGATTCAGTAATGTTGCAACTATTAGAGGTTTGATCCCTGATTTCTGCAGCACGAGATTCTGACAAACCTGACTTATCAGAAACCCTCCGAGAACACACTTCAATGTGAATAAACCATGTTCCTTTCGCCCCTTGAAAAACATGCTTTATGGGCAAAGAATCAGGAAGGTGATAGAAGAATGATTTTTTCTTCACCTGCTAGAGGCAACTAGATGATGAAGTGCACAATTGATGGATAACCCATTGATCTTATTAGTACAGCAGAAAGAAAAGATACCAATATGACAATATACCATTAATCCATCTGCCCTGATCTCTCCAACTTTAGGGAAGCAATTCAAGTGAGCTCTCTCGATCTCCTACAGCAAGGATTGCAAAAATTAGTAAGCCAAGCAGCAAAGTGTAAGCTGTTAACCATTAAAACGTTTACGAGCTCTTCATGACATAATTAAGTTGCAACAAGTTCAGAGCCAGGTAGAATATTTTGGAATACTGAGTGTCAGCCTCCCCCAAAACAAAGATCAGATTCCACACAAAACAGTGACACAACAAGTTATTCTGCCGGCTAGGGAGGGGTATGAGGACCCTCTTAAACACACACACACACTTAACGCAATTGCCTAGTGGAGGTGGTATGTGGAATTACTCTCTTACCCTTCCATGTTAAAAGAAAAACAAGTTATCCTGCCGAAAAAACAACTGAAAAACAGAAATGAAACATGAGCCAAGCATACAGTTTTATGAAACTTGGAGACCTAAATTAAGGATGAAACTGAATGAACAAAAGCAGCTTTAAAGTTAGTTTAGCGGTGTTATAAAACATCCTGTGCTCAGGTTCATTAATGTGCCAAATTCTCAGTAGCAGTAGCGTTATTGTTGTCTGAATATGCAAGTTTGCACAAGTTTGGAACTTTCAAGTTGCATGGTATTTGAAGGTTATGTTGGAGGAGTAAGGATAGTGTTTGAATGTTGTTGCTGGAGGAGTGGAGGAAGCCATATTGGTAGAAATGCTAGAACAAACAATCTGGAATCTCGAGGCCTTATTTTGGGTTGGTATTCTGACATTGTATAAATAGATGCAAAAAATCGGTTTCAAGCTTGTTGAACTTCGGGTTTATCATTCTTGTCTACCAACTGGTGTCACACCACATTCCTGCATCAAATCTGGGCTAAGTTTTAGTCCTCTACAATAAGGATAGGATGGTAGGGAAGCATGGTACTTGTGAGTTAATGGAGGTAATAAACCTATGTAATGCACACACACGTCTCAAGTTAAACTATTCAACAAGACAAAAAAATTTAAAAAACAAGAAGTTAAGGAAAGTGTCTTTTACAATATGGCAGGATGGTAGATAAAAATGGTACTTGGCCTTTGAGCTAAGAGTTAATCTATTTAAAATGACAGAATTCAGACCCAAAGCTTGAATCAACAGCGGACAAAAGAGAGCAGATTTATGTCATGTAAAATGGTAAGCGACATACACTAACGCAGCCAAAGCCCTCACATTTGATTACACATTTCTGTGAATCAGGGTCCTTTAAAAGGATAATATTTCGAAGTTAGGCTCATGGGTCTGATAACAGAACTTAATGGTGCTTTAACGCACAGACCTAACTCGACAGACTACCCATTCAAGCTCTTAGACATATACATAGTGAACAAAATCTAGTCAAGGAGTCGGTTGGATCTTGAGTAGGATTTTGTGTCTATTGGCTTCTAACTATATAAGCCCGTAAACATGAGGGAGATATATTCATTGCTCCATCCTAATACTAGGCCCCAACATATAGGACTGTCAGATGAACCAATTTACTCAACTTCGGGTCGCCAAAATACACATTTTAAACTTTTTAAGTTTTCAAACACACTTTTCAAAACTGGTTAAATTCTCAAGCGGCTCTACTTGCTTACAATCCGACCAACATCATTTGCATTCAAGCATCTATTCGACCTAGAAATGTTAACCAATGCTCAAAGCAAGAATATCACAGTCCGCACCCTTTAGAATTTAAAACGCAGAAACACAAAACAGAACTCAAAAAATGGGAAAAATGAATAAACCAGCCATTTTGATAGCCATGGTTACCACTATAGATACAGAACCTTGACAAACCAAGAAAAAAAAAATCACACTATGATGATGTTTCAAAGTTTTACAAAACCAAATTCAAGCACCAGGCCAACAACCCACACCAACAAATGTCCTGAAGAACACAGAAATGGGAAAAAAAAGAATCAACCCATTTTGATATCTAGGGTCACCATTATAGATACAGAACCCATTTCGTTTATACGTCTATTTGCTTTTAAAATGTTTTTGGTACGCGTCGATATGAACATTACAAAAATGACTAGCATCCCAACATCTTTAACTGGTAAATAAATCAAAGCACTACAATTTCTCTTATTTTCTTAATCAAAGCACAACAATTTCTTTTCTTTTCTCAGCGATTCCGCCAAATGGACAGTAAATGAGGTTGGGCATAAACCTAAAGTACACACGAATCATAGTTTCTAGGTCGTTGTAGTCACGTTAATGGAATTCCAGATGCTGAGTATCTATAAATATATACAGAATTGTGGCGACAAAACTATAAATCTATTAATCAGAATTTCTTGTCAGTTCTTGATGCTTGTTTTTTGCTTAATTGGTAATAACGTGTAGCCAAAAACAGCCTCAAAAAGAATTCAAGAGAGACCGAACCTGGTTTTGCTTGTCTGCCGTGGTTCCCAATGCAAAGAGAGTGCTTGATTCTTCGACCGATTACTCTGTGTGTGTGTGTGTGAGAGAGAGAGAGAGAGAGAGCGAGCTCCGCGAGGAATTTTGTCGCCGGGAGTTTTAGCACAAAAGCGTGACTGATGAACACGATTAGAAACAAGACGCGGCCAAGAGTAATTTATTGCGGTCAAATGTAATTAGACGCGGCCAAAAAGCATGTAAAATACAAGAGAATCGTGCATAGTAATCACGTTTTCAATAAAGTGAGGTCATGAGTAATTAAACGCGGCCAAGAGTAATTATATGCGACCAAATGTAATTCAAAGCGGCCAAGAAGCATGGGAAATACAAAAGAATCGTGCGTAGTAATTACACTTTCAATAACGTGCGGCCACGAGTAATTAAACGCGACCACGTGTATTTAGACGCGGCCAAGTGTAATTATTAACGGCCAAGAAGGATGTAAAACACAAGAATCATGCAAAGTAATCACGTTTTTAATAACTTGCGGCCATGAGTAATTCAAAGCGGCCAAGAGTAATTCTTTACGTCCAAGTGTAATTCTTTGTGGCCAAGAATCTGTTGTAGGTCAAATTTGCGGGCACGAGTAATTAGACGCGGCCAAGAGTAATTATACGCGGTCAAGTGTAATTCGATGCGGCCAAGAAGCATGTGAAACACAAGAGAATTGTGCGCAGTAATAATGCTTTCAATAACGTGCGGCCACGAGTAATTTGAAGCGGCTAAGAGTAATTATACGCGGCCAAGAAACATGTGAAACACAAGAGAATCGTGTGAAGTAATTCGAAGCGGCCAAGTGTAACTCTTTGTGGCCAAGAAGCATGTAAAAAACCTGAATGATATTCTTGTTATTTTTAGTGAAAACAAGTGGTATTTTAGCATTAGTCCGAAGGCAAAAATATATAACTTGAACTCACATCGAATCTTGTGTAGTTTATGGAATTACTGGATTTGGAACTTCTTGTTATACTGTGGGATACCATGAGGATGAGGTTCCTGAATGATGAAAGTTCAGATTTTCTAATGGATTGGGTAATCATAATAGGCTATATAGGCTATATAGACTAGATTTTCCGGGCCTGTATGATCAGATGGATTAGATAATGGTATTGGATTACTGATTACCCATGTCATGAGAAGTCATTCCCAGTATTAGTTATCCATTTGTTTACTTCTAGTCCTTATGGATGTGGTATTGCTAAGAGTTGTGCACAGCAAGCTGTGCACAGACCCCTTTTTCTCCCGCCTCGGGTCACACAAAGATGATCGGAGCCGCTCATTTTGTTCAAAATATGTCGTTTAAGGTCTTTGTAAAAATTGAACTCCGTTCAATATCGTTAGAGGCGTTAACAAAACACCCAAAATCACTTCAGAATTCATCCTAGAAGCATAAATTAGTCTGATTGTGTCCCTCTTACGATTAGTTGACGTTACACTTCAATTTTTCTACGGTACTTGTCTTAGTGTCGTCTGAGTTGAAGCATGCCTTACTTCTGCTGTTTGTTTAGGAGTGAGTTAGTGTGATTCCAAGGAAGATTTCTACAGGTGCCTGAAACTTAACGTGAGTGGTGTCTCTTCAACTTCCAGTTTTAGTTGATGAACTGATATGCAAATCTATGGCATAAGAGATTGCAGAATAAAATTATTACATGTAACATAATTACAACAATCTTGTTTAGTTTTCTGTTGGTTTGGCGGGGAAGAGTTTTCCCCAGCCGGAGCCATTCTACATATGTCTATTACCATAGGTTAGAGTAGGCTTTATAGTCATTTTGGCAAGTATTGTCACTTTGATTTCCTCCGGACATCATATCCGTAGTTCTTTATTACGCAGCAGGAAAACTAGACTATGTACACATGGTTTATTAAACCACCTTTTTTTTGTTTTTTTTGACTTTTTCGTTATTTTAAGTTTAAGCACTTTATCTTCTATTAACAATAGCATTAATGCTGTGTTGTTTGGAAGAGCAACATATTGACATTAATTATGCACTCTGTATCTGATCTCAGATGCATGCTTAGTAATTGTTGTGGAAGACAATTCAAGAGAAGTATCACTAATTCCACTAGAAAAGCCATGCTGATACATTGGTTTAAAGGGAGACCGCGAATCATTTGCAAGCTGGTTATACTCGGCAAAAAGGTATTCAATTAACTAAACTGTATTCTTGTCTATCTCATGTGGACATGATATCATTGTGGTACAACCCAAGAAGCTTAGAAAATGAAGTTGCTTCCTTCAGAAATTTTAAACTGTTCTTTGTTACTGCATTTTCTAAGTGACGGAAGTGTTTGAATTCTGCATTTTCCAGCAGGTGTTGGCTGAAAATGTGTTGGTTTATATGGAATTCTATGGTACGTTTTCAAAATTTCCTCCACCCCTGCACTTGTGGTTAGACAAGATGTTATATTTGAAGGTTTACCGTGATTTGTTAGATCATGGAGAGTTATGTTCAGATACCTCTTCCGTTTTCTAGATACGAGTAGCTTTCGTAGAAGTATGCTGAAATTGGTATGTTTAGGTGAATTCCATCCATAGTATATATGCACTAACAAGAACGTAGATTAGCAAAAACCTTCATCCTTTTGTTGTGATTACGAGGGTAGCACATAGATATGATTACGAGTCTACGACCAAGAGGAGCAAAAACGCTTGTACATACGTGAAAATGTAATTTGTAGAAAGGTTGGTGCTCTAGATTGAACTTTATGACCGGCAGTCTTTAATGTGCTTGTTTTCCTTTTATGTCCCTATCTTATTTTGAAATTTGGTGTAGTTGCTCTGATATGGTCTGTATATATTTCAGGTGCCAACCAAAAGATACTATGAGTACTAGTTTGGCCTTTCATCGTTCCTATCCTCTATTTGCATCATGCTCTGATGGTATGGTTTATCCCTATTGAATCAGAATCCTCTATTGTTCCACTGGAAATTCTCCAAGGAAATAGAAGTTCAAATGGAAAAGACATGCACTTTGATTCTCCATCTTTTTCTTCTTGATGTGGTTGAAATGGAAGCAGTGATTAACCTCTTGAATATATTGAAATATCTCAATAATGATGGTGACACACTTTCTATTGAGCATCCGCGGACTTCTTTTTGTCAATTTTCCCGAATTTTAGGAGTAATGAACTGTAAGTTCCATTCTCAGCAACCCTGGTTGTTCATGGCAGTGCTGGTTCAGTGATCAGATTTCAGTGTCACTAAATATCAAGAAGTGACCTGTTTTAAGGTTAAGTGTGGAGGAAAAGCATTTCAAAATGGTGATAGGACAATCTCACTAGGGACGAAGGGCAGCTGATATTAGAGATTTTCAAAATAAAAGAGTCGTTGGTTTTGGTTTTGTAAATTTCCTTTGTTTCCTTAGAATGCTTGTTTTCCTCTTTGTGAACTTTGTCCCACATTGGTAAGCTGAGAGATGTTGGAGTGGTATATATTAGGAAACATTCCTAATGTAAGTAACTAATGATCTAGTGTGGTGCAGCCCTTTGGTGCTTCGCACCATACCGGTAGAGCCGGTACACACTCACACGCGCGCGCGCGGCGTGCATTGAGGCGCTTTAGCGGCGCACTTTGCACTTAGCACGTCAGCGCCTTATTGGCGCCATTTCTTATTGCGAGTTGGCAGTAAGGTGGCGCTGACGTGGATGCTGCGTGTCACACGCGTGGCAGGTGAGTCACACGGAGCGGTTCCGATCGGGTGCAACTCGAGCCTACGGGTGCGTTGGTTCGTAGAGTTGCGATCTTAGCCGTCGGCTGCGAATGGGCTCGATCCAACGGATTGGATCAAATCCGATTGGGTGTGAGTGAAACAACACACCTGTTCGGTGTGACTGATCGATCTAGACCGTAGGATCTGATCCAACGGTCAGATTAGATCGGGTGCATACCCATTCTCAATGGGTGCGTAGTGGCCTATAAATAGACCACTACTTAGCAGAATCCAGTGCTCATGATATACACATATAATCCGAATTTCTCCCACATCTCTCTCTATATTTTCTAGCATTCATTCTGCGTTCTGTTTTGCTGCAGAAAATAGAATACAGTGGTTCTCGGTTCTTATATTCGTTCAAGCAGATATTCTGTCTGTTTCGTTAGTGCAAACGAAAACGGAAAGAACTTCAAGTTCGGGCTTCGATTTATCTTGAAGGCAGGTTTGCTGTAACCCTTTGCATACCGGTATTGGTGGGGGCAAATACTGTCTTTCGGAAAGCGACATAGTCGTGACTCGAAGTGTATTTCAGCATTTGTGGAGATTTCGCCAACAGTTCAGAATTTGCAGCAGACAATTTCTCCAACAGCTGAAGTATGTATTAGTTGATATATTCAGTTTTTTCTACTATGGGGAGACAAATCGAAGTCATCTAAAACGGCAACAAACACTTTCTTTCTCAAAGGCTTTGTGTTGTGTAGCAAGAAAGTCATGCCCAATAACACTTCAATAATGCCAGTCTCCAACGAGTGTGTTTGATCACTATCTATGTTTGTATTAATAATTGATTTGCAGAATTGTATGGTCCCGTATGGAATGTTCTTTTTTAGCTGTCCTGTTCATGATTAATTTCGACGATACATTTTGACTTGTAAAGCTGGAACTATTTGGATACATTTTGACTTGTAAAGCTGGAACTATAAAGCTGGAACTATTTGGATACATTTTGACTTGTAAAGCTGGAACTATTTGGCAAAGGCCTTCATTAGCAGGGACCCGGATCCTCCGATAGTATCATCTCTGGACTAATAAAATTGCTTTCTAGGGTGTGGATCTTGGAATTAGGGAAAGAAAAAAAAGCGCATTGCAATATTAGCCTTAGCCAAGCACATATTTTGTTTCAGAAATATCCAATCCATTCCAGAGAGTGCCAATAACACATCCAAGCCTTTCCTACCCGATTTTGAATTAGCCCCTCCTGGTTGTATTCCTCCCAAGATGTGAAAGACAAATTAGGCAATTGGCTTTTCAAAGTAGTGAAATGAGGCGCCCTTCCAATATTTAGATGATGAGAGCACACATTTTGCTTCAAAATTCCATCCATTCCAGACACTGCAAAACCATATACAAGCTTGCACAAAAGACATTGATTTCGAAGTCCTGGTTTTAAGAAAGATAAAAATGATAGTCTGTGTAAATATTGACGTTCTGCTTATAAAATCATATATAATCAATTGAATTGCTATGAATAAACAGTCGCACTATTATAGTGACAACGAAACTATAAAAAGTGCAATATTTGTCAACTGAAGTTCACTAATCATGGCCGACCCAATCCCATTATGGGTCTTCAACATTTATGACAAAATATCTTCCCTAACACCCTTCTTTAATCATGAAAGACCCCAAGCTAAACATGAAAGTCTGAGTACTATAGAACGTGAACTGCTGCAATGGATAGTATTTTCTCCCGTAGTTTCCATGTGACAACACCACAACAGTAGTTACAGCTGCAACTGGCCTAGTGAAATGAATTTTCCCGATTGGCTCTTCGATAGCTACTAGTTCAAGAGATTCACTTGGTTCTCCAACTATGTATGCCGGTATTTCTAGAAGGACCTAAATGAATGAAAAGAAGTGAACTTCGGTGCCTCGGTATAGATATAATCAAATACACTGCAAACTATAGAAGCTTCTTTCCAGTACTAAATCAAGTATCGAGTCAGAACATGGCATTGTTGCCAAGGAATGAAATTTCATGAACTATGAACAACGAGTATTAGTTTTCAGGACATAGTATGAGTTTTCAGACCATAATTATGAACAATGAAGCTCCTATCAGTGAGACACTGAAAAAAGAAATGTTCAAAATCTAGTGAGGACATTCTATTATCAGTAACTGTTTGCTCATTGCTTCTCTCCAGCAACAATAACACAACAGAATCCACAAGTTTTCGGTCATCTATCGACTCAAAACTAGGGTTCTAAATAAAATAGCATATCAGCCAACAAACTGACACATAGGGATTTTGGATTTGTGATATCGATATTTTAGTACATCAGTTGATACTGGCTTAAATCAACAAAAAATGGTCGTATGAGCAATACAGATACGTATCCTGAAACCCCTATGAATCTGGACAGAAAATATGATTTATAAAATGGTAATGCAGCACCACAGTGTAGAAAAGGATCAACTGCTCCAAAAATATGTTAAAATCACACTTAAGTGCTTTAAAAGCTATAATAGTTGTAACAAAAGGAGATGCATCATTACCTTCTCTATGTTATTTTCATTCAGCTCAAGGCCAGTCTCCTCCTCTGCATTAGGTTCCACCGCAACTACTTGAGGAAAAATCTCCATTAAACAATGCTCAATTCTCATCTTCATACTCGTTACCTAACTTGGATAGGAGCCTCATGCTCCTCGCACCTTCAACCTCACAAAATTGCCAGTGATCTCGCCATCAGCAATTGAGATATGGTTGAATTTCATCCAATGCA
This sequence comes from Rhododendron vialii, assembly GCF_030253575.1. Lineage (NCBI taxonomy): Eukaryota > Viridiplantae > Streptophyta > Magnoliopsida > Ericales > Ericaceae > Rhododendron > Rhododendron vialii. The sequence continues at coordinate 38,386,879 of NC_080566.1, forward strand.
AACTCCATTTTTTCTGCTGTCAAGGGCAACTCCGCAGCAGAATCTGGGGCGTCAACTGCCTTTACAACAGCAAAATAGAAAACAGAGTGAACTAGGAAATTTCAATAAAAATACCAGTTGCCAAAAAGCTAAAGTATTCAAAACCCATTGGAAAATTTTCCAAAAAAAATCAGATGCTTCTACTGTCTAAATGACAAACAACAATGATCTACTTACATGAGTGTTCTATACATTGGCACGTAGAAGGGACTGCAACCCAAGTAAAATAGGAGCATAGGACAAGGCCTGTGAGAGGCTTAAATAGACAAGACTGAAGTGGGGCAACAAAAACCAAGGCTTAATCATCGAATTCACTGAAAGAATCACATCTCAAATACAACTGTTTGGATGAGTTGTTTGAGGAAACTCAGTTACACCAGACTTCTAATGCTTTCCTGGCCAAACCAGTCCCTCTTCCAAGTCACCCTGATTCCAATATGGGAGTCCTAACATGAAAGTCATGAGTTCATGAGTAATCATAACAATATATATCTAGCCACGTACAGTTAAACTATCTACGTACTAACTAATAGACATGTTTTCTAGCATTCCTTATTTGAGCAAAAAATATATTAAGCAATAGAAAAGAAGCTGAGAACTAAAGAAAAGCTTGGTAAATGAAGAGTTATTCCATCTTCATTAGCTGTATGCTCCTTCTGCCATCAAGAAACAAAATATATACTGCACATCTTCTTTCTCTGCTCCTACTCTAGGCACATTTGGCGGCAGGTATATCATCTAAGTGTATTTCTAAACCACCACACAATTGAAATGCTGAAATCTCACAGCTCATTGGAAAATCTAGCGGTATATTATTTGGCAACTTAGTTAGAAAGCTTAATTGGGCATATATTATATACTAGATATGGCAAGAAAGGAACTTTACAGATTTTCAAGCTATTCATCAAACCTTTTCTATGGTTTTACATAAGATTTGATGCCCGTGTTTGAAGCTCCCAATTTTTATCTGTAAAACAAACTCCTCTTAACACCATGCTTTGTAGCTGTTGGAAAAATCCCCAAGGATTTTGCCTCAGCTTAGCTGAGATTTTACCTGTTTGGAAGGTATGCCGTCTTGGTTCTTCTAACATTGTTTTCCTTGATGAATTTCTCACATCCAATTAAAAAAATAATAGAGTTTCGGAACCTATTTGAAGCTCATAACAGTCGATGATACCTACCCTCCCCATTCCACGAATTTATACCCCCAACATGCAAGTTTTGTTCATCATGAATGCGTGTAATCAGAATTTCTGGTCAGTTCTTACGTATTGTTTTTTGCTTAATTGGTAATAAACGTGTAGCCATACAGCCCAAAAAAATTCAAGGGAGAACGAACCTGGTTTTGCTTGACTGCTGTGGTTCCCATTGCAAAGAGTGTGCTTGATTCTTCGACCGATTACTCTGTGTGTGTGTGTGAGAGAGAGAGAGAGAGAGCGCGCAGCGTGAGGAATTTGGTCTGCCTTTAATTAGGTACGTATTTTGTGGCTGGGAGTTTTAGTACAAAATCGTGACTGATGAACACGATTACAAACTGATGCAGCCAAGAGTAAATAAACGCGTCCAAGTGTAATTACAAGCGGTCAATTGTAATTCGAAGGGTCCATGAAGCAAGTAAAATACAAGAGAATCGTTCTTACTAATAACACTTTCAATAATGTGCGGCCACAAGTAATTTGATGCGGCCAAGAGGAAAATACAACTAGTGCTCTCTCTCTCTCTCTCTCTCTCTAAACCTTTTCACCACCGAGGGTTTAGTTTGGGGGAGGGGCTGCCGCCCCCCTGCTCTCCCTCCTTGCTCACCTTTTTTTTCCCCCTAATCTCCCCCCTCCTTTCTCTCTTCTCCGCAGTTTCCACTACTCCGGTTCAGCTTTCCAGTTGTCGAGTCCGGCAGGGACTCCGGCCATGGCGGTGGGTCTTTTCGTTCCGTCCTCGTGGTGGAAGCAGATCTGGCAGCTAGTGGTCGATGGAGGAGTTCAATAAGGTGAGGTTTGTGGAGTTAGGTTTTCCGGCGGTCCTCCGTCTCTTCTACCAGCTGGTTTCCTAGTCCGGTTGTGTACCGATTCGGGTCTCCCCCGCATCTGGTGTGGCTGTGGTGGTGGGTAAATAATCTCTTTGTGTGAATAATTTTAGTTAGGGTTTGGGTGGTCCAGCCGGAGTAGAGGGTTGCGGTGGTTCGGCAGCAATCGTGGATGGGTATTGGGGTTTCTCCCGGCAGCGGCAGTGGTGGTAGGTGGTGGCTGTGTTGGGGTTTTCCAAGATCTGTTCCGGTTTGTTTAGTTGGCTGTTTCCCTTTGTTTTGGTTGGTGGTCAACAACAGGTCCAGAGCGAGAGGAAGTAATTGGTCTTTGGCCGCTGTGGGCGTGTTGGGCCTGCCGGAGTTCTTCACCGGCGTTGCCTCGGCCTTCACGCCCGGAGCCTTGCTTGACAGCAGAGGTTTGCCTCGGATCCTCCCCAGAGGACTCCATAGCTCTGGATTGGGTTTCCTGGTCCAGTTCCGGCCGACGGCCCTTGAGGCATGTCCTTGGGAGCAGATATTTGTTTGTTTTCGCTTGTATTCTGTTGTTGTGTGATTACATTTGTGCTTAACTTAATGTTTATTGGTTTGTGCTGGGATCCCGCTTTGGTATCTCTCTGCCTAGTCCCGGACGGGATTCTTAGGCCGACACTTGTGCCGGGTGCTTTTGCAGGGTGTCCTTGAGTCTGTAGCCTATTGTGCTTAATGCAGTACTCGTGTCTCGGATTAGGTTGTTTGGTGCACTCCTGTTATTGCAATGTAATCTTTGCCGTCGGGTATGATTTAATGAATTGACTGATTTCAAAAAAAAAAAAAATGCGGCCAAGTGTCATAAGACGCGGCCAAGAAGCATGCAAAATCCAAGATAATCGTGCGTAATAATCACGCTTTCAATAACGTGCGGCCAAGAGTAATTATACGCGGCCAAGTGTAGTTCTTAGCGGCCAAGAAGCATGTGAAACACAAAAGAATTGTGCGAAGTAATCACACTTTCAATAACTTGCGGCCATGCGTAATTCGAAGCGTGTGAACCTCCATGAGCTCATAGCTCCTCCCCATAGCACTATAAAGTGGCTTCTTCACTTCGTTGATGCAGTACATCACAGAGTATCTAGTTCTTCCATGGTGAATGATGTATAACTGTATAAGTGAGAGATGTGTCTGCATTACTTTTCGTTTAATTGATCTGACAATACTAGCTTATGAGCAACCTCCTCAACGACCTCTGCGTCCTTACAGGTATATCGTCGGAATGATCTGTAAAGATGGGGAGATTGTGGAAGAAGTTGCTTCGGATCTGTTTGCATCTTCATGATTGAGAATGAATTTGGTCATCACTAGGTTAGTACTCTTGCTATACTTTGAGGCTGTTATGTCTGCAATTTTTGTGCACCCAAACCTCTCTGAATTTGCTTCTGTCCAACGGGAGTCTTGGTTGTAAAAGATGGTCACAAAGATGGTGATCCTTGAGTAAGTTTGGCCTGCTGGTTTTGAACTTGGAAGAAGATGTTAGTGCTGCTGTTTTTGTTCAAGACTTGAGGATTGATGCTGCTATTTTTTTACCGTATGAACTACATTTAATTTTTGGTTTTTGAATTATTGGGTTGTAATTATTTTCCCCTTGCTAAATATATTCTGAAGACTAATTTTATAGTCGTTTTTAGGTATTTTATGGGTTGTTTTAGTCCATTTTTCAGAGTTGCTTTAATGGTGATAGCTACTCTACGGCTGCTTTGTGCGCTAAATCTAAGGACTAAAGTAATAATCCAGTCGCTCCTAGCCCATCAAATAGCCATAATCCCAACCAAGAACTCCACGATGGTTGGTAATGCAGAGAACAGTATTTCTACACTTGTTTAAGACATCTGCTCTGCTGATTTGGTAGCAAACTAAATAAGTCGCGTACTCATCCACTGAAAAGGAAGACCCTTGATACACAAGACAGTTCCTGCTACACCACAACACCCAGAGGACACAAATGGAGTATAGATCAGTAAGCCGAAGACCAAAGAGTTCAATTCATTTGCTTTGTACTCAGGCCAATGCATCCAGCAGTCTTACTCTTTTACTATTTCGATACAAAGCATGGCTCTCATTCACAATCCAACATTTGATGAAGAATATTGAGTTACATAGAAATCCCTCAACACATTAGTAACTCATTTCGACACCCTTCGATCAATACTTCATTTATTGCAACAATTAGAGGTTTGATCCCTGATTTTTGCACCAAGACATTCTCATAAACCTGGCATACATGGAACCCTCCAAGAACACACTACCATGTGAATAAACCATGTTCCTTTCGCTCCTTGAGAAACATGCTTTATGGGCAACGAATCAAGAAGTTGATAGAAGAATGATTTTGCTTGACCTGCTAGAGATAATAGATGATGAAGAGCATGATTGATCCAACAAAAGCACTGGCATTATAGCACTCAAGAAAGGGGAGAAAACAATCTGACAATATACCAGTAATCCATTTGCCCTGATCTCTCTAACTTTAGGGAAGCAATTCACGTGAGCTCTTCCGAGTTCTCCTACAAAGAAAGGATCGCAAAAATTACTTCGAGCGAGCAGCATAGCCTATGCTTTTGACTGGTAAAACTTCTACGAGCACTTCACCACATAATTAGCTGTTAACGAATTGAGAGCCATGTAGAAGATTATGGATATACTGAGGTGCCAGCCTCCTCTAAACTAAGAACAGATGAATCAAACAGGATACAAAGTAACAAAGGGTGATATTTTGGGAAACCACAACTAAACAACAGAAATGAAACATAGACACAACTAGGGAAACTAAGACCGTAGTTAGTAAATTGAGGATCCACCTGAATGAACAAAAGCAGCTTTGTAAAGTTTTTCCAGTCCTGTTCTAAAATATTTTGTGTTGAGGTTCATTAATGTGCCAAATTTTCCAAAGGGGTATACTGTTGCTGTCGAAAAATGTACAAGCTTGCACACTTTGATTTGAATTTGGAAATTGATGGAATCTAGGGTGGAGGACATGTTGGGGGAAAAAGAATCATGTGTGAATGAATGTTGTTGCTAGAGAAGCAGTGGAAGCCATATTGGTAGAAATGCTAGAAGCCTAGAACAAATATTATGGGATCTGGCCAAACATTGGCGGTATTTTGCGACTTCTTTCAGGTTGGTATTTTGAAGTTGTATAATTGGGTGCAAAAAATTGCTTTCAATCTCATTGAACTTTGGATTAACCAATCTTGTCTACCAACTGGTGCCATACCACGAATACATCCTGCATAGTCAAACACATTACTTGAGAGTCATGTACTTGAGAGTCAATGGAGGTTGCAAACTTAGGTTAAGCATACGAAAAAAAAAAGTCTGAAGGTAAACTATCTAAGAAGACAAAAGTGAAACAAAAAGTTTGACTGGTCGTCCTTGAGTTAGTTTGGCCGGCTAGTTTTTAACTTGGAGGAGGAGGTTAGCGCTGCTGTTTTGTTCTGGAATTGAGGATTGATGCTGCTATTTTTTTTTTTACTTTATGAACTACGTTCATTTTTAGCTTTACAATTCTTTGGTTGTGATGAATTTCCCCTTGCTAAATTTATTCTGTAAGACTTTTCTATTGTAGTTGGTAACAAAATTGCTAGAAATACTGCATGGCTTCTTTGTGCGCTAAATCTATGAACTACTTTATGTTATCGGTCAGCATCTCCACATTGTGAATCCAATCGCTCCATTGAAGAGCCACAATCCCAGCCAAGACCTCCACCATGGTAGCTAATGCAAAGAACAGAATTTCTACACTTGTTTAAGATGATTTGGTGGCAAACCAAATAAGCTGCCAATGTCCCTCGAAGCCTCATCCACTGAAAAGTGAAAAGGAAGACCCTTGATACACGTGATGATTCCTGCTACACCATAACACCCGGAGGACACAAATGGAGTATAGATCAGCAAGTTGAAGACCAAACAGTTCAATTCATTTGTTTTGAACTCAGGCCAATGGACTTCAACTTATCATTTTCCATACAACTTAACTAAACAACAAAACACAATTTCTGCCAATCAAAGACAAAAACAAAAGAATGAAAAGAATCCGCATATGCACTACAGTAACAGAAACATGACATCCTCTACTTCATCCAACTTTGATCTCAAACAAGTGATTTAGTGTCTCACTTTCTTCCTCCCTGTCTAAAATGCTATCGTCAAGAATGAAACTGAAATTAGCATGCAATAAGAGAAGCAGTACTGCTCATCTCTGTACATAATCCACTCTCAACAAACAGAAAAAAGAGGGTACCAAAAACATGGGAAAAATTGTAGATTAGCTGAACTATTGTGGAAGACCAGATCATTAGCCATTTAGCCCTCAGCATACAAAATAAAACCAAATAGAGGCCATTGAACTTATGGTCATTTAGACATGGCTGAATTGAACAAAACAACACCAAACACTATTTCTCCCTATGAAAAAAAAAAAATGAATAGAATCAAGCTCTACATTAATGAGAAGAAAACATGACCACTGCTATTTCTATTTCACACATTTTGATCTCAAACATGTGTCCTGGTGTTTGAATTTCCTCTTCTCCATCTGAAACAATATCTTCAAGAGTTAATGACACCCCACAGGAGAAACTGAGACTCGGCTTCAATTACAGCAACAACCACCTCTACTTCGTTGTTTAAAATCTGCAAAACCCTCCTCATAGAGATGGCCTTGCAAAGCTATCCAGGTTCGCATAGTCAAACTAAGAAGCAAAAGCTTCTCCATTTACCCCCACCTCGAACTCCCCCATTAGCCTTTCATCCACTGCCTCAACCACCTTCCCTTCGGAGTACAACCCCCAAACCGAATCAACCAAATTCACCATCTTTTGGCTAAAATTTTCTCTATTAATTGGCCTCTTTTTGCACATCACTTCAAGAATCACAACTCCATAGTTGAAAACATCAGTTTTCTCCGAGTGCTTTCCCATATTGAAGGTACTTTGGAGCCAAATACCCTATATCCGGTCGTTAGAGTCGAAACAAGGATCTTAGAGGTTTGATCCCTGATTTGTGCAGCAGGACATTTTGGTAAACACAACTTATTTGAAACCCTCCAAGTACACACTTCCATATGAATAAACCATGTTCCTTTCTCTTCTTGGAAAACATGCTTTATGGGCAACGAACTAGGAAGGTGATAGAAGAACGATTTTTAGGTGAATTGGTATGTTTAGGTGAATTCCATCCATAGTAGATATGCACTAACAAGAACGTAGATTAGCAAAAACCTTCATCCTTCTGTTGTGATTATGAGGGTAGCATATTGATATGATTACGAGTCTACGACCAAGAGGAGCAAAAACGCTTGTACATACGCGAAAAGGTAGTTTGTAGAAAGGTTGGTGCTCTAGATTAAACTTTATGACCGGCAGTCTTTAATGTGCTTGTTTTTCTTTTCTGTCCCTATCTTATTTTGAAATTTGGTGTAGCTGCTCTGATATGGTCTGTATATATTTCAGGTGCCAACTAAAAGATACTACGAGTACTAGTGTGGCCTTTCATCGTTCTTATCCTCTATTTGCATCGTGCTCTGATGGTATGGTTTATCCCTATTGAATCAGAAGCCTCTATTGTTCCACTGGAAATTCTCCAAGGAAATAGAAGTTCAAATGGAAAAGATTTGCACTGTGATTCTTCATCTTTTTCTTCTTGATGTGGTTGAAATGGAAGCAGTGATTATCCTCGTGAATGTACTGAAATATCTCAATAGTCAAAAGAAACGAACAAAAGAAATTTATGTGCCAAATATTATAAATATATTCTGTGCTTGACTGACAATGGAGATTGTGTTTTTATGAAGTCATCGCGGTAGATTCAAACATTAAGAACATTTTGAACTATTTTGCGGCATGGATGGTGGTGAAATCAAGGTGGATGTTGGAGAGGTGATTGTGGTGGTGATAGTGAGAAATGATGGATTGGTGGTGGTGATGAAGGTGCAGTGGTGAAGTGTTTGTGGTCAAGGTGGTGGTGACAGTACTAATCCAGTGATGGTGCTCAAACAATGGCAGTGGTGGTGACCTGGTAGTTGCAGTGGTCTTGTGATAGTGTTGGTGGTGTAGAAACCCAAATTTGGCTCCATAAATGTAAAAGCTCCGCCTTGTGTGCCTAGGACGAATCCTGATAATTAATGAAACAGTTTTTGTATGCTTTGATGAATTGTGAAGGCCCTAGCTATAAGCTTTGTGGAACTCTTAATCAATGAAGGAATACCCTAGAACTAGGGATTTAAGGGCCCGGAAACTTATTTTAGCTTTAAGATCGAGCTCCGATGATCTTTGAATCAGTTTGCTTTCGAACAATTTTTCAAACACAACAATTTATTTTTTTATGGTTAATTTGAGTCCACAATACTTTATTACATTGAATACCCTCTTTGTTGATATAAAATAGGTATTTATCTGATTTAAAATGAGTGTGATGCAATGATTTTCCAAATTTGATTTGTTTTTTGACCCGTTAAGGGTAAAATCATCATGTCTTTTAATGCAGAAATAATTTGAATGCAAATCACTTTGGGTTATAAAGTAGGCTTAACAAGCTTTATAACGGTTCAAATCACGTGCAAATCGGAGTTTGGGAGTATCCGTGGCAAGCCCGCAAAGTTTGACATATTTTGAAGTTTCCATGTGCCCCAGACGCACAATTTCCTCCGCCCCGGGAGCATCTCAGTGCGCCAGGGCGCGTCCTCGAAAACTAAGACCCTTTTGTGAGAATTCAAGACAACAACTCCATGAATTCCCCCCCTACTAATCAAAACCGCGGTCACATGGTGATCTTCAAGCTGATCTAACAGTGGCAGTGATGCGATTTTGATTTGATGCTAAACTAGCAAGCAATTACATGAAATTGATGGGTGACATCCGCGGAGGGCACTTAAAATCAAAATTGACGGGTGAAATTTTGTTGTGCTTTTATAATTTCCTTAAGAAATTCATGAATATGTAAATGCCTCAAAATAGGGAATTCGTTTCGGACCTCCAAAATATATGAGCTGGCCGGCATTGATGGTAGATATGTGGGTTTTGACTTCTCTTAGTAGTCAAAAGAAACACAACAAGATTTTAGAGGCCAAATATTCAAAATGTGTTGTGTGATAGGGGAGATTGTGTTTCTACGAATTGATTGATTGCAGTAGATTCCAACATTGAGAACGTTGTAAACTAATTTTTGGTATTGGCGGTGGTAAAATCACGGTGGATGTTGGTGGAATGATGGAGAGGTGGTTGTGGTGGTGATAGTTTGAAATGATGGGGGTGGTGGTGGAGGTGCAGTACTACAGTAAAGTGTTTGTGCTCAAGGTGGTGGCGACAGAACTAGTGCAAGGAGGGTGATCAAACGGTGGTGGTGGTGATGGTGGTGTGGTAGATGTCGTTGTCAAGTGATAGTGTTGGTGGTGTAGAAACCCAAATTTGCTCAATGTGTAAGCCCCGAGAGCCTTGGATGAATCCCGATGGTGAAATAGTTTTTGTGTGCTTTGATGAAGTGTGGAAAGTCTTTTTGAATTTTGTTGACCTCTTAAAGAATGAACGAATTCCCTAGAAGCTTTTCAACAGTTCAAACCACGTGCAAATCGGAGTTTGGGAGTGTTCGTGGCCAGCACGCGAAGTTTGACTCGTTGTGTAGTTCTAATGCGCCTTAGGCGCACTATTATGCGCCCCGGGCGCAGTTCAATGCTCCTCAGGCGCATATTTGAATTAATTCCACCACAAACCAAACTTTGCGAGCTTGCTCTGTTCACTTCCGAACTCCAATTTGTGTGTGATTTGAACCGTTAAAAACCTTGTTGAATGTCTTTTATAACCTAAGTTGTTTGGATTGAAAATTATTTTTACATAAAAAAAAATGCCATTTTTATCCTCAGTGGGTAAAAAAAAAATTATTTTGGTAAGATGCACGCTAACATCTCGCTCATTTTAAACTGAATCAAGGGTTTATTATATGTTGTCCAAAACGTTTTTCCAAGTACTACAAGATGATGGAATCTAACTTTACAAATAATAAAATTTCACTTATGAAAGTGGGTAGAGAGCCGTCGTCAACTACAAAGATGATCTTCGGAGCACTACCACCCTTCCACCACCAACACTACCACCATAACACCTCCCCTCCACCACCATTACTATGAGTACTAGTGTGGCCTTTCATCGTTCTTATCCTCTATTTGCATCACGCTCTAATGATATGGATTATCCCTATTCAATCAGAAGCCTCTATTGTTCCATTGGAAATTCTCCAAGGAAATAGAAGTTCAAATGGAAAAGATTTGCACTTTGATTTTCCATCTTTTTCTTCTTGATGTGGTTGAAATGGAAGCAGTGATTATCCTCGTGAATATATTGAAATATCTCAATACTGACGGTGACACACTTTCTATTGAGCATCTGCTGACTTCTTTTTGTCAATTTTCCCGAATTTTAGAAGTAATGAACTATAAGTTCCATTCTCAACAACCCTGGTTGTTCATGGCAGTGTTCGTTCAGTGATCAGACTTCAGTGTCACTAAATATCAGGAAGTGACCTGTTTTAAGGTTAAGTGTGGAGGAAAAGCATTTCAGAATGGTGATAGGACAATCTCACTAGGGATGGAGGGCAGCTGAAGTATGTATCAGTTGATATATTCAGTTTTTTCTACTATGGGGAGACAAATCGAAGTCATCTAAAACGGCAACAAACACTTTCTTTCTCAAAGGCTTTGTGTTGTGTAGCAAGAAAGTCATGCCCAATAACACTTCAATAATGCCAGTCTCCAATGAGTGTGCTTGATCGCTATCTATGTTTGTATTAATAATCGAATTTGCAGAATTGTATGGTCCCGTATAGAATGCTCTTTTTTAGGTGTCATGTTCATGATTAATTCGGGGACGATACATTTTGACTTGTAAAGCTGGAACTATTTGGCAAAGGCCTTCATTAGCAGGGACCCGGATCCTCCGATAGTATCATCTCTGGACTAATAAAATTGCTTTCTAGGGTGTGGATCTTGGAATTAGGGAAGAAAAAAAAAAAGCGCATTGCAATATTAGCCACGGCCAAGCACAGATTTTGTTTCAAAAATATCCAATCCATTCCAGAGACAGAGAGTGCCAATAACACATCCAAGCCTTTTCTACCTGATTTTGAATTAGCCCCACCTGGTTGTATTCCTCCCAAGATGTGAAAGACAAAATAGGCAATGTCTTTTCAAAGTAGTGAAATGAGGCGCCCTTCCAATATTTAGATGGTGAGAGCACACATTTTGCTTCAAAATTCTATCCATTCCAGACACTGCAAAACCACATACAAGCTTGCACAAAAGACATTGATTTCCAAGTCCTGGTTTTCAGAAAGATAAAAATATTATTGTCTGTGTAAATATTGACGTTCCGCTTATAAAATCATATACAATCAATTGAATTGCTATTAATAAACCGTCGCACTATCATAGTGACAACGAAACTATAAAAAGTGCAATATTTGTCAACTGAAGTTCACTAATCATGGCCGACCCAATCCCATTCTGGGTCTTCAACGTTTATGACAAAATGTCTTCCCTAACACCCTTCTTTAATCATGAAAGACCCCAAGCTAAACATGAAAGTCTGAGTACTATAGAACGTAAACTGCTGCAATGGATGGTAATTTCTCCCGTAGTTTCCATGTGACAACACCACAACTGTAGTTACAGCTGTAAATAGCCCGGTGAAATGAATTTTCCTGATTGGCTCTTCGATAGCTACTAGTTCAAGAGATTCACTTGGTTCTTCGACTATGTATGCCGGTGTTTCTTGAAGGACCTAAATGAATGAAAAGAAGTGAACTTCGGTGCCTCGGGTATAGATATAATCAAATACACTGCAAACTATAGAAGCTTCTTTTAAATACTAAATCAAGTATCGAGTCAGAACATGGCATTGTTGCCAAGGAATGAAATGTCATGAACTATTAACAATGTGTATCAGTTTTCAGGACATTGTATCAGTTTTCAGGACATAATTTTTATCTTATGAACAGTGAAGCTCCTATCAGTGAGACACTGAAAAAAGAAATGTTCAAAATCTAGTGAGGACATTCTATTATCAGTAACTGTTTGCTCATTGCTTCTCTCCAGCAACAATAACACAACAGAATCCACAAGATTTCGGTCATCTATCGACTCAAAACTAGGGTTCTAAATAAAGTAGCATATCAGCCAAAAAACTGACATATAGGGATTTTGGATTTGTGATATCGATATTTCAGTACATTAACTGATACTGGCTTATATCGACAAAAAATGGTCTTATGAGCAATACAGATACGTATCCTGAAACCCCTATGAATCTGGACAGAAAATATGATTTATAAAATGGTAATGCAGCACCACAGTGTAGAAAAGGATCAACTGCTTCAAAAATATGTTAAAACCACACTTAAGTGCTTTAAAAGCTATAATAGTTGTAACAAAAGGAGATGCATTATTACCTTCTCTATGTTATTTTCATTCAGTTCAAGGCCAGTCTCCTCCTCTGCTTTAGGTTCCACCGCAACTACTTGAGGAAAAATCTCCATTAAACAATGCTCGATTCTCATCTTCATACTCGTTACCTAACTTGAATAGGAGCCAGTCTCCATTAAACAAGGCCAGTCTCCTCCTCTGCTATAATAGTTTTGTTTATCATCAATACGTGTAATCAGAATTTCTTGTCAGTTCTTGCTTCTTGTTTTTTGCTTAATTGCTAATAAACGTGTAGCCAAACAGCCCCAAAAAAATTCAAGGGAGAACGAACCTGGTTTTGCTTGACTACTGTGGTTCCCATTGCAAGAGTGTGCTTGATTCTTCCACCGATTACTGTGTGTGAGAGAGAGAGAGAGAGAGAGAGCTGCGTGAGGAATTTGGTCTTATGCCTTTAATTAGGTCTGTATTTTGTGGCTCGGAGTTTTAGTTCATAAGCGTGACTGATGAACATGATTAAAAGAAGACGCGGCCAGAAGTAAATAAACGCGGCCAGGTGTAATTATAAGCGTCCAAGAGGCATGTAAAATACAAGAGAATCGTTCTGAGTAATAACGCTTTCAATAAAGAGTTTTGAAATGCCTCTTGTGAGGCTTTAACCCGCAACCTAAGCTTCTAAAATAGCTAGTACACCCACTCTACCAAGCCTTGTTTAATTGTTTTCTATATCAAAAAAGTAATTAATATATTGAAAATGAGAGGTCCCGTTTCCAAACCTCGCTTAGAGCCTCAAAAATCTGAAGACCGGGCTGTTAAAAGCAATTGAATAATTTTGGGCTTGCTTTTCGATCTTCTTTCTTCCCAGAGGCCTCCACAGGAAGAAAAGTGACCATTAGCAACCATAGTAAATTACTAAAAAAACAATTTCTAGTTGACAGAAAGCTCCCACCATAGTCCATGTTTATCGGGTGCGCGCACATAAGCCAATAATGCCAGTTGATGTTAGTACAGAATTTCCACAAAATTTGCCCCAATACGGAATTTCCAGACAACTACAGAATTACCACAAATTGGATGGACTGGACACATGGATTAGAAAATAAAACCGAAGCTGGAATCTTGGCTCATCCGGTTAGATTTGATGAGATGCAACCGGATGGATTTGAGTCATTGCAACTAGTGCTGTGAATGAATTGAGCCGTTCGTGAACTGTTCGAGGCTCAACTCGGTAAAGGCTCGTTCGAGTTCGATTTGTCTACTAAATGAACCGAACCTGAACCTCAATTTTAGGCTCGTTTCATAAATGAGCCAAACATGAACGCATCAGTATTCGGCTTGATTAGGCTTGTGAACCTGGAGTATGTGTATCATGAGGATTTTATATAGTTATATAGTGAAAATTTTAAAACTTGTACAAGTCCAAACGTTTACAATTACTAAAAATTTATTTATGTATATGTTTTTATCATTTTATATGTGTATATGAACATATTTATGTACATAATGAATTTCAGTTTTAGACATGTACGAGAGCATAAAAATATGATATTATTAGATTGTTAAGGCTCGTGAACAAGCTCGAGTTCGACCCAAACCTGGACCAGCTCTGTTTGAGTTTGGCTCGTCATAATTTTCATTGAGTTTGGCTCGAGCTCGAGTTCGCTAAACAACTTAATGAACGAATCTGAACATTCTAATATTCGGCTCGATTTGGCTCATTTACAGCCCTATTTGCAACCATTTGCCTCCCATTTTGCCTTCGGCAAGCGTCAATCACTCCTAGCTCACGTCCATCACTTCCAACTTCTTCCATTTAGCTTAGCTAGAAAATCATCACAACGGAACGGATTTGAGTCCTTAATTTGTAAACTAAAGAGAGAAGTTTAGACTCAACATCGATCTGTGTGGATTAGGGGATTCCAGATTCAATTTTTTGTGTAGTAAACGTCATAAGGGGCCAAAGTTCAGTAAACCTGAAGGTAAACAAGATCCCTTCTATGGGAATCGATGGGTGGTGCACTGATGGTGAACAGTCCAGCTCGGGCAGGGGTAGCTCCAAGCAAACCCTCTTGATTAAAAAATGCACTATGAATTTCGTATTTCTTCCATATAATTGTAATTTTTTTCTTAATATTGTCTGCACTAAATCAATCATACAATATCAAAGTAAGTGAAAAGTTTGTGAATAGGTAGGTACTATAGCTCAAGTAAACAAAATAAACTAACCCAATAAAATTTTATCCAAATGTAAATATGAGCATTTTACATAGAACTTTGTACACAAAAAATTTCTTTGTAATTTTCTCACCGCTGAACTAAAATTCTAGAGCCGCCCCTGAGCACAAGGCCCACTCCGGATCCTGCACAGATAATCCAAGCCCATCAATAATTTTAAAATAATTTTTCAAGTGAGCTTGTGGAGAATCAGCTCAATAAAATAAGTATAGGTGCTCAATCCAATCTTCCAATTTTTCATTCAGATAAAAATTTCCAAATGTAAGTATGAGCAAGAATTGTTAATATGTTTCCCAGGTTTACCCATTATTTTTTCCCAAGTCTTCCAATTAGTCTCTCCCTTTCCTTCCCATTAGTCTCTCCCAGGTCTTCCCATTAGTACTCTACGGTGATCATTGTGTTTGACAGTATTATGTCCGTAGTATCACAGTGGATGACTCATAGTGGATGACTCTCTTCGTGTTTGACGGTATTATGTCCGTAGTATCACAGTGGATGACTCTCTTCGCATTAATATGTTTCAATAATGATTCCCTTCATTATCTTTTGTGCGCAGAACTATTCCCAGCTCTTCCCATTGATAAATTTTTTGGTGCAAATAGGGTACAGCTGACATGGTTTCTGACACTTCCAACAATGCAACCGACGGTCCAGATTGAAACACATTTTTCCTTTCTTTCTTTTTCTAAATCTGTTCGGTACTTTCAATCTAGACCGTCGATTGCCTTTTTGAACGGCCCGGGTGTGCGCGTCAGGTACCACGTGGTACCCGATTTGCAACCAAGAATTTCTCAGAGAATAGGTGCGGTGTGGAATGCAAATCGCTTTTTCTTTGATGTTTGGTTTTCGGTACTTTCCCTATAGGCTGGCTAGTCATGTTGTTAATTCGGTGCATTTGGTAACCTTTTCAGTTTTCAGTTTTTTGTTTTTAAGAAACTAGAAGTTGAAACATGTTTGGTAATATTTGTGTTTCTCAAAAAAAATTAAGGAAAACATCTTTTTGTAGTTTCCATAGTTTAAAAAAAAAATCTAAAAAATTTACGAAAAACAAAAAAGTAAAAACTTTTTGACAATGACAACTATGAATGGCAATACATAGCTAATTGAATAATCTTGCTTCCCAGAGGCCTCCAACTCTCCAAGGCAAGAGAAGGTGATCACCAATGGCCGTCGAAGTCAAGTCTATGCGGGTCCAGAATATATTGATGTTGATAATTGATTGTGAAAGCTCCTATCACTAATAGAAGTCTATGCACTTGTTCTCTTTATGTCTTCTGGAAATTGAAATTCTCATCAATTGTCCTCCTCGGATCTGGTCAAGTTTGGTCCATTTTTTTCATCCGAGCCGTCCAAAAAGTATTTTGGACGGTCTAGATTTGTTCGTAGTGTTTACAATACTTTTTAATATAAAATACACAGAAAAATCTGGACCCTCCAAAACACTTTTAAACGATCCGGATAAAAAAAATGGACCAAACTGGTCCGGACCAAACTTGGCAGAATTTCCACAAACTGGAAGCATAAGTCGTGTAGATATAATTACATGTTAGACTTAATGTGTGATGTGAATTTCATTGTACGCATCAATTCATCTCAACCGCGCGATTTACATGGGAGACAAATCATGTTCCTATAAATAGTACCCCATATAAATGAAAATGTAAAGCTTTCATCCTTCTATGCAACCCAACTTCTACTCCTAGCTTGTGTCATAAGAAACCAGCCATGGCATCCGTACCTAAAAGGGCTCCCAATTTCCAAGCAGTTCACTCCATAATCATTTTTGTCTTTGTTATCATCCTAATTCCATTTGTCTCTTCATCGGATTCCACCGTTGCTCATGCTTCTCCCTCAACTAATACAGTTGCAAAACAAAGTGAAGCAGTCACTCTCTTGAAGTGGAAAGCTAGCCTTGACAATCGAAGCCAATCTCTCCTTTCATCATGGAATCAAAGTAGTCATTGCAGTTGGGTTGGAATTGGTTGCAATGAGGCCGCTGAAGTAACCAATTTAACCCTTGACAGTATTGGTTTGAGAGGTACGCTTTCCAGTCTTAACTTCTCTTCGTTACCTCATCTAGTAAAACTTGATCTGTCCAACAACTTAATATATGGGACCATTCCCTCTTCCATCGGCAGCCTTTCGAGACTCGCATCTCTTAATGTGTCCATCAATGATCTTTCGGGAACAATTCCTAGAGATATTGGGATGCTAAGATCTCTCGTTGACCTTGATATGTCAACGAATAATCTAACAGGATCCATCCCCACTTCAATAGGGAACTTGAGAAACCTCACAACGTTGTACCTTTACGAGAACTCTCTCTCTGGATCTATCCCTAATGAAGTAGGAATGCTAAAATCCCTCACTAATCTTGAATTGGCAAGGAATAATCTCACCGGATCAATCCCGGCTTCAATAGGGAACTTGAGAAACCTCACAAGATTGATCCTTTTCGAGAACTCTCTCTGTGGATCTATCCCTCAAGAAGTTGAAATGCTTACATCTCTCACTGATCTTGAATTGTCAACGAACAATCTCACGGGATCAATCCCCGCTTCAATAGGGAACTTGAGAAACCTTACAAAGTTGTACCTTTTCGAGAACTCTCTCTTTGGATCTATCCCTCAGGAAGTAGGAATGCTTACATCTCTCACTGCCCTTGCATTGTACAAGAATAATCTAACAGGATCAATCCCCGCTTCAATAGGGAACTTGAGAAACCTCACAACGTTGTACCTTTACGAGAATTCTCTCTCTGGATCTATCCCTCTGGAAGTAGGAATGCTAAGATCTCTCACTGCCCTTGTACTGTACAAGAATAATCTCATGGGATCAATCCCCGCTTCAATAGGGAACTTGAGAAACCTCACAACGTTGTACCTTTACGATAACTCTCTCTCTGGATCCATCCCTCAAGAAGTAGGAATGCTAAAATCTCTCACTGATCTTGAATTGTCAATGAATAATCTCACGGGATCAATCCCCGCTTCAATAGGGAACTTGAGAAACCTCACAACGTTGTACCTTTACGAGAATTCTCTCTCTGGATCTATCCCTCTAGAAGTAGGAATGCTAAGATCTCTCATTGATCTTGATTTGTCAACGAATAATTTCACAGGATCAATCCCCGCTTCAATAGGGAACTTGAGAAACCTCACAACGTTGTTCCTTTACGAGAATTCTCTCTCTGGATCTATCCCTCAAGAAGTAGGAATGCTAAAATCTCTTACTGATCTTGGATTGTCAACGAATAATCTCACGGGATCAATCCCCGCTTCAATAGGGAACCTGGAAAACCTCACGATTTTGCACCTTGCTTTCAACTCTCTCTCTGGATCTATCCCTGTAGAACTAGAAAATCTTAGATATCTACAAGAGCTTCAAATAGCCTACAACAAGCTCACAGGTCCTCTACTACCAAATTTTTGCGCTCGTGGATCACTCGTAAAAGTTAGTACAACAAACAACTATTTAACAGGTCATATCTCAAACAGCTTGAGAAACTGCAGTCAGTTACGCCGTGTTAGGTTTGATCGAAACCAACTAACTGGGCGTATATCAGAAGTTTTTGAGGCTTTCCCAAACCTTGAATATTTGGATCTCAGTCACAATAATTTCTATGGCGAGCTTTGGCACACATGGGAACAGTTTCCCAATTTGACTAGCCTAAAGATCTCCAACAATGACCTTGCTGGAAACATTCCACCTGGCATTGGAAGTGCAACTCAGTTACATTTACTTGACCTCTCTTCAAATCATCTAGTTGGTGAGATCCCGAAGAATTTGGGAAAATTGGCTTTGTTGTTCAATCTTACTCTTAGCAATAACAAACTTTCACTCGATATTCCAGTAGAAATTGCCAACCTGTCTAGTCTTCAGCATCTTGACTTGTCTGGAAACAATCTTAGCGGACATATCCAAGGGAAGCTGGGTGAGTGTGTGAATCTTCTGAACTTGAACTTGAGCAGAAATCTTCTCAGGGAGACTATTCCTTATGAATTAGGAAAGTTGCACTTTCTTCAAAATCTCGATCTTGGAAATAATTTATTAACAGGAGAGATACCACTAGGGATCGGGGACTTGAAAACCTTAGAGACATTAAACCTCTCCCACAACTTGTTGTCCGGTTCTATCCCCTCGTCTTTTAACGGGATGTTAAGTTTAACATCTGTTGACATATCTTACAATCACTTGGAAGGTCCTCTGCCCAACACAAAAGCATTTGATGAAGCTCCATTTCAGGCATACCGAAATAACGACAAATTGTGTGGCAATAAAACTAGTTTGATGCCATGTTCAATGAAGCAGAGCAAAGGAGATAATGGGAGAAATCATTGCAAAATTGTACTAGCAGTTGTAGTTCCTACGTTGGGGATTTTATTTCTTACTATTGCTATGATTTTCCTTGTTCATCGCAACAAAATGGGAGACAATGAAATCGAGCCAAATAAAGAAGCTAATAAAGATTTGTTTGAGATTTGGAGCTTCGATGGAAAATTGGTGCATGAAATTATCATCCAAGCGACGGAGGATTTCAACGACAAGCATTGCATTGCAGTAGGTAGACATGGCGTTGTTTATAAGGCTGAGCTCCCAAGTGGTCAGGTTGTTGCTGTAAAGAAGTTTCATCCTTCGCAAGATGGCGAGTTGGCTAATCTTCAAAGTTTTACGAGTGAGATTCGTGCATTGATAGAGATACGACATCGGCGTATCATCAGGCTTTTGGGTTACTGTTCACATCCACGACACTCATTTTTAGTTTACGAGTTCTTGGAAGGGGGAAGCTTGGACAAGAAACTAAGCTGTGAGGAAGAAGCACTAAGTTTGGATTGGATTAAGAGGATGAATGTTGTTAAAGGTTTGGCAGATGCTCTATCATATATGCACCACGGTTGTTCACCCCCGGTCATTCATCGCAATATATCAAGCAAGAATGTTCTGTTAGACTTAGAAGACGTCGCTTATCTCTCTAATTTCGGAACTGCTAGACTTCTAAACCTGCACTCATCAAATTGGACTTCCTTCACAGGTACCTTGGGATATGCTGCTCCAGGTACTTGCATAGTTCATCTTAGCTATCAATATTAGTCTCATGTTTTTCTTTTGAATATGCTAATTCCTAAGCCACCTTTACAATTTCTTATTTTTATTTTTCCCTGTTCTTTGTACCCTTCATTTCTTTGGGCAGAACTTGCTTACACAATGGAGGCAAATGAGAAGTTAGACGTCTATAGCTTTGGAGTTTTAACACTCGAAGTTATAATGGGGAGGCATCCAGGGGATCTCATCTCTTCTCTTTCTTCATCAACTTTGGATTCCTCACCACCATCTTCTTATGGTATTTTCGTGAAGGATGTATTGGATAAAAGGCTCCCACTGCCAAGGAATCAAACGGAGGAAGCAGTGGTTCTTGCTGTCAAGCTAGCACTTGCATGCTTGCGCCCCGACCCGCTGTGCCGACCAACTATGCACCAAGTTTCTGTGGTTCTATCGAAACAGAAGTCGAGCCTGCTGAGCCCGTTTCTCATGATCACATTAGGACAACTACTTGATGGCAATTGTCCAAATGCCTGAGTATTCATGTTGTCCCCTCATAGGTTGGGTTTCGGTTCTCCATTTTTCTACTGTGCGAGGTATGGAATTTTCTAACATTGGCTCTAAGAGTTTTTTAGGTAAATGATTGGCGCTAAGGTTTTGTATTATATTTATAGTATATTTGTTTTTTTTCTACCAATTCAAAACTTTGCGAATTAATTTTGATTATTATACGTTACTTTTTAAGTATTGACATTCAAAATGAATGAACATAGTCACGGAAATATTACCTCATACACCTGGCGCCAACTTTGGGCCAATTTGCAGAGTTCAAATTTGGGCACAGTGTGGTGGGAATGATATCTTTGTTTGGTTCTCATCTTTGAGAAACCCATTTTTCTCTCTACATGTTTCTCAATAACTTTTTCTATCTATCTCTCCACTCATTACATCCAAAATATTTTTCAAAGATGGGAACCGAACAAAGGCCAATGGATGAAGACAAAGGGAGAAAGATTATTGTAGTTTGAAAGATTATTGTAGCAACAGAAAATTTTGCAGAAAGGAAATTGTCGTTCAGTTCTGGGCAAAACCCAACTTCTTCTTTCAAAATCACTCATCAGTTCTTCTTTTTTTTTTTTTTTTTATTATTATTATTAGTATTATGTATCTCATCGATTAATGTTCTCCTCTACCCCTGTTCTTTAATTCATTTGGACAATGCAAGAAAACAAGACAAGTTTGAATCTTGTTTGCATATGGGTACCAGCAGGGACGAAATTAGGATTTCGCAAATGTGGAGGCCAAAGTATGAACAACAAGAAAGATGCCACCATCTAGTTCGTGGGCAAATATCTAACACCAGAAGTCTATGTTGTCGCAATAGCTAGACACTCTTCGGGGATAATCTTGCAATCTTCGCATAACAAACGTTGAGTGTCTCTAACAAAAAGGTAATCTATGTGACTTCTGTTGGACCCGCTCTTAACAGTAATTAGGTGTTCCTCCCTCTTCTTGGAAAAAGCGTTCACAACTATAAGAACAAAAGCACTGCAAAATCCAAAATACTTCTACTAGCTTCATTTTAGTCACTAAACCCAAAACTACCATAGACTTTCTCATACTCTTGCCTATTAACTCCTATAGGACCATTGGAATCGCCACCTATGAATAGCTTCTCTCCCACAGGTAACCCTTGCGCCATGTGAATTATTAATACTCCGTATTAAAATTTGATTCTGTCTCTGGGTACCAGGATATAAATATTGTATTGTTGGCTTCGCTTCCTTTTGTTTGAGCCAGGGTGGCGTTGATAAAACTAATACAGAACTAAAAGAACTAAAGAAGTCCCATTTCCTTATTCCACATTGTGTTTTTGCTTGATAGGCACAAATTTCATATATTGAAGAAAGTACCATACTGTGAGAAAGGAAATAGGATTTGAGTGGATGCTTAGACCGAAAGACAACATTGAGAAAGAACCTCTGTCCCAAAATGGATGACAATTTCGCTAGCTCCAACATCTTAAGAATTTATCTCTGTCTTTTAATTTTTAATGCTTTCATATGCTATATAAATCTTGTTTGATAAATTCTTGCAAGGTACGTATGCCAAAATTGTCATCTATTATGAGACGGAGGGAGTATTTAAGAGAGAGTTGTGAGCAATGAAGATGTTTACTTTTCATACGAATCATTGGACACTGAAATAAAGATACCACGTGTTTACCATTTTTTGCCTTCTAGCCTGATAGAAAAATGCCAATCACACTGATCACGAAATTTCCCTTGTTTCTTGAGAACTCAACATCTGTAATAATCTTCTTCTACAAGTTTGTGCAACGAGTTTCCTTCAGGCAATTGATGAAGCTGAAGATGAGTGGAGCCAGCACAATACGAAGAAGCTCATTGATACGAGTGTAAAGGGGTTGCGTGGTTCTGTTCCCGAGGATTTTCCATTCTTCCATGTCGAATTCGGATTAAACAAGGGGTTTGTCCACGTGATTGACGATGAGCAGCAGTTCAAAGCCAACTTCGCACTCAATGTTATAAGGGGCATGCTGAAGTTGCCGGAAGAGGGCATTTATGGTCGTAGGAAGCATGATTCAGAGGAGACACAAAAGCAAGCAGTTTCGAGTTTTGCCCGAGATTGGGTTCCTTTTAATTGAACGAAACAGCTCGAGTGAACACCTGGATTTCACAATTAATCAAATATCTGCAGTTTCATCCTGTAGAATAGGTGGATAGAATACCCGTGGTAATAATTGTTGGAGTACAACAGTTTGATTAGTCATGTGAAATGATTTTCTTTCAGAAGGGAAGAACCTCATTTTAAAACTTTTTCTGGTGTGAGGGTGGGTGAGGCGTTGCTATGGCTTGCCCTCTTCGGCCATCTTGTACACTATTTTGAGTATTGATTAATGCTGTATGAGTGACTGAGAGAGAAGGAAAATGAAAGAAAAATGATACCTAGCTAGGTTTTTTCACTGCCAGTCATATGAGGGTAACATTTGATATCTCGCTTATGGAGAACCAAGGGACTTCGAACGCAAATACTCCGCGCCCAATTTGGCTTGAGGGTTTATTTTCGCCGTTGATTCGAAGGTAAAAATTGCATCATAACATGCATCTGAAGTTGGGTACAAAGGAGGCATTGCTTATTGTCGAAATAAGAAAGCTGCTAGTTGAGAGAGAGAGAGAGAGAGATTTGACTCTTTTTAATCAAGTTGTTCATCTACAATTGCTTCGTCACAAATGATTCAAGGATACAAACTATTGACTGGGAGAGAACACCAAACTGAACAAAAACTGAGTGAGAAACAAGCCTAGAAATGAACAAACTATTCCAGGTATACACCTTGACTGATCAGCAGGAGAAAAAGCTGTAAAATGCATTTTAACCTGCTTTAGTGATGACCCCTTTTGAGTGCCGAGAAACATCAGCCAATTGATTTATCCTTGTGACGATCGCCTCCCTCACATCCCACCTGTTTCAACAGTTCATAATAACCAAGGTTCCACTCCATGTATTGTAAAATGAACTACTCATTAAGGACATAAAAATTATTTTTCAATGTATCAAAAAGAAAACCTTTGGCAAATGACCAACCTCCTTGGCCATATGCTGCAGCATCTCTATAATTTCTGAGAAATCGGGTCTCAGAGTGGGGTTTTGCTGCCAGCACCTCTCAAGCAGTTCGACAAGCTTTGGATTGGTGTTCTTCGGAATTGTTGGCCGCAGACCTTGGTAACCATATAAACGATATAGATGAATCATTAATTAAACATCAAGGTCCTGATTGTTTGACTGGAATATAGCGAGCAGATACATAACGGTATTCTGTATCCTTGATTTCGTGGGATTGGATATATCTAGCACATTTAATCCAAACCACACAAGTGAAAGTTCCTAGAAAATGCACAAAATGTGTCCCCGTGTGATCTAATCCCATACTCTAATCCCGGCAAAAAATGGGAGGTCAGTATTGTTGTATAGAAAGAAAGAAAAGGAAAAGCCAAATACTTGTTGAACAGCTGCTTGCAAAGGTGTTAAGTACAAGTACGGAACCTGCACACCAGAGTCACTGAAAGGCTTACTACTCCTGTTAACAGCTCCTACAGCACTACTCTGAAACTGAAAACATCAGCCTTATGGTCATATGGTTTGTGTTCAATGACCTTCAATGCACAAAATAACATTTTAAGAAGAGAGTTCCCTTTATTAGAACAACAAACCCAGAAAGGATGTTTTAGGAAGAGTGACATTTTTGCAGCCGGTGACAGTAATTTCTAGAAAATCACATGAAAAATGATTATACCAGCAGTTAGCCCCCAGGCCAGAGTCAATATGTCAAAGATGCAAGCTTGCAACTGACCAATAGGAGATTATTTCCACATATAATCATCAACAAGTAGAAACATAGCTGTAAACCTTCAATGCACCCAAAACTATTTTAAGGCATTATTACCATTCTCTCCTACTTGAACATCAAATTATCTGAGAGTGAGGGAGAGAGACATTGAAAACCCAAACCAGAAATAGATGTCTAATACAGAACTTCTAATTAGAAATTTATCTACTCCAATTTACAAGGAGGTTTTACAATGCCCACTGATGACATTGGAAGTACAAATTCTACCTGAAACAATGTACAACAAGAACAGAGAGAGTCCATCTCCACAAGTAAACGGTACCAGATCTTGGCTCCAAAACACGGACCCGGGGCATCTTGGAACAACAATATTGGCACAGAAGGAAATCCTAGTAATACACCCAGTTAGCCAAGATCGTTCCATTTCCGCACTTGGAATGAAATATTACTGATCCCTAAAATGCATGGTGAGGCAAGCATGATACAACTAGAAGGAGAAACTTTTTAGCAAGGAACTTCACATACTTATCAAAAAGAATCATGCATGAACATTGACTCACAAATTCAAAATTATAGGCAATTTAAGATAAAGTTCAACCTCAGGTGCCATCCAACGGTATGTTCCAGTTTCTGCAGTCATCACTCCTGGTTGAGTTTGCACTCTAGCAACTCCGAAGTCTGCAACCTTAACGACCGTCCAGAGAAGAATAGAATTTTCACTGAAGAGCTAAAAACACGAAGAAGCTATTATTGATATGATTAAAAATGACTTGCAACTCACACTAGGAAACTTAAACGCAAATAGTTCATTCCCTTGGAAACATCAAGTGCTACTTTGAGAAGGGCAGGAAACTTAAACGCACCGCGTTGCTTATGCAGAAAGTTATAAGCACTTGCTCTGGACATGACTCTGATACATCAAAAAGTGATTGAATCTTTACAGTGAGACTGGATTGTAACTAATGACATGACGGGCAATTGAAAATTTGGCAATGGATCCATCGAATTGACTTTGATCGAAAAGTAGAGAATTCGACTTTAAGCCTCAAATATCCGCATCAACCATAGAACTAATAACACTAGCATTAGCATCGTTTATACGTCTATTTGCTTTTAAAATGTTTTTGGTATTCGTCGATATATATGAACATTACAAAAATGATTGGCATCCCAACATCTTTAACTGGTAAATAAATCAAAGCACTAAAATTTCTCTTCTTTTCTTAATCAAAGCACAACAATTTCTTCTCTTTTCTCACCATTCCTCCAAATGGACAGTAAATGAGGTTGGGCATAAACCTAAAGTACAAACGAATCATAATTTCTAGGTCGTTGTAGTCACGTTAATGGAATTCCAGATGCTGAGTATCTATAAATCGATTAATCAGCATTTCTTGTCAGTTCTTGCTTGTTGTTTTTTGCTTAATTGGTAATAAACCTGTAGCCAAATAGCCCCAAAAAAATTCAAGAGAGACAGAACCTGGTTTTGCTTGATTGCTTTTGTTCCCATTGCAAAGAGAGTACTTGATTCTTCGACAGATTACTCTGAGAGAGAGAGAGAGCTGCTAGGAGTTTGGTCTTATGCCTTTAATAGGTCTGTGGCTAGGAGTTTTGGTATCAAAGCGTGACTGATGAACACGATTAAGAAAAAGAAGCGGCCAAGAGTAATTAGACGCGGCCAAATGTAATTCAACGCGGCCAAGAAGGATGTAAAATACAAGAGAATCGTGCGTAGTAATCACGCTTTCAATAACGTGCGGCCACAAGTAATTAGACCCGGCCAAGAGTTATTTTATGCAGCCAAGTGTAATTAGATGCAGCCAAGAAGGCATGTGAAACGCAATAGAATCGTGCATAGTAATCACGCTTTCAATAACGTGCGGCCACGAGCAATTCGACGAGGCCAAGAGTAATTATTTGTGACCAAGTGTAATTCGACGCGTCCAAGAAACATGTAAAACACAAGAGAATAGTGCGTAGTAATCACGCTTTCAATAACATGGAGCCAAGAGTAATTCGAAGCGGCCAAGAGTAATTGTTTGCGGCCAAGTGGAATTCTTCGCGTCCAAGAAGCATGTAAAACCCAAGATAATCGTGCGTAGTAATCACGCTTTCAATAATTTGCAGCCAAGAGTAATTGTTTGTGGCCAAAGTGTAATTCTTTCATCTTCTTCTTCTTTCCCAAATGACCAAAACCAGAAAGAATCAACGCAACAAAGAAAGATTATTGTAGCAGCAGAAAAGTTTGGAGGAAGAAAATGGTCATTCAGTTCTGGGAAAAACCCAACTTCTTCTTTCACAATCACACATCAGTTCTTCTTTATAGCACTTAACCTTATTATTATTATTATTATTATTATTATTATTATTATTATTATTATTATTATTATTATTATGTATCTCATCAATTAATGTTCTCTTCTTCCCTTGTTTTTTAATTCATTTGGACAATGCAAGAAAACAAGACAAGTTTGAATAACAAGAACAACAAGAAAGATGCCACCATCTAGTTCGTGGGTAAATATCGAACACCATAAGCCTATGTTGTGGCAGTAGCTAGGCACTCTCGGGGGATAATCTTGCAATCTTCACATAGCAAACGACAAGTGTCTCCAATTTATATTTTGGGTTTCTGGTTCCTAATTTGATGGATAGATGATAGTGCTTTTTATTTTGCTCCTCATTCTATCGGGTAACGATTGTTGAGCTTCTATTTTCTGGTGCATATGTCTGAGATGACCCTGTTAGTGCAGATTATAACATGATTGCTGGAAGCAGAGAGCCAGAGAGGGGAAAATGTGTTGGTTTATATTGAATTCTATAGTACGTTTTCAAATTTTCCTCCACCCCTGCACTTGTGGTCGGACAAGATGTTATATTTAAAGGTTTACCCTGATTTGTTAGATCCTGGAGAGTTATGTTTAGATACCTCTTCCGTTTTCTGGATATGAGTAGCCTCTGTAGAAGTATGCTGAAATTGGTATGCTTGGGTGAATTCCATCCATAGTAGATATGCACTAACAAGCATAGATGAGCAAAAACCTTCATCCTTCTGTTGTGATTATGAGGGTAGCATATTGATATGATTACGAGTCTATGACCAAGAGGAGCAAAAACGCTGTTACATACGCGAAAATGTAGTTTGTAGCAAGGTTGGTGCTCTAGATTGAACTTTATGACTGGCAGTCTTTAATGTGCTTGTTTTTCTTTTCTGTCCCTATCTTATTTTGAAATTTGGTGTAGTTGCTCCGATATGGTCTGTATATATTTCAGGTGCCGACCAAAAGATTCTACAAGTACTAGTGTGGCCTTTCATCGTTCTTATCCTCTATTTGCATCATGCTCTGATGGTACGGTTTATCCCTATTGAATCAGAATCTTCTATTGTTCCACTGGAAATTCTCCATCTTTTTCTTGTTGATGTGGTTGAAATGGAAGCAGCGATTATCCTCGTGAATATACTGAAATATCTCAATAGTCAAAAGAAATGAACAAAAGAAATTTATGTGCCAAATATTCTAAATATATTCTGTGACTGACTGACTGACAGTGGAGATTGTGTTTTTATGAAGCCATCGCGGTAGATTCAAACATTAAGAACATTTTGAACTATTTTGCGGCATGGATGGTGGTGAAATCACGGTGGACATCGGAGAGGTGATTGTGGTGGTGATAGTGAGAAATGATGGATCGGTGGTGGTGATGAAGGTGCAGTGGTGAAGTGTTTGTGGTCAAGGTGGTGGTGACAGTACTGATCCAGTGATGGTGCTCAAACAATGGCAGTGGTGGCGATGTGGTAGTTGCAGTGGTCATGTGATAGTGTTGGTGGCGTAGAAACCCAAATTTGGCTCCGTAAATGTAAAAGCTCCGCCTTGTGTGCCTAGGACGAATCCTGATAATTAATGAAACAGTTTTTGTATGCTTTGATGAATTGTGAAGGCCCTAGCTATAAGCTTTGTGAAACTCTACGAATGAACGGATACCCTAGAACTAGGGATTTAAGGGCCCGGAAACTTATTTTAGCTTTAAGATCGAGCTCCGATGATCTTTGAATCAGTTTGCTTTCAAACAATTTTTCAAGCACAAAAATTTATTATTTTTATGGTTAATTTGAGTCCACAATACTTTATTACATTGAATACCCTCTTTGTTGATATACAATAGGTATTTATCCGATTTAAAATAAGTGTGATGTGATGATTTTCCAAATTTGATTTGTTTTTCGACCCGTTAAGGGTAAAATCATCATGTCTTTCAATGCAGAAATAATTTGGATGCAAATCACTTTGGGTTATAAAGTAGGCTTAACAAGCTTTATAACAGTTCAAACCACATGCAAATCGGAATTCGGGAATATCTGTGGCAAGCCCGAGAAGTTTGACATATTTTGAAGTTTCCATGCGCCCCGGGAGCATCTCAGTGCGCCAGGGCACGTCCTCGAAAACTAAGATCCATGTGTGAGAATTCAAGACAACAACTCCATGATTTCCGCCCCAAGCTGATCTAACAGCGGCAGTGATGCAATTTTGATTTGATGCCAAACTATTTTTCGGTATGGGCAGGTGGTAAAATCACGGTGGATTTTGGTGGAATGATGGAGAGGCGGTTGTGGTGGTGATAGTTTGAAATGATGGGGGTGGTGGTGGAGGTGCAGTACTACAGTGAAGTGTTTGTGCTCAAGGTGGTGGCGACAGAAATAGTGCAAGGAGGTTGATCAAACGGTGGTGGTGGTGTGGTAGACGTCGTTGTCAAGTGATAGTGTTGGTGGTGTAGAAATCCAAATTTGCTCAATATAAGCCCCACCTTGAGAGCCTTGGACGAATCCCAATGGTGAAACAGTTTTTGTGTGCTTTGATGTAGTGTGGAAAGTCTTTTTGAATTTTGTCGACCTCTTAAGGAATGAACGAATCCCCTAGAACTAATTTTGGATTCAAACCACTTGATTTATAAAGTATACTCAACAAGCTTTTCAACGGTTCAAACCACGTGCAAATCGGAGTGTGGGAGTGTTAGTGGCCAACGCGCGAAGTTTGACTTCTTGTGTAGTTCGAAAGCGCCTCAGGCGAAATCTTATGCGCCCTGGGCGCAGCTCAATGCTCCTCGGCCGGCGCATCTTTGAAATAATTCCACCACAAACAAAACTTTGCGAGCTTGCTTCGTTCACAAACTCCAATTTGTGTGTGGTTTTGAACCGTTAAAAACCTTGTTGAATGTATTTTATAACCTAAGTTGTTTGGATGGAAGATTATTTTTACATAAAAAAAAAAAATGCCATTTTTATCCTCAGTGGGTAAAAAAAAAAAAATTGGTAAGATGCACGCTAACATCTCGCTCATTTTAAGCTGGATCAAGATCTATATGATGTCCAAAAGGTTTTTCCAAGTACTACAAGATGATGGAATCTAACTTTACAAATAATAAAATTTCACTTATGGAAGTGGGTAGAGAGCCGTCGTTAACTACAAAGATGATCTTTGGAGCACTACCACCCTTCCACCACCAACACTACCACCGTAACACCTCCCCTCCACCACCAGTACTTCACCCTATAGACATCTTTCGCATAACGACAACTATCACCATATTTCAACTTTATCACCACCGTGAGGATTTAACTACATAATGAAACTTCCAATGAGTAAAAAGGCACGAAAATGTATTTTAGCCTTAGTACGTGGTTTCGACCATCCTTGAATTAGTTTGGTTTCAATCAACTTCTCAAAACAAAATTTTAATTATTTTATGGCTTGACTCCACAAGGTTTTCATACGTTTAATACCCTCGTTATTTTCAACAGATTTAAAATGAGAGTGGTGGGATCATTTTTCCAAAATGATTTGTTTTTCGACCTGTTAAGGGCAAAATTGTCATGTCATTTAATTGATAAATAATTTTGCATTCAAACCACTTGAGTTATAAAGTATACTCAACAAGCTTTTCAATAGTTCAAACCACGCGCAAATCAGAATTTGGGAGTGTTCTTGGCAAGCCCGTGAAATTTGACTTGTTGTGTAGTTCGAATGCGCCTCAGGCGCAATGTTATGTGCCCCGGGCACAGCTCAATGCTCCTCGGGCGCATCTTAACCAAACTCTGCGAGCTTGCTCCGATTACTCCCAAACTCCAATTTTTGTGTAAACTAGTAGCATTAGGGATCCATACAAGCTTATCAGGATTATGTCTACGAGGAAGAAGATGGACAAAAGTGTTGGCCATTATATTTTGGGTAACTGTGAATCCCTTGGCCTGTGAGGAAATGGTTCAATTTGAGATCTATTTTCCAGCCTTTGATGATCAGATGGGTGGTAGGGGATGGCCAATCTGTGCCGTTAGGCTTGATGATTGGCATGATTTGGGACGTTAATATTATAAGTTTCGAAGCAGGGTTGGACTCAATATGGGTAGCTAGATCTTAATTTGTTGCTAAAGTTAATTTCCTCTAAAATCCATGGTGATTAATTCTCGGACATGGCCTAGGCTAAGGGTGATATATTATTATTATTTTTTGATCGACAAAAAAGATTTCATTAATCTTTGAGAAGGGATACAAAGATTAAACGGATCTTGGGCACACCGACAAAAAGCCACTCGAGAACCAAACCAAAAATGATGGCAAGAAGCCAACCAAGAACCCACGACCAAAGTGAAAGCCTTACACCCGCTAAAAGACCTCACAACTAACACCCAAACAAACTAATTTCTATTGGGCAGACGCTGAACTGTAAGTTCCATTTTCGGCAGCCCTGGTTGTTCATGGCAGTGCTGGTTCAGTGATCAGACTTCAGTGTCACTAAATATCAGGAAATGATCTGTTTAGGGTGAAGTGTGGAAGAAAAGCATTTCAGAATGGTGATAGGAGCATCTCACTTGGGATGGAGGGCAGCTGAAGTATGTATCAGTTGATATAGTCAGTTTTTTCTACTATAGGGAGACAAATCGAATTTGCAGAATTGTGTGGTCCCGTATAGAATGTTCTCTTTTAGCTGTCCTGTTCATGATTAATATCGGGGACGATACATTTTGACTTGTAAAGCTGGAACTATTTGGCAAATGCCTTCATTAGCAGGGACCCGGATCCTCCGATAGTATCATCTCTGCACTAATAAAATTGCTTTCAAGGGTGTGGATCTTGGAATTAGGGAAGAAAAAGAAAGCGCATTGCAATATTAGCCATGGCCAAGCACATATTTTGTTTCAGAAATATCCAATCCATTCCAGAGAGTGCCAATAACACATCCAAGCCTTTTCTACACGATTTTGAATTAGCCCCTCCTAGTTGTATTCCTCCCGAGATGTGAAAGAAAAAATAGGCAATTTGTCTTTTCAAAGTAGAGAAATGAGGCGCCCTTCCAATATTTAGATGGTGAGAGCACACATTTTGCTTCAAAATTCCATCTATTCCAGACACTGCAAAACCACATACAAGCTTGCACAAAAGACATTGATTTCCAAGTCCTGGTTTTCAGAAAGATAAAAATGATATTGTCTGTGTAAATATTGACGTTTCGCTTATAAAATCATATAAAATCAATTGAATTGCTATGAATAAAATGTCACACTATTATAGTGACAACGAAACTATAAAAAGTGCAATATTTGTCAACTGAAGTTCATTAATCATGGCCGACCCAATCCCATTCTGGGTCTTCAACATTTATGACAAAATGTCTTCCCTAACACCCTTCTTTAATCATGAAAGACCCCAAGCTAAACATGAAAGTCTGAGTACTATAGAACATGAACTGCTGCAATGGATGGTATTTTCTCCCGTACTTTCCATGTGACGACACCACAACAGTAGTTACAGCTGCAACTGGCCCAGTGATTTTAATTTTCCCGATTGGCTCTTCGATAGCTACTAGTTCAAGAGATTCACTTGGTTCTCCGACTATGTATGCCGGTATTTCTTGAAGGACCTAAATGAATGAAAAGAAGTGAACTTCAGTGACTCGGGTATAGATATAATCAATTACACTGCAAACTATATAAGCTTCTTTTAAGTACTAAATCAAGTATCGAGTCAGAACATGGCATTGTTGCCAAGGAATGAAATTTCATGAACTATGAACAACGTGTATCAGTTTTCAGGACATTGTATCAGTTTTCAGGACATAATTTTTATCTTATGAACAGTGAAGCTCCTATCAGTGAGACGCTGAAAAAAGAAATGTTCAAAATCTAGTGAGGACATTCTATTATCAGTAACTGTTTGCTCATTGCTTCTCTCCTGCAACAATAACACAACAGAATCCACAAGATTTCGGTTATCTATCGACTCAAAACTAGGGTTCTAAATAAAGTAGCATATCAGCCAAAAACTGACATATAGGGATTTTGGATTTGTGATATCAATATTTCAGTACATCAGCTGATACTAGCTTATATCGACAAAAAATGGTCGTATGAGCAATACAGATACGTATCCTGAAACCCCTATGAATTTGGACAGAAAATATGATTTATAAAATGGTAATGCAGCACCACAATTTGTAGAAAAGGATCAACTGCTTCAAAAATATGTTAAAACCACACTTAATTGCTTTAAGAGCTATAATAGTTGTTACAAAAGGAGATGCATTATTACCTTCTCTATGTTTTTTTCATTCAGCACAAGGCCAGTCTCCTCCTCTGCTTTAGGTTCCACGGAAATGACTTGAGGAAAAATCTCCATTAAACAATGCTCGATTCTCATCTTCATACTCGTTACCTAACTTGGATAGGAGCCTCATGCTCCTTGCAGCTTCAACCTCACAACATTGCCATTGATCTCGCCATCAGCAATTGAGATATGGTTGAATTTCATCCAACGCAACCACCATTTTTTCTGCTGTCAAGGGCAACTCTGCAGCAGAATCTGGGGCTGGGGCGGCAACTGCCTTTACAACAGCAAAATAGCAAACAGAGTGAACTAGGAAATTTCAATAAAAATACCAATCGTGGTACCAAAAAGCTAAAGTATTCAAAACCCATTTTAAATTTTTCCAAAAATAATCAGATGCTTCTATTGTCTAAATGACAAACAACAATGATCTATTTACATAAGTGTTCTATACATTGGCACATAGAAGAGACTGCAACCCAAGTAAAATAGGAGCATAGGACAAGGCCTGTGAGAGGCTTACAAAGACAAGACTGAAGTGGGCAACAAAAACCAAGGTTTAATCATCGAATTCACTGAAAGAATCATATCTCAAACACAACTGTTTGGATGAGTTTTTTGAGGAAACTCAGTTACACCAGACTTCTAGTGCTTTCCTGGCCAAACCAGTCCTTCTTCCAAGTCACCATGATACCAATATGGGAGTCCTAACATGAAAGTCATGAGTTCATGAGTAACAATAACAATATATATATATATATATATATATATATATATATATCTAGCCACCTACATTTAAACTATCTACGTACTAACTAATGGACATGTTTTCTAGCAATCCTCATTTGAGCAAAAAATATAAGCAATAGAAAAGAAGCTGAGAACTAAAGATAAGCTTGGTAAATGAA
This sequence comes from Rhododendron vialii, assembly GCF_030253575.1. NCBI lineage: Eukaryota > Viridiplantae > Streptophyta > Magnoliopsida > Ericales > Ericaceae > Rhododendron > Rhododendron vialii. The sequence goes on from NC_080566.1 coordinate 38,420,525, forward strand.
GAGATATTCCATCTTCATTAGCTGTTTGCTCCTTCTGCCATCAAGAAACAAAATATATACTTCACATCTTCTTTCTCTGCTCCTACTCTAGGCACATTTGGCGGCAGGTATATCATCTAAGTGTATTTCTAAACCACCACACAATTGAAATGCTGAAATCTCGCAGCTCATTGGAAAATCTAGTGGTAAATTGTTTGGCAACTTAGTTAGAAAGCTTGCTTGGGCATACATTATATACTAGATATGGCAAGAAAGGAACTTTACGGATTTTCAAGCTATTCATCAACCTTTTCTATGGTTTTACATAAGATTTGATGCCCGTGTTTGAAGCTCCCAATTTTTATCTGTAAAACAAACTCCTTTTAACACCATGCTTTGTAGCTGTTGGAAAAATCCACAAGGATTTTGCCTCAGCTTAGCTGAGATTTTACCTGTTTGGAAGGTATGCCGTCTTGGATCTTCTAACATTGTTTTCCTTAATGAATTTCTCACATTCAATTAAACACAACAATAGAGTTTCGGAACCTATTTTAAACTCATAACAGTCGATGATACCTACCCATTCCACGAATTTATACCACGAACATGCAAGTTTTGTTTATCATCAATACGTGTAATCAGAATTTCTTGTCCGTTCTTGCTTCTTGTTTTTTGCTTAATTGGTAATAAACGTGTAGCCAAACAGCCCAAAAAAATTCAAGGGAGAACGAACCTGGTTTTGCTTGACTACTGTGGTTCCCATTGCAAAGAGTGTGCTTGATTCTTCCACCGATTACTCTGTGTGTGTGTGTGTGTGTGTGAGAGAGAGAGAGAGAGAGAGAGAGAGAGAGCGCGCGCTGCGTGAGGAATTTGGTCTTATGCCTTTAATTAGGTCTGTATTTTGTGGCTCCGAGTTTTAGTTTAAAAGCGTGACTGATGAACGCGATTACAAGAAGACGCGGCCAAGAGTAAATAAATCCGGCTAGATGTAAACAAACGCAGCCAGGTGTAATTATAAGCGTCCAAGAAGCACGTAAAATACAAGAGAATCGTTCTTAGTAATAACGCTTTCATTAAAGTTCGGCCAAAAGTAATTATACGCGTCCAAGTGTAATTTTTAGCGGCCAAGAAACATGTAAAATCCAAGATAATCGTGCGTAGTAATCATGCTTTCAATGACGTGCGGCTAAGAATAATTCGACGCGGCCAAGTGTAGTTCTTAGTGGCCAAGACGCACATGAAACATGAGAATCGTGCGAAGTAATCACGCTTTCAATAACTTGTGGCCACGCATAATTCGAAGCATGCGAACCTCCATGAGCTCTAGCTCCTCCCCATAGCACTATAAAGTGGCTTCTTCACTCCGCTGATGCAGTACATCACAGAGTATCTAGTTCTTCCATGGTGAATGATGCATGAGTGGGAGATGTGTTTGCGACTACAAGTAATTAAACGCGGCCAATAACATGTAAAACACAAAACAATCGTTTGTAGTAATTAGACGCGGCCAAGAATCATGTAAAATACAAGAGAATCGTGCCTAGTAATCACGTTTTCAATAACTTGCGGCCAAAAGCAATTCAACATGGCTAAGTGTAATTCGATGCAGCCAAGAAGCATGTAAAACAACAGTGAGGTGTGAGGAGTAATCACACTTTCAATAATTTGCGGCCACGAGTAATTCCTTGCGTTCAAGAGTAATTTTTTGCGGCGAAGTATAATTCTTTCGTGGGACTCCTTTCATCTTCTTTCTTCTTCCCCAAATGCCCAATAATTGGGCCCCCAAATACTGAAATGGGTTAAATATTATGCATGTGAACTATTTTATAACAATTTTGATGTAGCACAGTGGTTAACGCGCACATGTTTAGATTACAGGATTGCAAGTTACCCTCGCCCCTTCAATTTTTAATGCAAATTTTGAAACCTTTACAAAAAAAACCAGTAGATTACTAAAAAAACTTAATGAACAAATCTGAACATTGTATTAATTGTATTACTAAAAAAACCAGTAGATTACTAAATAGCGAGTACACCCACTCTACCAAGCCTTGTATTAATTGTTTTCTATATCAAAAAACTAATTAATATATTGAAAATGAGAGGCCCCATTTCCAAACCTCGCCTAGAGCCTCAGAAATCTCAAGACCGGGCTGTTAAAAGCAATTGAATAATTTTGGACTTGTTTTTCGATCTTCTTTCTTCCCAGAGGCTTCCAAAGGAAGAAAAGTGACCATTAGCAACCATAGTAGATTACTAAAAAAACAATTTCTAGTTGACCGAAAGCTCCCACCATAGTCCATGTTTATCGGGTGCGCGCACATAAGCCAATAATGCCAGTTGATGTTAGTACAGAATTTCCACAAAATTTGCCCCAATACGGAATTTCCAGACAACTACAGAATTACCACAAATTGGAAGTTACGTGTCGTAGGTATTAGTACCAGTTGGATGGACTGGACACATGGCTTCGAAAATAAAATCGAAGCTGGAATCTTGGCTCATCCGGTTAGATTTGATGAGAGGCAACCGGATGGGTTTGAGTCATTTGCAACTAGGGCCGTAGATGAACTGAGCCGTTTGTAAACTGTTTGAGGCTCTAATCAGTAAAGGCTCGTTTAAGTTCAATTCGTCTACTAAATGAACCGAACCTGAACCTCAATTTTAGGCTCGTTTCATAAATGAGCCGAACATGAACGCAGCAGTATTCGGCTCGGTTAGACTTACGAACCTGGAGTATATGTGTATCATGAGGATTTTATAGAGTTATATAGTGAAAATTTTAAAACTTGTACAAGTCCAAACGTTTACAATTACTAAAAATTTACTTATGTATATGTTTTTATCATTTTATATGTATATATATGAACATATTTATGTACATAATGAAAAATTTATTTGCAGTTTTAGACATGTATGAGAGCATAAAAATATGATATTATTGGATCGTTAAGGCTCGTGAACAAGCTCGAGTTCGACCCAAACCTGGGCAAGCTCGGTTCGAGTTTGGCTCGTCATAATTTTCATTGAGTTCAACTAGAGCTCGAGTTCGCTAAAAAACTTAATGAACAAATCTGAACATTCTAATATTCGGCTCGATTTGGCTCGTTTACAGCCCTATTTGCAACCATTTGCCTCCCATTTTGCCTTTGGCAAGCGTCAATCACTCCTAGCTCACGTCCATCACTTCCAACTTCTTCCATTTAGCTTAGCTCGAAAATCATCACAACGGGACGGATTTGAGTCCTTAATTTAATTTGCAAACTAAAGAGAGAAGTTTAAACTCAACATCGATCTGTGTGGATTAGGGAATTCCAGATTCAATTTTTTTGTGTAATGTAAAATGTGGTTATTAAACCTACTTAATCATTTAGTATTACTTAATTGATTCAACTTTAAATGCTGAATTTAGGTTATCGAACAACCTCTAAGTCACTGGCGAGTGTGGAAACGTCAAAAGGGGCCAAAGTTCAGTAAACCTAAAGGTAAACAAGATCCCTTCTATGGGAATCGATGGGTGGTGCACCGATGGTGAACCGACCAGCTCAGGCAGGGGCAGCTTCAAGCAAACCCTCTTGATTTAAAAATGCACTATGAATTTCGTATTTCTTCCATATAATTGTATTTTTCCTTAATACTGTCTGCACTAAATCAATCATACAATATCAAAGTAAGTGAAAGTTTGTGAATAGGTAGGTACTACAGCTCAAGTAAACAAAATAAACTAACCCAATAAAATTTTATCCAAATGTAAATATGAGCATTTTACATAGAACTTTGTACACAAAAAATTTCTTTGTAATTTTCTCACCGCTGAACTAAAATCCTAGAGCTGCCCCTGAGCACAAGGTTCACTCCGGGTCCTGCACAGATAATCCAAGCCCATCAATAATTTTAAAATAATTTTTCAAGTGAGCTTGTGAAGAATCAGCTCAATAAAATAAGTGTAGGTGCTCGATTCAATCTTTCAATTTTTCATTCGGATAAAATTTTTCAAATGTAAGTATGAGCACGAATTGTTAATATGTTTCCCAGGTTTACCCATTATTTTTTCCCAAGTCTTCCAATTAGTCTCTCCCATTTCTTCCCACTAGTCTCTCCCAGGTCTTCCCATTAGTCTACGGCGATCATAGTGGATGACCCATAGTGGATGACTCTCTTCGCATTAATATGTTTCAATAATGATTCCCTTCATTATCTTTTGTGCGCAGAACTATTCCCAGTTCTTCCCATTGATAAATTTTTGGGTGCAAATAGGATACAGCTGACGTGATTTTGACGCTTCCAACAATGCAACCGACGGTCTGGATTAAAACACACTTTTCCTTTCTTTCTTTTTCTAATCCGTTCGGTACTTTCAATCTAGACTGTCGATTGCCTTTTTGAACGGCCCGGGTGTGCGCGTCGGGTGCCACGTGGTACCCGATTTGCAACCAAGAATTTTTCAAAGAATAGGTGCAGTGTGGAATGCAAATCGCTCTTTCTTTGATGTTTGGGTTTTGATCCTTTCCCTGTAGGCAAGTTAGTCATGTTGTTAATTCGGTGCGTTCAGTAACCTTTTTACTTTTCAGTTTTTTATTTTTAAGAAACTAAAAGTTGAAATAGGTTTATGTTTTCATAAAAACAAAAACAAAAAATATGTTTGGTAATATTTGTGTTTCTCAAAAAAAAAATTAAAAAAACATCTTTTTGTAGTTTTCATAGTTTAAAAAAAACTCTAAAAAAGTTTACGAAAAACAAAAAAGTAAAATCTTTTTGACAATGACAATTATGAATGGCAATATATAGCTAATTGAATAATCTTGCTTCCCGGAGGCCTCCAACTCTCCAAGGCAAGAGAAGGTGATCACCAATAGCCGCCATAGTCAAGTCTATGCGGGCCCAAAATATATTGATGTTGATAATTGACTGAAAGCTCCCATCAGTAATAGAAATCTTTGCCCTTGGTCTCTTTATGTCTTCTGCAAATTGAAATTCTCATCAGTTGTGGATTTGGTCAAGTTTGGTCAGATCAGTTTGGTCCATTTTTTTCATCCAAATCGTCCAAAAAGTTCGTAGTGTTTACAATATTTTTTAATAAAACAATACATGAAAAAATCTAGACCGTCCAAAACACTTTTGAACGACCCGGATAAAAAAAATGGACCAAACTGGTCCTGACCAAACTTGGCAGAATTTCCACAAACTGGAAGCATAAGTCATGTAGATATAATTACATGTTAGACTTAATGTGTGATGTGAATTTCATTGTACGCATCAATTTATCTCAGCTGCGCGATTTACATGAGAGACAAATCATGTTCCTATAAATAGCACCCCATATAAATGAATATTTAAAGCTTTCATCCTTCCATGCAACACATCTTCTACTCCTAGCTTGTGTCATAAGAAACCAGCCATGGCATCCGTACCTAAAAGGGCTCCCAATTTCCAAGCAGTTCACTCCACAATCATCTTTGTCTTTGTTGTCATCCTAATTCCATTTGTCTCTTCATCGGATTCCGTCGTTGCTCGTGCTTCTCCCGCAACTAATACAGTTGCAAAACAAAGTGAAGCAGTCACTCTCTTGAAGTGGAAAGCTAGCCTTGACAATCAAAGCCAATCTCTCCTGTCATCATGGAATCAAAGTAGTCATTGCACTTGGGTTGGAATTGGTTGCAACGAGGCCACTGAAGTAACCAATTTAACCCTTGACGGTATTGGTTTGAGAGGTACGCTTTCCAATCTTAACTTCTCTTCGTTACCTCATCTAGTGAAACTTGATCTGTCCAACAACTTGATATATGGGACCATTACCTCTCCGATCGGCAGCCTTTCGAGACTCGCATCTCTTAATGTGTCCATCAATCATCTTTCAGGAACAATTCCTAGAGATATTGGGATGCTAAGATCTCTCGTTGACCTTGATTTGTCAGCGAATAATCTAACAGGATCCATCCCCACTTCAATAGGGAACTTGAGAAACCTCACAACGTTGAACCTTTACGAGAACTCTCTCTCTGGATCTATCCCTCAAGAAATAGGAATGCTAAAATCCCTCACTGATCTTGAATTGGCAAGGAATAATCTCACCGGATCAATTCCCGCTTCAATAGGGAACTTGAGAAACCTCACAAGATTGATCATTTTCGAGAACTCTCTCTCTGGATCTATCCCTCAAGAAGTAGGAATGCTAAAATCCCTCACTGATCTTGAATTGGCAAGAAATAATCTCACCGGATCAATCTCCACTTCAATAGGGAACTTGAGAAACCTCACAAGATTGATCCTTTTCGAGAACTCTCTTTCTGGATCTATCCCTCAAGAAGTTGAAATGCTTACATCTCTCACTGATCTTGAATTGTCAACGAACAATCTCACGGGATCAATCTTCGCTTCAATAGGGAACTTGAGAAACCTTACAACGTTGTACCTTTTCGAGAACTCTCTCTTTGGATCGATCCCTCAGGAAGTAGGAATGCTTACATCTCTCACTGCCCTTGCATTGTACAAGAACAATCTAACGGGATCAATCCCCGCTTCAATAGGGAACTTGAGAAACCTCACAATGTTGTACCTTTACGATAACTCTCTCTCTGGATCTATCCCTCTAGAAGTAGGAATGCTAAGATCTCTCATTCAGCTTGATTTGTCAATGAATAATCTCACGGGATTAATCCCCGCTTCAATAGGGAACTTGAGAAACCTCACAACATTGTGCCTTTACGATAACTCTCTCTCTGGATCCATCCCTCAAGAAGTAGGAATGCTAAAATCTCTCACTACCCTTGCATTGTACAAGAATAATCTAACGGGATCAATCCCCGCTTCAATAGGGAACTTGAGAAACCTCACAAGATTGATCCTTTCCGAGAACCCTCTCTCTGGATCTATCCCTCAAGAAGTTAAAATGCTTACATCTCTCACTGAACTTGAATTGACAACGAACAATCTCACGGGATCAATCCCCGCTTCAATAGGGAACTTGAGAAACCTCACAACGTTGTACCTTTACGAGAACTCTCTCTTTGGATCAATCCCTCAGGAAGTAGGAATGCTTACATCTCTCACTGCCCTTGCATTGTACAAGAACAATCTAACGGGATCAATCCCCGCTTCAATAGGGAACTTGAGAAACCTCACAATGTTGTACCTTTACGAGAATTCTCTCTCTGGATCTATACCTCAAGAAGTAGGAATGCTAAGATCTCTCATTGATCTTGATTTGTCAGTAAATAATCTCACGGGATCAATCCCCGCTTCAATAGGGAACTTGAAAAACCTCACGATTTTGTTCCTTGCTTCGAACTTTCTCTCTGGATCTATCCCTGTAGAACTAGAAAATCTTAGATATCTACAAATGCTTGATATAGCCCACAACAAGCTCACAGGTTCTCTACTGCCAAATTTGTGCGCTCATGGATCACTCGTAAAAGTTAGTACAACAAACAACTATTTAACAGGTCATATCTCAAATAGCTTGAGAAACTGCAGTCAGTTACGCCGTGTTAGGTTTGATCGAAACCAACTAACTGGGCATATATCAGAAGTTTTTGAGGCTTTCCCAAATCTTGAATATTTGGATCTCAGTCACAATAATTTCTATGGCGAGCTTTGGCACAGATGGGAACAGTTTCCCAATTTGACTAGCCTAAAGATCTCCAACAATGACCTTTCTGGAAACATTCCACCTGGCATTGGAAGTGCAACTCAGTTACATTTACTTGACCTCTCTTCAAATCATCTAGTTGGTGAGGTCCCGAAGAATTTGGGAAAATTGGCTTTGTTGTTCAATCTTACTCTTAGTAATAACCAACTTTCACTCGATATTCCAGCAGAAATTGCCAACCTGTCTAGTCTTCAGCATCTCGACTTGTCTGGAAACAATCTTAGCGGACGTATCCAAGGGAAGCTAGGTGAGTGTGTGAATCTTCTGAACTTGAACTTGAGCAGAAATCTTCTCAGGGAGACTATTCCTTATGAATTAGGAAAGTTGCACTTTCTTCAAAATCTAGATCTTGGAAATAATTTATTAACAGGAGAGATACCACTAGGGATCGGGGACTTGAAAACCTTAGAGACACTGAACCTCTCCCACAACTTGTTGTCCGGTTCTATCCCCTCATCTTTTAACGGGATGTTAAGTTTAACGTCTGTTGACATATCTTACAATCACTTGGAAGGTCCTCTGCCCAACACAAAAGCATTTGATGATGCTCCATTTCAGGCATACCAAAATAACGACAGATTGTGTGGCAATAAAACTAGTTTGATGCCATGTTCAATGAAGCAAAGCAAAGGAGATAATGGGAGAAATCATTGCAAAATTGTACTAGCAGTTGTAGTTCCTACGTTGGGGATTTTATTTCTTACTATTGCTATGATTTTCCTTGTTCATCGCAACAAGATGGGAGACAATGAAATCGAGCCAAATAAAGAAGCTAATAAAGATTTGTTTGAGATTTGGAGCTTCGATGGAAAATTGGTGCATGAAATTATCATCCAAGCGACGGAGGATTTCAACGACAAGCATTGCATTGCAGTAGGTAGACATGGCGTTGTTTATAAGGCTGAGCTCCCAAGTGGTCAGGTTGTTGCTGTAAAGAAGTTTCATCCTTCGCAAGATGGCGAGTTGGCTAATCTTCAAAGTTTTACGAGTGAGATTCGTGCATTGATAGAGATACGACATCGGCGTATCATCAGGCTTTTGGGTTACTGTTCACATCCACGACACTCATTTTTAGTTTACGAGTTCTTGGAAGGGGGAAGCTTGGACAAGAAACTAAGCTGTGAGGAAGAAGCACTAAGTTTGGATTGGATTAAGAGGATAAATGTTGTTAAAGGTTTGGCAGATGCTTTGTCATATATGCACCACGGTTGTTCACCCCCGGTCATTCATCGCGATATATCAAGCAAGAATGTTCTGCTAGACTTAGAAGACGTCGCTTATCTCTCTAATTTCGGAACTGCTAGACTTCTAAACCTGCACTCATCAAATTGGACTTCCTTTGTAGGTACCTTGGGATATGCTGCTCCAGGTACTTGCATAGTTCATCTTAGCTATCAATATTAGTCTCGTGTTTTTCTTTTGAATATGCTAATTCCTAAGCCACCTTTACAATTTCTTTTTCTTTTTTTTCCCTATTCTTTGTACCCTTCATTTCTTTGGGCAGAACTTGCTTACACAATGGAGGTGAATGAGAAGTTAGACGTCTATAGCTTTGGAGTTTTAACACTCGAAGTTATAATGGGGAGGCATCCAGGGGATCTCATCTCATCTCTTTCTTCATCAACTTTGGATTCCTCACTACCATCTTCTTATGGTATTTTCGTGAAGGATGTATTGGATAAAAGGCTCCCACTGCCAAGGAATCAAACGGAGGAAGCAGTGGTTCTTGCTGTCAAGCTAGCACTTGCATGCTTGCGCCCCGACCCGCGGTGCCGACCAACTATGCACCAAGTTTCTGCAACTCTATCGAAACAGAAGTCGAGCCTACAGAGCCCGTTTCTCATGATCACATTAGGACAACTACTTGATGACAATTGTCCAAATGCCTGAGTATTCATGCTGTCCCCTCATTGCTTGGGTTTTTGTTCTCCATTTTTCTACTGTGTGAGGTAAGGAATTTTCTAACATTGGCTCTAAGAGTTTTTTGGGTAAATGATTGGCGCTAAGGTTTTGTATCATATTTTTAGTATATTTGCTTTTTTCTACCAATTCAAAACTTTGCGAATTAATTTTGATTATTATACGTACTTTTAAGTATTGACATTCAAAATGAATGGACATAATCACAGAAATATTACCTCGAACACCTGGCGCCAACTCTGGGCCAATTTGCAGAGTTCAAATTTGGGCGCAGTGTGGTGGGAATGATATCTTTGTTTGGTTCTCATCTTTAAGAAATCCATTTTTTTCTCTGCATGTTTCTCAATAACTTTATCTATTTTTCAAAGACAAAGGGAGAAAGATTATTGTAGCTCGAAAGATTATTGTAGCAGCAGAAAATTAAATTTTGCAGGAAGGAAATTGTCGTTCAATTCTGTGCAAAAGCCAACTTCTTCTTTCAAAATCACTCGTCAGTTCTTCTTCTTTATTGCACTTGACATTATTATTATTATTATATATCTCATCGATTAATGTTCTCCTCTTCCCTTGTTCTTTAATTCATTTGGACAATACAAGAAAACAAGACAAGTTTGAATCTTGTTTGCGCACGGGAACCAGCAGTGACGAAACTAGGATTTCTGTTGGACCTGCTAGTTCGTTAGCTCGGAAAGATGCCACCATCTAGTTCGTGGGCAAATATCTAACACCAAAAGTCTATGTTGTGGCAATAGCTAGACACTCTCCGGGAATAATCTTGCAATCTTCGCATAACAAACGTTGAGTGTCTCTAACAAAAAGGTAATCTATCTGATTTATGTTGGACCCGCTCTTAACAGTAATTAGGTGTTCCTCTCTCTTCTTGGAAAAAGCATTCACAACTATAAGTTCAAAAGCACTACAAAATCCAAAATACTTCTACTAGCTTCATTTTAGTCACCAAACCCAAAACCACCATAGACTTTCTCATACCTTTGCGTATTTACTCCTACAAGATCATTGGAATCGCCACCTATGAACAGCTTCTCTCCCACAGGTAGCCCTTGCGCCATGTGAATTATTAATATTAAAATTTGATTCCGTCTCTGGGTACCAGGATATAAATATTGCATTGTTGGCTTCGCTTCCTTTTGTTTGCGCCAGGGTGGTGTTGATAAAACTGATACAGAACTAAAAGAACTAAAGAAATCCCATTTCCTTATTCTACATTGTGTTTTTGCTTGACAGGCACAAATTTCATATATTGAAGAAAGTACAATACTGTGAGAAAGGAAATGGGATTAGAGTGGATGCTTAGACCGAAAGACAACATTGAGAGAGAATCTTTGTCCCAAAATGGATGACAATTTCGCTAGCTCGGACATCTTAAGAATTTATCTCTGTCTTTTAATTTTTAATGCTTTCATATGCTATATAAATCTTATTTGATAAATTCTTGCATGACACGTATGCCAAAATTGTCATCCATTGTGAGACGGAGGGAGTATTTACGAGAGAGTTGGTGAGCAGTGTAGATGTTTACTTTTCGTACGAATCATCGGACACTGAAATAAAGATACCATGTGTTACCATTTTTCGCCTTCTAGCGCGAATGCCTGATTGAAAAAATGCCAATCACACTCATCACCATTTGGAAAGTTTGGTTCATTTTTATCGCTATTAGTCTTTTACAGAAAGAAAACCCTTGGTGATTGGTTTAATCTTTGAACCTTGAGCAACATTGACGAAATTTTACTTGTTTCTTGAGAACTCAACATGATCTGTAGTAATCTTCTTCTAGTATTTTCCTGCTTACATGTTTGTGCAATGAGTTACCTACAGGCAATTGATGAAGCTGAAGATGAGTGGAGCCAGCACAATTCAAAGAAGCTCATTGACACGAGTGTAAAGGGGTTGCGTGGTTCTGTTCCCAAGGATTTTCCATACTTCCATGTCGAATTTGGATTAAACAAGGGGTTTGTCCACGTGATTGACGATGAGCAGCAGTTCAAAGCCAACTTCGGACTCAAATGTTACAAGGGGCGTGCTGGAGTTGCCGAAGAGGATATTTATGGTCGTAGGAAGCATGATTCAGAGGAGACACAAAAGCAAGCTGTTTCGAGTTTTGCCCAAGATTGGGCACCTTTTGATTGGACGAAACAGCTCGAGTGAAGTACAACAGTTATGATTAGTCATGTAGAGTGATTTTCTTTCAGCAGGGAAGAACTTCATTTTGAAACTTTTTTTCTGGTGTTGAGGGTGGGGTGGGGTGAGGCGTTGCTATGGCTTGACCTCTTCAGCCATCTTGTAGTACTATTTTGAGTATTGATTAATTCTGTATGAGTGACTGAGAGAAAAGGAAAATGAAAGAAAAATGATACTGCCTAGCTAGTTTTCACTGCCAGTAGCATATCAGGGTAGCATTTGATATCTCGCTTATCGAGAACCAAGGGATTTAGATTTAGAGCGCAAATACTCCGTGCTCAATTTGGCTTGAGGGTTTATTTTCGCCGTTGATTCAAAGGTAAAAGTTGCATCATAATATTGAGCTTGAATTTGCTGGGCTGGAGGCCCGCTAACAGGGAAGCTCAATGTTATGCAATCCCCAGTCCTTCTGTTTTCAATTGGGACAATAATATTCCTTGCAATTTCAATTGAGTTTCAATGTGATCCCTCCGTAGCTTTCCCTCCAATTTTTGGACGGAAAATAGTCAGGTGGGTATATTGGTCTTCCATTCCACCCATCCCCCATGAAATACCCAGCCTTGGCAAAATCCCAAAAAAAATATATATATATCCAGTTGGAAAATGAGGGAGTTATCTGTTTCTGAAGCAACTTGAGAATGAAAAAAGAAAGAAAGAAACTTGGTTCCGGACCTTCGGTGTCAATGGCGGCATTGATAGAGCAGAAGCTAGTGAACGAGCCATTTGTGTTAAGCCAATGAGTACATCGGCAGCAGTGGATACTTGTTTTTTGAGGAATAGGAAGCTCAAGCCTTCGCCGCCGAGCCATGTTATTTTGCAATGCACCATAATTTTATTGAGTTTTCAGAAATAGACATTTAGAAAGTCAGTAAACGTTGTTCGTTCCTCACATTAAAATATGTGTATTGCTTCTGTGGCATTCTTAGACTAAAAGCTTTAAAACTACAGAGAACTAAAGCAACTAAGACTGCATTGTTCTTCACACAAAAAACATACCCAACTCCTATTTAAACCACAATCATTTTTTACCTTCTTACCTAGATCTGAATCCACAATTTGGTTTTTGATGAGCGTAAAATATAAACATATAAAAGTCCCAATATCATATGTTTTCTAGCTCTCTATTGCACTTAATTGAGTAATATTGTTATTTTAGTTTATCATTCACTTTAATTATTGAATTTACAGGAAAATATGATTAAATGAACAAATTCTAACGGTGGGCTCAAGCTGTTATTGGAAGGCAAGAGGAGAGCAACGAATTAATTTCAATCCTAATAAGGTTGCAGATTTGGTCCAAGTGCTAAATTGGCAAATAGTTAGATATCTTGATTTGAATTGCTAAACCTAGGCTAAAGTTCCAACTAGGTTAGGAAACAAGGGGGATTCGGTGGTAATTGGTCCAAGAATTAGAAAAGTGAATCAAAGGAGGAAATCTCCATTACAAGGAAACTCTCAATCGGCACTTATAAAAGGGAACAGAGGGTTCTAAGAGGAGGGGATGACTTTATTACCACCACGCAACAGAAGCACTACCTCGGCTGGAGTTGACGATCACAACGGCAATTCGAAGATCAGAGGCCACGGCTGGAGCAACTTGGAATAAGTGTTAACATCTTGTCATATTTTGTGAGACCTTATTTTCTTCAATGGAGTTCTATTATTATTTGATCATGTTTCTGTACTCCATGAGCGGCTAGACTTTTAACTAGGGTTGAAGATGAAACTCCATTAATGACTATCAATTATATATTCGTGAGATTTGGTTTTACCTGAATATGTGGTATGATTTTGATTAAATTGTTCTTACTCCAATTCAATTGTTAGGGATAGATTCTAGATATGAGTTCAATCATGTTTTTCTCATGATTTGGAATTGTCTTTGGCATTGAAAGCTGGTTTTTCATCGTTAACTATAGAACTGGATATTTATTGTGATTTGATAAAATCGGATACAATTAATGATTTGGTGTTATACTTGCGAGCGGAGAGGAACATACATTAGACTTTTTAAAGAACTTTCACGATGATATTTTCCATGGTAACAGAATTAGCTTTCAGATTATCATGAAGAAATTTTGTATAAAGTTAATGATCATGAATATATAATGATACGAGTTAATGGGTGTGGATTCCGAAACCTTAGTATTTTTCCATTGATTAAAAAGAAGCTTTAATTTTCTCGTCTTTGATAGTTTAGTCTATTATTTTTACTGTTCACTTTTAGTTAAAAAAATCAATCACAACTTTTTGTCAACTAGGTTAGGGTTTAATCACTTTAAAATTATTTAGTTTTCCTATAAAAAATCACAAGTTCCTGTGGGTTCGACCTCGCTCTTGCATTACTATACTTCTGTACGATTCGTGCGCTTGCGAGTACATTAAAATTTCACATCAGTTTTGCTCAACTAACTTGATACCATCTTTACTAGATCTGAATCCACAATTTGGTTTTGCCCAACTAACTTGATAATCTGTACATTTACTTGGGTCAAGAACAAGGATCGACTTTAAAAATTGAAAGAGAAATAGTTCTCCCACATTCATTTGGGTCTCAAAACAGGGGTGTGTTTTTTGGTACATTTAACAGTGGTATATGACTAGGGAGAGAGAGAGAGAGAGAGAGAGAGAGAGAGAGAGAGAGAGATAGATAGATTTGACTCTTTTTAATCAAGTTGTTCATCTACAATTGCTTCGTCACAAATGATTCAAGGATACAATCTATTGACTGGGAGAGAACACCAAACTGAACAAAAACTGCGTGAGAAACAAGCCTAGAAATGAACGAACTATTCCAGGCAGACACCTTGACTGATCAGCAGGAGAAAAAGCTGTAAAATGCATTTTAATCTCCGAAGTTCTCTATGCACATCTTTCATAATTCACATATTAACCTTCTTAATTTAGTGATGACCCCTTTTGAGTGCCGAGAAACATCCGCCAATTGATTTATCCTTGTGACGATTGCCTCCCTCACATCCCACCTGTTTCAACAATTCATAATAACCAAAGTTACACTCCATGTACTGTAAAATGAAATACTGATTAAGGACATAAAAAGAATTCTTCAATGTATCGAAAAGAAAACCTTTGGCAAATGACCTACCTCCTTGGCCATATGCTGCAGCATCTCTATAATTTCCGAGAAATCAGGTCTCAGAGAGGGGTTTTGCTGCCAGCACCTCTCAAGCAGTTCGACAAGCTTTGGATTGGTGTTCTTCGGAATTGTTGGCCGCAAACCCTGGTAACCATATCAACGATATAGAAGAATCATTTATTAACCATCAAGGTCCCGTTTGTTTGACTGGACAATATTGAGCAGAAACGTAACAGTATTCTATATCCTTGATTTCGTGGGATTGGATATATCTAGGACATTTAATCCAAACCACAAAAGTGAAAGTTCCAAGAAAATGCACAAAATGTGTCCCTGTGTGATCTAATCCCATACTCTAATACCGGCCAAAAAAGGGAGCTCGGTATTGTTGTATAGAAAGAAAGCAAAGGAAAAGCCAAATACTTGTTGAACAACACCAACAGCTGCTTGCAAAGGTGTTAAGTACAAGTACGGAACCTGCACACCAGAGTCACTCAATGTAAAGATTGTAATGGCCATAAAGAAGAGTAAAAACTAGAAAAAAGAAGGAAAAAAGAAAACACTGAAAGCCTTACTTCTCCTGTTAACAGCTCCCACAGCACTACTCCGAAACTGAAAACATCAGCCTTGTGGTCATATGGTTTGTGTTCAATGACCTTCAATGCACAAAATACCATTTTAAGAAGAGAGCTCCCTTTATTAGAACAACAAACCAAGAAAGGATGTTTTAGGAACAGTGACATTTTTGCAGCCGGTGACAGCAATTTCGAGAAAATCACATGAAAAATGATTATCCAAGTAGTTAGCAGCCAGGCCAGAGTCAATATGTCAAAGATGCAAGCTTGCAACTGACCAATATCATCAACAAGTAGAAACCTTTAAACCTTCAATGCACCCAATACTATTTTAAGGCATTATTACCATTCTCTTCTACTTGAACATCAAATTTTCTGAGAGACTTCGAAAACCAAAACCAGAAATAGATGTCTAATACAGAACTTCTAAAAAGAAATTTATCTACTCCAATTTACAAGGAGGTTTTACAGTGCCCACTAATGACATTGGAAGTACAAATTCTACCTGAAACATACATAAAGTGGATATGACACCTAAAAGATCACAGCAGTTAAACCCAAAGGAAGGCAAAACCAATATCCACGAGGAATGACAATATGTACAACCTCGAGTTGTACTTGACAACAAAGTGAACAATGTACAAGTGTTGAAAATGAGGCAACTTGCAACAATGCCCAACAGGTGTATACAACTATGTATTATACACCACTAGGAAAACGAAGAGGAAGATAAAATTGAAAGAAAGAACAATAAGAACAGAGAGAGTCCATCTCCACAAGTAAACAGTAGCAGGTCTTGGCTCCAAAACACGGACCCGGGGCATCATGGAACAACAATATTGGTACAGAAGGAAATCCTAGAAATACACTCAGTTAGCCAAGATCATTTCATTTCCGCACTTGGAATGAAGTATTACTGATCCCTAAAATGCATGGTGGGGCAAGCATATGATACAACTAGAAGGAGAAACTTTTTAGCAAGGAACTTCACATACTTAACAAAAAGAAACATGCATGAACATTGACTCATAAATTCAAAATTATAGGCAATTTAAGATAAATCTCTACCTCAGGCGCCATCCAACGGTATGTTCCAGTTTCTGCAGTCATCACTCCTGGTTGAGTTTGCACTCTAGCAACTCCAAAGTCTGCAACCTTAACGACCTGTCCAGAGAAGAATAGAACTTTCACCGAAGAACAAAATTGATATGTTTAAATTTGACTTGCAACTCACACTAGGACCATGCGAGAGAAAAAATACGAGACTTGTAATAAAATGAATGCTTACTACCAAATGTGCATTTAACATCAAAGTGAAAGAACGACAAATTGACTTTATGAAAAGGTCAATCACATAAGATTCCAAAAAGCCTGTTACCTCATGTTCATCCATCAGAAGATTGGCAGTCTTCAGGTCCCTGTGAATGATACTATTTTGATGCAAATAGTTCATTCCCTTGGAAACATCAAGTGCTACTTTGAGAAGGGCAGGAAACTTAAACGCACCGCGTTGCTTATGCAGAAAGTTATAAACACTTCCTCTGGACATGAACTCTGATACATCAAAAAGTGATTGAATCTTTACAGTGAGACTGGATTGTAACTTATGACATGATAGGGGAAATTGAAAATTTGGCAATGGATTCTATCGAAATATAGTACATCGATTGATGTGTACATATATATATAGACGTCAATGTGAACTTCAACACTGGTTAATCGTGAGTTAGCTGCTTGCTGACATCCAGTACCAGCATCCCACCATGGATTTCTTAAATCAGAGTTTTTATCATATTCATCTAAACGTTCAAATCCAAAATGGGTTTTCAAGGTTCACTCACAACCTTTACACACAATTCATGAAATATGCAGATATCAACAACATGCTTAGCTGCATAATACAACCAAAACAAAACTTGAAACAAGTCTCTAGATGAGACAAGCATGCAAGTTTGTGCGGTCAACAAGTGTATACCTTAGTAACACAATAACATGGGGTAGAAGGTAAACTTCAAAGAAGAAATCTAGCAAGCCTATCTCCAAGAGGTGTAGCCTTGCCCTTCAAAGCGGGTAACCAATCCCTCTCTCAATGTGAAGAACACTCATACAATAATGAATCAAGAAAATTTATGTAGTGTAGTCAGTTAAGAACCTATTAGACTCATCAATCTTACCTAAAAGAGGACTTGTTATACATATCCAAGCCTCCCATGGCGAGAAAATTTTGAACTTCGACTAGGGTGGCCGACCACAAAGCAGGTTTTGGGTGAACTTGTGAGTTGGTCCACCACCCTAGTATTCTGGTCTTGAGGAACTAGAACTGGTCAACCAAGGTCTGGTCTACTCTATTTACAACCAGGCTGTCGACCATAATTGGTTCCTTCAACCATTGTAGACGCACATGGTACTTCTAACACCCGGGCGTGCCTCCAAGGTACTTTCTCATCGTCCAAACCACTCTGGCGACAAGTTCCAACCTTTTTCCTTTCCAGCAAAATTAAAAACCTTAAGGTGATGTAATACTGTAAAAGCATCTAAGTCAAAACAAATTGCAATGGGGGACAAGTTCTAACATTCCCCCTCACATGCGGCCCATGACCCATACATGGTGAGGTAAATAGAGGATAACATAGGTATCGTAACGACACAAGGATTAAGGCACAAACAACAGGGCAATAAGTAAAGAGTGTCTTGTCCAAAAGCCTTTGAAAGCTTAGCTCAGTTACCATGTTAAAGCATCCAACTCAAAACCATTTGGCAATGAGTGGAGAGGCCACCCAGGCTCATATACTAGTTTTGGAGGCTATAATTAATCAATATGGGACAAGCTCTAACACATAATCACCAAAGAATAGCCGGCAATGTCTTGAAAATAAATGTTTCTCATCAAGTACCAGTCAAAATACACAGGTTTGGAGGTCTTGTGCAGGCGCCAATGAATTGTACAACATTCTTGTGTCGAATCTTCCTGCAAGAACCAAGAAAAGTCAGCAAAATAAGAAAAGATGGAATATTGTTCCCCAAAACAGGAAAGATAGAAGAGACTTATAATAGATTTGCAGCTATCAAGACTATGTTGGGGTTGAATTACAATATAAACCGCTACATTAGAATGGCTATAAAAATGAAGAAGAAGAATCAGACAAGCAAAGCAGTTGGACAAAGGCGAGCCTATGGGAAGTGATTGATATTCAATGAGAGAAAAAAGATGAAGGCGGCAAAGAAGATCAGTGGCAAAGGCACGCCTAAGTGAAGTGTTTGATATTCATAGGGAGCAGTGTAACTGATACAGTAAGCCCATGGTAAAAAACTTATGGCACAATCCCCCGTGCAAAATAAATGGCTACCATCATCCAGATTTTCACAATAAGAAATATCAAGTGCACAAGCACCAAACCCTTGGTTACAAAAAGTAATAGAATTGCTAAATGGAAGGTCTAATGACCTATTGTGGATCAACTATCAAGTTAGCTCCATGAACCCAGGAACATTCCATTTCTACATAAAATCACCAATAGATATGTGCCGGATCTATCTCAGGCCATCTACCAAATCACTATATTTCACTTCATATAGACAGGGAGCAGCCTCTTCATCTGGCCCCAGATGAATCTTTTGTGCATAATTGAATACCTAACCTATGCAATAAAGAAGCATTTTTTTTTTTTGAAAGATTTGTCCCGAAAAAAAAAATTCCCAGTTTAGCAACTGCCTCTATGAAATCCTCAGAAAGATATACAAGTCAGATCTTTTAAACCAATCGTGAAAGCAGTTTCCTCTTCTGTTTATAGAGAATGTGTCTGAGGTATGAACTAAAAGCTGGAATACCATGGAATGAACATCAGAAAGCAGAAAAAGTAGGTTGTGGACAGTGGAGGAACCAACCAGTGCCTACCACACATATGAACATGTAACCTAACAGACCTCATAATAAACACTTCCTGGGCAAACTCTGTCAGCATATCTTTATTCAAAAGGTCAGCCTTGAGGACTTTGATAGCCACCTCCTGACTACAATATGTGCCTTTATACCTGAAAAAGACAAATGACATGATCATACTAAGAGCTAATATAAGATCAGATATATGTGGAGAGCGACAAAACTCACAGATCACCAAATGACCCAGATCCAACTTTGTTTGCGAATTTCAGCAGGCTGGCGTCGATTTCCCAGACATCAGATCCATCAGTAGGTATCTTTACATATTCAGGAGAGGATTTAGATGGAGGTTCGATTTGCTCACTAGTAGGAAACAACGAAGGTTGATTTGAAGAAGAATCCCCCTACACAATTTATATACCAAGTATCACTTACAAAAACAGAAAGATATTGCAGGGTGACTGAAAAGGACGAACTAAAGATATCGTGAGTAGCTTGAGTATAGTATGATTGATTAGAGTCCTAAAATTTTCTACCAAAAGGCCTTTGAAATCGCAAATACACATGAGGTTGAACCGGCAAAAAGAACAGAATTCAATTCTTCAAAAATTGAGGAAAGAGGGTAGGAATGGCTAGGGACAATGTCAGAGAGCTAAGGTTTGGTAACTTAACATTTGAACTAAGAGAAAATACTGCAAATGATAGGTTGACTCGAAGGATCTACAAGGACAATGGAAAAAAGACTGCCAAATCAAATGATCAAAAAGTGAAACCTATAACTTCACAAACATAGAAACTAAATTAAATGCAAAAAGAACAATGTAAATCCCACATCAAAGCCCATGCTCATTACCAAAGATTTTGCTATAACTTATGTTGATGATTGCAAGACATAAGTCATAAGGCAGATAAAAATCTTCAAATTCCTGAAGGTAACCTCGTTTGCACTAGCTTCTCTTGATCGAGTCCAGAAGGTCTTTAAAGTCTAAGGGCACTTCAAGTATCATCACTATAATTAGATAGACATAAGTTCTTGGAGAGAAATTACATTCCTAAAATTTAATGAACAAAACATTCTGCGTCGATTGTGATTCCAGCATCAACTATGAAACAATGAGGGAAGGTAAACATTGATGATAAATGGACAAGCAATTCCAATATTGGCCCTTGACAGATTAAACATAGTGGCGTGCTAAAAAATACTAGATTTCCGTACTAATTATACCTCCAAGAAGAGTGACTTAATTACTTTCGCACTTAATAATCCAATGAAACTTGTTATTCAATATGGTTTTGGAGAATAATAATCATAAACTTTGACAGTAGTCATACAGAATCTAACAGCCAACTGGACAATGCTCTGCTGACTACAACAAATCGTGAAATATTGTCATCAGTAGCACAGTATGATAAGAACAACCATAATCACCAAGATTATCTTCAATCAGCGGAAAGCATTCACAATGAACTAATGGACTCCACATAAAACATTCATGAAACAAACTTGACGCTGTAAACATGAGCCTTGTCGAGAGTAACAACCTCGGACTTCAGAATTTCCCTTTCCAATGCATGTCGAAGCTGCTCAGTATCCTAGAGGTCTCCAAAATGGAAATTAATCAGAATAACATGTCATGAAAGAGCAAAAGAGAACCATTGAAAGAAAGCCCAATTGCATGTCCCTAAATCTTCAAAATAATAAACACTTGAGAAGGCATCAAAACCAATGCAAAAGCAGAGGGCTAGAACGAGTATCAATAACAACAATGATGAAATTAGTTTCATCCTCACTATGGAAAAAGAACAAATCAAGCACATATGGCAATCTGTCAGTATAGTGAACACAAATGAACATGTTGAAAACATAGCTCTGCATATATCCAAAACCTAGTTAAAATAACTTTCCTCTACTCCACCGCGTGTTTGGACTCAGCAGTTTTTTCAATGATACCCCACGCAATTTTCATCAATGGAATAGTGATCGAATATTTGTTACTTCCCATGTCTTCAGAAATCTCATATTTGCAACAACAACAACAAAATAAATAAATAAATAAAAATATAGAACTGGAATTTTAAAATATTTAGAACTAAAAGGAGAAATGCAACTGCAGCTTCCTCAGGTATTTCTAGAATTCACCATCCATCAGGAACATAATATCAGCTTTCTACACTTGCACATGATGTAAAACATCAAATATTATACCCGAGTGCATTGCTTTAGCACAACTATTTTTACGTTTGATCCTGAAGCACAATGAAAACTCCTAGAGATAAAGTAAATAACATTGTCAAAAAGTAAAGGCGAATCACTTATGCACTTTGGAAATATAATTGAAATTAAACTCCACTTCCAATAAAAGTACGGCACTGGACACATATAACTCAACCACACTTATAGCTCATGTGAATAAACAGTACAAGCACCCTTGTGCACAAAACCCACAATATGACTCAATGATAATGATGAGAATATATACATTGCGAGGAATAAAAAAGCACACAAGGTGGAAATGCCATGATATTTCACAATTTGAAAGGCTAAATGTTCCTCAAAAGTATGAATCATAATCAAGAGATGCTAAGACCATACCTCGTGAGGCCAACCATCTACAACAAAGACATCCAAGGAGAAACCATCCACAGTTGAAAAAGCATGGGCTTCCTCAATGTTCAGTCCAATCTCAGAAACCAAGGAAGTCAACTGGAAGTTCAAGATATTATAGATATCACAATATCGAACAAGAACTTTAGAATGTTATAATGGATACACCTGAATTAACAACTCATCAGAGTATTTTTAATTCAATTTGCTTGTTCTTTTTCTTTCTATTGTTCTTTTTTTTCTAAAAGGAGGCACAATCCAACGTTCCAACTACACCCACTGCCTACAAAAGTTCTGTGAAAAGATACCCAGACTCCTACACAATTATACACGTCTCCCCCAAAATCAACAAAATACTCAACAGAACTGGAGCATGTCTGAAGCCAAATATTCGAAGTTTAACAACAACAAAAATGTTACAGATTGCCAATTTTACGACAGTTATTAACTAATATCAATTGTTCAAGGACAAATAGGGAATGAAGCATGTGCTGCACAACCAACTACCTTAGATAGAGGGACAAGGACACTATCAGATTTGAGAACATAGACCTTTTTCCTTTCTCTGCATGTCTAGGCATAAGCTAGATGGAGAGATAATGATAAAGAGGTGTCAACGAAATCCGGACAAGGTATGATATAGGACTTCAGGAAACATTCAAACTCCTACTACAACATCACCTTCAAGGATGCTGTCCTCAGCATCGTGCATCTTAATTAAGTACAGACCCATATGTTACGGTTTGCACAGAATGGGCTCCAATAGTCCAATTCATAGAGAGAGAGAGAGAGAGAGAGAGAGAGAGAGAGAGAGAGAGACCTACAATGGAAATCAAAGGAAAAAGTCTGTACTTCACACGCAAGGTATATTATTTCGATATCAACAGCAAGAACCAAACTGGATTATAAAAAAAATTGTCTTCTTCACATGGCTTGAAAGCTGTAAGCAAACCATAAATTTGCCCCTTACTTCCTTGTATAATGAGCTATATTCTGAGATACGGTATGCATGTATTTATATTGTCACTTGATAGAAAAAACATATATTTGCATACAAATGAGAAACTTGTAAAGAAGATGTGAAATTACTGACTCCGGCATAGAAAATAAATACACACACCAACAACAGAACCCATGTAGTCCCCAATCATTGGGGGTATGGGCATAGAAAAAAAATGATGGAAAAAAAATTACATAGAGACCTACCTGACTAAGGAGTTTTGGCTTGTCTACTGTTGAAAAAGTGATCTCGTGCATTGGCCTGTATGATAACCACTTTAAAATGTCATTTCAAGTGGAAAATTTATAGCTCATTGGTGCAAGAAATTAGTTACCACAGAATAGTCATAATGTATCGAAATAATCTAAATCTCAAGACCCTAAGTTATGTTCATCTTTTGCACAATAATTTGAGCATCCAGAAGTCCAGATATAGTGATGTCTATGAGGAAGATTATGCAAAAATATCAAGAAGATGGCAACATAATATAGGAAGACAGACAGCCAATAATCGATTAAATCAATCCACCTCCAGTAACTAAAACTTGATTTCAAAGAGATTTGCGTGAACCAAAAGTTCAAAGAGATCTTAGACGGAATGAAAAATGGCACTCAAGAGTCAGGATGCCTTGGATGTTAAATCTTCTCCTAGGGACAAACCGGGGAAATTACTCATGCTAGAGTTGAAAGCATAAAAACAAGTCTTACCGGGAAAACCGTGAAGCAGAATGAACGACACTATCACCATCTTCAACTTGAGACCCGTTAACGTGAAGTGCGAGGGCTTCAAGATTAGGCGATGAGCCAAAGGTAGGTGGTGGATGGTTTCTGGAGAGAAAAAGAGAAGCGTAATTCAATTAAAACTACAAACTTACCAAGTATGCGGGGAAAAAAAGAAAAAGAAAATATAGCTGAAAAGGTGACATTGGCACTAGTTTCTTCGAAAGGTAGTTGGTAAATATTATATCAGTAATAGTTTACCCCAATCTACTTGAATGGTTCACATTACTTTGAGCATCATCATTGACTAGAGAATCCAAACGATCAGAGTCAACTGAGGTTCCGCAAGAGGTAGGATGAACCTGCATGTTACGATCCGTAAGGCCCACAACTCTAATGAAAATTAGATCAAAAGCTCGTAAAAGATTCCAAAAGCAAGCAAAGAGACCTAAATACCTAAGAAACATGGTACTGCAAAGCAGTGCAAATGGATACAATACAATACAATACAAAATAGCCGACATGGCAATTTCACAAAAATAGAACACATCACCAAATAATACATATTCACTGCATATACAAATAGCTACATGAAAATAGATTTTATATTTCTCAAGTGTGGACAATTCCAAGCAACTTGAGGGTGGGCTTTAGGCATCAAAAAGAAAGTTTCCAGAGTCTCCAGTCTATTATGGAGTGAAAACCCCCATGAATGGTGCCCTCACAGGCCACAACATTTGGCAGGTGTGTGGTTCGTACATCACTTTTACGCACAAGTTTAACCCCACCCTACCCCTGATGAAAAGGATGATCAACCACATGAGGATTGATCATGGATCTCCATATTTGTTCTATTTATCTCTGTCAACTTGGATGCCATGAGACAACCCTTTGGAAAGTCATTCCATAAGATGCTTTACTGAGGCACCACCCATGTCTTACGTAACAGACATAAGTTTGGGGCCAACCTTGTCGTCCATAGGAGTTTTGCGAAATGTGAATCCAATGAACAAACAATGTCCAGTTATTAATGGCTACTGGTGACAAACTGGCAATAGGAAGTCAGACCATGCATTGGGTATAAACAGAAACAAAGGGCTACTTGCATGGTACGATCAAGATGTTGGCTTACTTAAACAGCCACGTAGAATGACAAGGTGCCACTTGCATGTGACAAATCAAGAGGTTGCCTTGCCTTACTTAAACACCATGTCAATGGAAAACCAAATCGCACAAAGTCCTGTGTTCCTCCTTATCATGCATGTGTGCCAAAGAAGTGTGTTAGGGACATAAAAGAAACCTTTTGCAATAATATTTGTCAACAACATCCGCAAGGCTTTCTGAGGAGTGAATAGGAACAAATATGCAATATTGGATTGTCGAGTTGGTCAAGGGTTTATGCTGGTAAGGTATCTTACAGAGTCACGAGAAAGGCTAAAAAATAGGAGACAATGGAGAGAATGCTAAATGCATCTTACTGACTAAGCAGCCATCCCTCTTGGAATGTGGTTATGATGGAACCATGGAAGTCTTCAACATGTGTTAGACAACATTTGGCCCGCCTCTTTCGCATCACTAACTCAACTTTTTGCACAAGCCTGTAATAATTACAGGCTGTAAACAAAGATCTGTTGTGTAAAAAATCACATAAAAGAATGCTGGATGAATTACTATTTTGCTTCAACAAATATGTCCCACCCAATAGCTTACTCCACTAACTAGCCATAAATGTCATGTCGCAAGGTGACCTTAAACACTACTAAGTAGGTTAAATATCACGATGACAAGATAAAATCACAGGGTCTATTCCAAACATGTGATAAATTAGTCCACCACAGAACATCTTGAAGACAAGGGTCGCGATGGATGCGTGCAAATGAATGCACAACGAAGAGTTGCTTAGATTGGCAATGGAATGCACCCAAATGCTGCTTACCTGCACAAGTCGAACTTCAAATGCAAGTCTACATGCAGGGTCCTCTGCAAGATGAAGTAGTCTCTTATGCGTCAGCACATCTTCCGACCTTTCCACGTTTACATCCAATGCATATCTACATAGTACCAGTAAAGTTCCTCATCCAACATCTTAACAGAGAGAGAGAGAGAGAGAGAGAGAGAGAACAATGATATGTAAATTACCAAACCAATTCGTATGCATGCAAGGATGTTTTCAAGCATCGAAATAGCATCCACAAGAAATAATAGAAAGAATCCTTGACGCCGAGCTTATTAAATTGTTGACCCCTGACTCGTCTAAAACCTTAACCCATTAGAAAAGTGATAACTCGATTTATTTAGCTCCTCAACACGCCCCGTCAATTATGGTCATACTCTCTCGGCCTCTCCCATACACATGCCAAACAAGTGCTCGTAGTTTTAATTGTCACGCAGGCAGTGAGATTCAAACACAAAAACACAGTATCTATTTCCTGATCTCATATCCTATTGGATTAGTTGTCCACCAATTCATCTAAAAGCATCAGATAATAATATACTTAGAGAACAACAACTTCATTCTTTACATCATGAACAGACATAATTTGCTGCCAATCCACGTGGAAGGATATGGAATTGGAATATCATGACATGAGTTGAAGTGTAAGTAGTTTCTTTTCATTTCCCGCTCTTTCCCGGCGGCCAATAAGAACGAAGTGGGAGAATGAAAATTGGAAAGCTAGGACCAGACGAAGAATTTCAACGTTGGGTGGGCTGGTATTAACTATTTTGTTGCTACACATGAAAGGTGATATCAAATCATACATGAAAGGTGAAAATTCAACCGCCGGGTCACGTCGCTCTGCGTTCACTCGCGCGCTCTTAATTCTAGCGCTCACAAATTCAGCAGTTCAGAATACATTTTCAAGACGCTTTTACGCTCTCGCTCATGCTCTCGCACGCGCAGTATGATGCGACTTGGAAGAGAGTGGTACCTAGGAGGGAGACGCTCGAAGTGAAGCCAGAGCTGGTCTTCGAAACCGGGGAGTCTGGCTTCTTCGTGATCCAATTGCTGGAGCCGACCGAGCACCTCGTTGAACACTTCGAGCCTCTCTCTGTTCTGTCGGTTCTGCTTCGAATCCGCCGGTCTGCTGCCGCAGCTCTCGTCGCCTTCGTCCATCGCCATCAGCGGAAGCAAAAAAGAAGTCGAAATCGAACTGAATTCGGAACGAATTCGTATTTGACCACGCAAGGAACTCCCGTAATCCAATCCCGAAGTATAATTCGAGGTGGCGTTTCAGCGAGCGATCAAGAGAGAGAGAGAGAGAGAGGGAGGAGAGAGAGTGAAGATTCTTTTGAGTTTTGGTTCACTTTATTGTGTGATTCTTTATGGGCCTAGACCTGGTTAGACGGTGGCCCACGTGATAGGTTCAGTAGTAGGAAGACGAATGTTATTTGATTTGTTCTCATTTGAGAGAGAGAACTGATTGGATATTCATAATTCCACTCTCCAAATTTATAACGTTATCTTCTAAGAAAATAACAAAATTAATTTTATATAAAAATTAATAATGTCACTTTTTAAATTGATAACTGTACTTTCTTTTAGAAGTGACATTCTAAATTCCCTTCTTAATTAATTTTAACACTTTATTTTTTATGGTTATACTATATTTCAATTTTTAGTATCCAAAATACGCATGATAAAAATACCAAAGACAAATATTATAGTGGAGTTATCAATTAAAATGGATACCATAATCATTCCTCTTTGGGAAAAAGCCAATGTAAGGAAATTGACATTCGTACTTCACAAAATATTTTTTGCACTCCAAAAGTGGGGTGTGAATACCATTGGCGCTCTATTTTTGGAGTGCAAATTTCACTTTTCGCACTCCTCAAAATGTTATTTGCACTTCATTAATACTACTTCATCCATTTCCATTTTTTATTCCTTCGTTCCATCATAACCTAATACTCTTCCTCGTAAATTGGTTGGATTTTTCAATTGGTAATACTTCCTCCGTCTCATAATGTTTGGCATTTTCAGGAATGCATGCTATTTTTAAATTGCATATATCTTTCAATTCATAATGTTTTAGGCAATTTTTTAAACTTTGTATAATAAAACAAATTAAACTCTATCAAACAAAATCCATATTGCTTATAAAAAAAATTATGGATTAAAAGATATTGTTAATTTTTTCATAAGGCTGGAATAGTGAAAATGTCAAACATTATGGGACGGAGGGAGTACTATTTTATAGGTTTGTGAATCTTATTTGATAGATCTTGTTTAGTACTATTAGAAACATATTTTCAAAATCACCTATAATCATATAGATTGCAGGATATAATTAATAGAAAAATAACACAAATCCCCAAAAAGGACTAATATTTTTGGACCAAGGGAGTAGTATTTTGTAGGGTGTGAAAATCACAGTAATCAAAATCCTTTTTGAAATTACTTTGCAAGTGCATTTTCTAAAATTACACTATTATGGTTTTGCACCTTGATCACCAAGAGTCTCCTCGTTACCTTGACATTATTTTAAGGATACTTGTAAAGTGAATCTTGCAAATTATATTTGCTGTCTGTTAAAAAAAAAAAATTATATTTGCTGAGTAATAAGAGTTTAGAATAAAACCGTTTTATTCGGTTAGGCTCTGTTCTGTTAAGATTTTTATTTTCTACCTATTTATTTATTATTTTATGAGACAGGTCATTTTGTGACAATACATCATCTTTACCTCAAAAAATAAGTACTTATTTTAGTTAGTAAAACACACCCTTATTCATCCATTTGTTTGTGCCAATTGAGTGTGGTTTTAAAATTCGCTAATATTTTGGTGACCATGTTTGGATATGACATTCCGGATATAATGTAATGTGCCATTAGTGTATTGGTAGAATATACAATATATGTCATGTAGTCAAGTATATTTTGCTAATAAAAATGATGCCACGTCATATGATACCCAAACTTGAGAAGTGCTACAATACACACCGTTCATTTGGGTGTGTATCACATGCACCATTATTGAAACGCACCAAAACATTATGATTTCCCAAATATTATGAATCTATTGCTAAAAAGTTACGAATCATATTAATGAAAAGTAACAAATTTTTAGTATAAAAGTTACGATACGAAATAAAATGTTATGAATAACCGGTTCTACAAGAAAAAAAAATTATGAGATGACACAATATGAATCACACGATAGATGCATATGGTACACATCTTAAAATGGTGTGTTGTAACGACCCGAATTTTCGACCGAATTTTTTTTTTAATACAAATTTATATTGTTAAATTTCTAATTCAATAATTAATTAGATTGAATAATTAAAATATATTATTATGTGTACAATTGATATTATTTGTACTATTGAATAAGATATGTATTTAAATTTTAGATATACAGGAAATCAGTGATTCATATTCATCTCTTATCTTTCCTATCTAAACCCTAAGTAGAACTCTATTCAAACTAACTCTCCACTTCTCTCTCTCATCCTATATATAAAAGCGTCCAGATACATTCTCACAATGTACATACATGCGTCCACATACATTAGAATTGAAACCCCCCCCCCCTCCCAAATGTGACACTTGTCCCCTATCTTTTTATCATTATCAGTATCACTCTCCTTCCTCATTCCACCACTTCTACACTTATCCTCTCACATTCTCACTACCTTATTCTCTCTAATTTACATACCCACATAAATTCGAAAATTGAATATACCAGTATATTATTTTACTCTCAATTCTATTGTTGAGTCTAGAATAGGGAGAGAGAGAGTTGTGACCGTAGGTGTGACCGTAGGTGTGGGCACACCGCCGCTGCGGGCCCTGTTGGAGTGCCGCCGGATGCTGCCTCAAGATTTCAGAACCACCACGGTGATCTACGGACACCATACAACACTTATCCGGACTTAAAATCGTGTTTGAGGTAGTTTTCCGGAAACCCGAAACCTTAATCTGCATTTTAATGGAGTTAGGACTTAGATTTAAAGTTTATTGAAGCACCTGCTGTTAAATTGTTAATTTATTTTTAGTCCTGTTTATATTAAAATTCAGTTCGGTTGTGCTAGAATGATTAGTATTATACCCTGTGAAAATTTATGATCGGTTAACAAGTGTTTGATTGTGAAATTATTATTGATGATGCATTGTTGATTTGTATTTGAGTGGACGTTTACGTGTTTAATAAATTATTGGGGTAGATAAATGTTTATGAAATATTTACAAGAATATTTTACTAGTAAAAATTTATTTAGATTGTAAACAAGAAATATTTTAGATTATATATTAGTTAATCTTTAACTCTAATAAATATTGACTAAAATAGCCTCGCATAATTTTGTTGTTATAAAAATCTCATATTAATATTTAATATAGTTAGTAAATACTAAATTTAGCAATAGGTATTTTTCAATAAAATTAGTTGTAAAATCTATGAATAATATGAAAGTTAAAGAAAATGTTTAAATAGTAGAAATGTTTTATAAAATTTCTAAACGAGAGAAATAGACTTAATTTTAAGTGTAGTAATTAATTATTTGATTGAATATTATTTTGTTACTCACATGATTAATTCTATGACATGATTAATTTTATCGCATGATTATGTGTTGTTAGTACTTTTAGTTGAAATGTTGAATCATGTGATATTTTGTTGTGACTGTAGATTGGACAAATAGGTTCCCGGGGTGGTTACGAGTAGTGAATCATGTAGACAATGATAAGTAAATGAAAAATGGTAAAGTGTTGAAAGTGTGAGTACTGTGTAGATTGTGAATTGAGCCATGGTGATGGCAAAGGTAACCTATGGGCCCTGTGTTAAAATGGATTACCTGCGGGGCCCAGTGTTGTGACACTAACGTATGATTCGTCATGGAAAGTTTCTCTTCGAGGAGGAGAATGGGTCCCATGAGACGGTTATAGTTAGTGAGACGTTGATATATAATACGTCATGGCAAGTTTCTCTTGAGGAAGAGAATGGGTTCCATGAGACGGTTATAGTTAGCGTGGGGTAGTGGATGTCCGACCCTAATGTACGATACGTCATGGGATGACTGAATCCTCCCTGTTATGGTCGTAAGTGAGAACATGCTCGGTACATAACTTAGGTGCGCTCACCTAGGACCCTGGTGTAGGATAAGCAAAAGGAAGGGTGGACCCATGAGACGGTTGTAGTTAATGGATGTGGGAGGAAAAGATCTCGTGGAGATGATCCTTAGATTAGATGTAAGATGATGGATAGTAAAAAAAAAAGACGATGTGTTATTATTTTGTACCTTCTGTGTATTATGAATTATTATATTGTTGATCTGCATATTGTGTTATTGAGTTTTAGGATTTCTACTTAGTGAATTATCACTCATGATACGTTTGTATCCTGGCAAATCGTTTGCTTCGGCGTTCAATTTGCCAGAGTGTGCAGGATTCCACAGTGGAACAGTTGATGCAGATGGGACCCCTGAAATGGAGTCTGGGCCAACGTTGCTTGGAATTCCTGTCAAAACTAGAGTCGCTCTGGAGTTGCTTTTGTCAAATAAATGTATATAGATTTTTGTATTATTTTAAGATTGTAATTTTTGTATAAGGATAAATAGGGGCCTAATAGTTTGTAAATTCAATATATTTTAGAGTTAAAGCTTTCGAAATTTCTTGAAAAATCAGAGCGTTACATGTGTATTGAAAACTTTTCCAAAAACTTTGGTCGGTCACTATAGCATTGCTATTTAATTTTATTTTTTTCTGACTAATCCAACTTGCTGAGGTGGAGTCCACGTGCAAGGATATGGAAGAGTCGGACGTGGCAACACGCAATACCCTGACTTTCAGAAAGCAGGTTGAGCTGACCATGCCTGGACCGACATTTTGTAGGCGGCAAAACGTGCCCGCCAGCAAACTTATTTTACCTTATTAAATTATTCCCTTATTTGTAGATAAGACATGAGACCTGCTATGGGTACACCATTTGGTGTACACCAAGTGTACACCTCCTTCTATAGGATTCATTTAAGGGTTCCACACAAATGATCAGATCTGCTTAATATTTTTAAAACATTTTTTTAAGTAGTGGTGTAAAAATTCAGCTCCGTCAGATATCGGTAAAGACTTGATCGATTCTACGCCCAATTTCCTATCAGCAAATCAGGCGTAGAATCGATCAAGCATTTATCGATATCCAATGGAGTTGAGTTTTTACAATGATACTTAAAAAAATATTTTGAAAAAGTTAAGCAGCTCTGATCATTTAGATGAGATCTCTAATTGGGTTCTATGGAAGACAGTGTACATTTCGTGTACACCAAATGGTGTACCCATAGCAATTTTGATAAGACATTATCCACAAGGACCACAAAAATTGAATAGAGACAATTTAGTTCGATTGATTGGTGGATTTATAAATCATGAAAATTGATTAGATTCCGTACTTGGTGTCGGGTTGCAAAAAAATATTTTTTTTGTAAATTCTCTAGTTCCGGCGTAAAGGGTCTGTCTTTGACTGAGCGAGGAAGAAAAAAAAATTGAGGGGTTTAATCGTGAAAAAAAAATACAAGAGGTTTAAATTCAAGTACAGAAATGCGTAATTCATGTTACAGAAAGAGAGAAACGAAAGAACAATCTGAACAAGTGAACTCTTTTGTATCATAATTTCTGACAATTATCTAATGAGAATAAGTGCCCATTCCGCAACGGGAAAACAGTTCTTATTTTTTAAGAAGGCAATTTCAAATTTAAAAATTATGAACTTATTGAAATCTAAAAATATGCAATATGAATCTTATTTGAAAGATCTCATCGAGATCTTTTATACGAGGCAAAAAAAAATGAAAATTTATTTTTCATTTACATTATTTTTAAGTTTGAAAATGTAAAATAAGTTGCTTATTTTTTAAGAAGGTTTCTGGAACGGGGTCTAAATTCTATCACCGGTGCAAAACCCTACTTTTTCACTATCGCTTATTATGGGTCTCACCAAGTGTTTATTGTTGTGATATGAACTGTTCATATTTTAAGGCCCGCAATATAGTATTGTCATACAAAAAATCAGCTTGATTAGAAGTCGATAAATATATCAATTGAGTTTTGGTTTATAAAATTAACGATCTAATTTCTGTCAATAATAATAAAGATAAACTATCCATTTTACAAAACAAAATTCAATTCTTGATATTCCTATCCATATCCGATCAAGTTTATTTTTCAAATGGATACACTACTATGTGGGGTTTACAAAACAAACAGTTTAGATTAATAATAAATACGCGGTAAGACCGCAAAATGTGATGGTGAAAAAATAGAATTTTGCACCGTGGGTAAAAAAAATTTATTAGTCTCCTACCTAATATCTATCCAACCGGACAAACTTCCAGTAGTTTAAGTTTGAAAAGTTTGACCGTTCCACTTTGCAATCTCTTTGAAGGCAGGCTCTTTGGTTAGTAAAGTGGATGTTGAAAAGTGTCACATGTTGGAGAAGTTATTCAGTGTCGGGCGGGCATGGCCACGTGGTGCCGAGCACGGCCTTAGCCGTCCAAGCATATTTAGGATGGCTTAAATCTGTTTGGATAATTTTTTAGTATAAATTACCAAAACACCCCCACAAGCCCAAATAGATTTGAACCGTCCAAAACATGTTTGGATTGTCAAGATGCGTACTCGGCACCACGTGGTCCGTGCCCACCCGACACTGAGAAATTTCTCCACATGTTGAATGCCTCATCTTACATTCTCTTCTTTATCCCCCCAGGCCCCAACAAGTAGAAAAGGAAACATGAAAAATTATCCACAATGTGTCTGCACTGCATATGGAGATGAAAAGGTGACCACGCAAAGGTCGGTCTCAAGGGAGAGACAAAAGGGTATGTTTATACAGTATGTTATTGTATCGGAGATGCCAAAGGGTAGCGTTCATTGCACGCCTCTCGCTATAGCACTATAGCAGATTTTAAATGGGGAGAAATTGAGACCATGTGTATTTGAATATGTTTATTCTTGTGTTTTCCATCAGTCAGCTCTCCGAGCCGGCTTATGGGCACTAAGAGCAATCGT
Organism: Rhododendron vialii; assembly: GCF_030253575.1. NCBI lineage: Eukaryota > Viridiplantae > Streptophyta > Magnoliopsida > Ericales > Ericaceae > Rhododendron > Rhododendron vialii. The sequence continues at coordinate 38,454,157 of NC_080566.1, forward strand.
GGAGCTCTAATCTCGTCGTTCATTTGCAGGGATTTAAATTAAAATCGGAGTAAAAAGGTCTAATTTCACCGTTCATTTGCAGAGATCTAAATTAAAATTGGAACAAAGCCTTGTACTATAAACTAGTCCCAAGAAAGTTGATAACGCCTTGAAAGTTTCGAGCTGAAACTTTACAATTGAGTAAATCCCAAGTCTCCGACCTTGACCAGGCCAAACTGGGGAGGAGAGGCCGATGAATCACCCAATTTTTATAGGAGTAATAATAGCATCTTTAGGCCCAATTTGTAATGGAATTCTGATTCCAATAAAGTGGACCAACTTTGTTGGCTCTTTCAAATCCAAAATTTTGTGCCAAACAAAAGCCTCACGAAAAGATCCACCAGACTCCCTACAAGTGATATGAAAACTACAATTGTAATAAGTATAATTTAAGTTTTCAACCAAAACAAAATAAATGTATGATTAGTAAATCCACCAACCAATCGAACTAACGACGATTGTATAATTTAAGGTAACTGGCGGCCACGTTTTGCCGCGTTTGTGCGCAAAGGCATTTCCTTTTGCTTACAACTTAAACCTCTTACACTCCCATGCGATATGAAACTCTAGAACAAAATACTACTTAAGAAAGCTCACAAGAAAACAGTTGCTGCATTATTCTGTCATCGTGATAAGTTTTCAACCAAAATAAATGTATTTATTTTATAAAGTGTCATGTATACAAAGTTTTTTTAATATATTTTGCTACCGTTGAACTAAAATCTTGCAGCCGTCCCTACTAATGTGACTATTTTGCAAGGCTGGCCCTGAATTTATTGGGGTGCTAGGCGAAACCTCAATTTAAGAAGGCGAAGGCACAAAATTAAGTGGCGTCGGCCGAAGCTTCCAAGCTTGACGTCGATGTTGGGGTTAATACTTAATAGATTTTGAAGAAGAAATTTTTGGGTTTATTGATTTTGATTTAGGATTATAGTTAAAAATGGATTTTCGATTTTTTCTTTTTCCCTGCAGTTCTTGCTGAAACACCCAAGCCAAACATTGGGCTTCCTTTTGTCAATTAGGCCTACTTCTAAAAATTCAATGGGCCCTAACTGAGTTGGGTAACTTGGGTTAGCTTTTGGGTCTATTATTTTCTTGCCTGGGTCCCCTAAATTGGGGCCATTTTAGGGACCTTACGTATTGCTTGGGCCTAGTCCCAGGACCGGCCGGCCTGCTGTTCTGTGAACTCTATTAGTTTATACTCTTCTCAGTTTATTTACCCATTTCAATAAATTCAACTTATCACGGGAGCATAAAGTGCATGAATACATGTTATGCTTTGGAATGAAAGAGAATTCCGAATCCTCTTTAATTTTAGTACACCTTCTAGATACATTGGGGAGGGGTCCATTTGCACCGCTTCAAACTCCTGCATTAGAGACCTGCAATCAAGTAAAATGTTACCAAGTGGATGGTTTGCCGTACGTTAATCATTGTGCAGATGTGTTGACAAATGACGTATCGGTTTCGGTGGGAGATTTTCATATCTACCCTTATTTTCCTTATTGTATTGCTAACTTATTTTATGCGAATTTGATTGGGGCTGTATAACCCCGACTTGCAAACTCCTAATTTAAGTTTTTAATGCGTCGTCAATTACCAAAAAACACGAATTTATTGGCCACGAGTCCCACATACCCTCGGACTAGGTGAACCCACGACTTAGTCAGGCAGGATGAAAATATTGCACAAGAAACCCATATTACAGGTTACTTTGTTCTGATTTTAATTCTGATTTTAATTGGGACCCTCACAATCTGGCTTGAATACCTGATTTATACAAAAACCATATTAAGAGGGAAATTATATTTTTCAATGGACTTAATTATTTCACCGACAGATGCGTTCAGATAGAACTCAGTGGAACATAGTACTAAAATGCAGAAATTGTATTGAAATACGAGAAACTGTGTTGAAGCTATAAAACATTACTTACTTTGTTCGGTTAAATAATTCATTCTGGATTATTTTTTGTTTTTATTCAATTTTTTTTTGTATTTGTTAATTTTTTGTCAATTTTTTTATGGATTACCGCTTCTTTATGACAAAAAGAATCTAAAAAGTAAAAAATTACGATTAACACCTATTTTTTTGAATAAAGACGAAAAAAATTAGTTTATTGGCTTATTTTTTTCTTTATTCAAAAAAAATTGAGTTTCGGTCATAATTTTTTTCTTTTTAGATTTCTTTCGTCCTGTCGAAGCAATAATCCAAAAAAAAATTTGATAAAAAAATCAACAAATAAAAAAAATTTAAATAAGGACAAAAAATAATCCATAGTGTCTTTTTCAGCCGAACAATTAGATTCTATGGCATATTTTAACAAATTTAAGCGCATCAACTCAAAAAATAACTGTTTATAACACTTATATAAATATCACGTCATTTATTACTTTTAAAATTCAACTTCATGTCCAGCAAACATATTCCGTCATACTGAATCTCTGAGGTAGCTCTTTCACGACACAACATATTTCTCTAAGATATATTAGTGATGGACTCTACACAAAAATATGCGGTGTTGAGATTGAGGTGAACAGGATATAGTCCAAATACGAACTATACATTTGTATTAATTATTAGGATTTACTTCGAGAGTCTTAGCCAAATCCGCAACTATTAATTGCGGTAATAGACGATCCATATTTGGACTATATATTCTGTTCAGTTCAAATTAAGGACTCGAGATGATCCAATTCCATAACCGTCAAAGGCGCTTTATTCAGAAATAACAACCAATTAAACTCAAAGTTTTAAGTAGTAAATCAATTCACGGCAGAACTTAAACAAACCTTTTCATGAGCTTTCTTGCATCTTTGATCTGTGGAGTTGGACATGGTGATTAATTGAAAGGGATTGGAATACTGAAAAAGAAACTGAGATATTGGCACGGCTCAATCAAATCAAATACACAAAACCCCAGTGATCCATCTGCATGAAAATGCATGGGTTTGGATTTTTCGTCTGAGTGAACCCGGCCAATATCAGAGTAACTATCTCATACACACATCTTGCCAAAATCCACCCGATGAAAAGTCTAGAGAGAGAGAGAGAGAGAGAGAGAGACAGAGTTTGTTTGGTTTTGGTTGGAGAGGGTGAGGGTGAGGGTGAGGGAGTGGTGGAGAATGTCTGGGGGTGGGTATATTAAGAGGAGGCTAGGGGGTGTGGGGAGGAAGATGAGACTGTAGAAGGGCATTTAAAACTGCGACTACCAAAGCAGAAAAGGAGGGCCACTGCATTCAACTCACCCCCATTATTCTCTCTCTCTCTCTAGACAGACCACCATGCATGTCAGTTACACTCCACAAGGGGCATTCAACGTTCCCACGTACACTCACGAGGAGGCGTTGTCTACGTGATACTTTTAAACATTTACTAGCAATGAATTACGACGACGGTATCATTCATTTTTGTTATGCTGGAAGACAATGAGTTAGCGACCCACATTGTGTGACGTTAAACTTTTATTTACGGAGAGTACCACATGACAATACCACATGATACTTCGAAAGTACCCAATAATTGACCCTCATCGGAGGGCAGAGCCAGGATTTGTACGTATCGGTGTCAATTAAATACCTAGATTGGTCGAGTTTGGCAATAATAAAGGGCCAATTAAAACTGCTTTCTAGTAGAACCATTGAGGTGTGTAAAAACCTAATAAAAAATTATAGGTATTCTATGTGATTTTTTAATCTCAAAGGGATCATTTGGCTATATTCAAGAGCGGATGGAAGATGACTTAGGCCCGTTCCAATTTTTTTCTAAACCTTCTTTTTCAAAAATAAGGCAATTTCAAACTAAAATATAATGAAAATAATAAATATTTTTTTGATTTTTTTTGTATCGTTTAAAGGATTTCAATGAGATCTATAAAAGAAGATCCATATTGATAGAAAAATTATTTACATAAATATATGATTTTTGAGCTTGAAATTATCTCTTTTTAAAAAAAAAAGGTTTATATAATTTTTAAATTTGAAATTACCTTCTTTTAAAAAAAAAGGTTTAACAAGAAACTGAACCGGAGCCAAAGGGCCTTTAGTCATCTTCCCTCCGCCCTTGAATATAGCCACTACGCTTAAGTGAGTTCACCTTGTAAACTGCACAAAATCAATTAATCTAATCGGTCATAGTCCAAAGTTGAAGATTGCCAAATGACCTTCATGCTCGTCATAAACCCCAATTATGGCTTAAATGCCCCTTAGGTATACGTCCAATGGTATATCGTTTTTGGTAGCCAGGTATTCGGATCAGCTTATACCCTCCTCGGATCCTCGACTAATTCCTGGAGATAAATTCCACCGTTCATTAGCAGGGTCCCATTTAAAACCATATCAATTTAATGGCATATTGTTACATTACCCCCAACCACTATGGTAGCACCATCAATACTGAATAGCACATAGCAAAGCTGCGCCGATCCTACACGGCAATATTTTGTACTCCACACATTGGGTAAAACTTGCTCGAACATGGGTAAAGCTTGCTCGAACATGGGAAAAAAAAAAAAACTTCCACTAGTTTTTACTCTCTATGTTGACAACCAGATGACTTGTACCCAACATGAGTTGAATAGAAGACCATGCTTGACCTTCAAAACTTGACTTCCCACAAAAGTAGGTTAAGTAAAAGCAACTAATTTCTAAACCACCGTCTATCTCGACAATCAATGATTCAGACTTTAGAAAAACTGTTCAGGGAATGAGTTTTTTTCTCTTGGGAGTCTCTAACAAGTTTGAATCATCGACGACCAAGATTATAAGTTCTTACTACTCTCTATTGTCCAAACCCCATTATTATCCACCACTTGCAGTCACTAGCATCTCCCGTAAACAATGTACCAAAACACACATTCATTTTCGTAGGCACAGAGCTGTCTTTCATGGGAGAGGTGGGGGCGACCCGCATTAATTGAAAAGCAAGGGACTCAACAACAATCAAATAAAGTAAGCAAGAAAAAATTGTACAGAAAAAGAAAAGTCACTGCTCTCTCTCTCTCTCTCTCTCTCTCTCTCTCTCTCTGGTTTACTTTTACTACCGATTGCCCATGATGGTGATACTCGCTGCCTTAATCGAACCAATAACGCCTTTGCCATTAATAAGGGAATCTCTCTCTGTTTCTCTCTCATGCAAGAGAGAGAGAGAGAGAGAGAGCTGCAGAGGAACAGATAGGGCAGAGAGGCATTCATAGTAGAGGGAATCAAAACAGAGAATCAAACTACTAACATTCAAGTCTCTTTGGTCAGTTGAAGAATTGAATGGAGAGTAGATGCCCCTCCAAACGGCTTGTCTGCGGTTGCTGTCCAAAAGTGTTTTAAATGGATCACATTTGCGTGTAAGATACTTCCGCAAGACGAGTAGAGAAATCGGGTCCTTCTGATATATTCTCACTCAGATTGCACAAGAATTTTGCCGGATGATTAAAAAAATTTTGCAATCTAATTATCTAAAATGCGCCTGTAGAAACGAAAATGAGTACAAAGAAATTCAGCTCAAGGAGACGGGGTGGTTGAACTACCCAGTACCTAAGTCACATAATACCTAAGTCACATAATGCATGTCCACTTGCGTCAGCGAAAGCGTGACTGCGAGCGTAAAAGCAATTTTCGAGCGAGAATTGAAATTTGAGAGAGGTAAGATTGAGAGCTAAAAAATAGAGCGAGAATTGAGAGAGAGAGAGAGAGAATAGAAGCGAGTGAGAGTTGAGAGAGCGAACGGAAGCTCTTATGGAAGGATTATGTGACCTAACCATAGCACGCTCTCTTTAAAATGGCCACAGTACTGCAATTACTTCTTAAACATGGCAAGTTGCCAAGTTGACTATTCCCTTGCAAGAGGAGGGTGGCTGGTACCGGTTGGAAAATCTTGGAAAATCTTTTTGCATTGCAATAATGATAGAAAATGTTGTATTGTTAATGTGTGCACATGTTAAATGATGCTTTTACAATAGATCGATTACCGATCAATCGATCTATCTATACTATACAATAGAAGCTATAAAACACAGAAACCCATAATTTTTTCACAACAATACAGCATTATCCAGGCAGCCTCACAACTGTTATGTAGAACTTACAAATTTTGTAACAGCTTGGATGGCGTTCAAAAAGACACCCTGAGATGTCAAAAAAGGACGGATACAAATACCAGTGGTTCGGGGAGGTACAAAGAGATGGAGTATGGAGTAGAGCCGATCCAGAAAGAATCTACGTGCGTTGATGAAATTCATCAACTACTTTAAAAGATAAGACTTCAACAAGTAAAGATGGTGTTCAATGAATATTTACAACAAACGCCAGAGGAAGGGACCGGAAAAGGAAAACACCAGCTTAGTTGTCATGATACAACATCACAGCCAGAACAATGCAAGATATCAGTACCGCAGTTTTCTTCAATATCAGTATGCAGTTCAGAAAACGTACCACGTATATAATCACTGGAGTGTCCTACATTAGATTCACTACATATGCCATCCCAAAAAGAAAGAAAGATTCACCACATATAAACCTGACCACTTGATGTGTTTATTCATTGTTATACATGGGTGTAACAACTGTTATACATTAAACCAAAGTACGGTTTGGAATATATTACACCGGTTCGTAAACACTCCTATAATGAGTCTAAGCTGTACATATATAACCATGTTCCATAAGTTACACAAATAATTGAACAATTTCCTGGGTGTTCTTTTCAGTTGTATTGATACCTTATTATAACTATGCCAAACATCTACAAGTCTTCCTCTTCGGACAAATTCTCATCTCTTCATCCATAAGTAAATGTATCTCAATAGCAAGCCACTGAACCCAAAAAAAAAAAAATTGTGGCCAAATCAATAAATCGAACTGAACACATACCATGAACAACTTCTGGTCATCAGACTTGTATATTCAATCACTCAAAATAGAGAAATGCCCAGGAAGCAAGACATACCTTGATAACCTCTTTAAAGGTCACGTCTTGACTCGCGAAGCTTTATGAGTTTGTCTTTCCAAGTGGCTGCACAAACCACTAACCATTGATCGAATTTTCTATAACAAGATTAGTCGTAAGAATGTGAATTAAATTTGATAGCTATACAAAGGAGCTTGTTCCCGGTCAACTAGGCAAACAAGTTGCCATGAATGAAGCCAAAAAATTTAACTCCAAGGAGCCAAGGTATGTATATGATAAGATAAAGATAGTTTCTGAAGAATAGTAATTTCTTGAAACAAAGACAAATAAAACTCCAGTTTTATGGGCGATCATACTATGGCCAATGAACATAACTTCAATGACATTTACAACTGGGAAAAAAGAGAGCATAAAGTACTCATACAATTGAGACTATTATTACCTAATGTGTGGAACAGGTTAGGTTTTGTTTTTTGGAAAGAAAACAGGTTAGGTCATATCCAATGTTTATGTAGAATCCCAGTAATGTGGTTCAACTACAAGAAGTTTTCAGAAAATTAAAGGGCCCTGCCATATAGATTGTTTAAATTTCATTTAACTCTAGGTGCACAAGAAGAATGGTCATGGCTGTTACCATAAACAAGTAGTTCATTCTACTCTCACCAAATACCTGCATCGCTGTATCTTTCCTCCTTGACCGCTAAATTCATATTCATCACCAGGTCTAATTCTTCGGCAACTATATCAGGACCATCTGCAGCACTGGATATCATATGGGCTGTGCTCAGAGGTACAATAAAACCCAGATAATCACAACTAATAACGTCGCTGAAGAAAGCAGAACCTATACCTGTCTAAAGATGCATCATAAATGGATTTTCTCCCCATACCGTTACCAATTCTAATGCCATCGGTCAAAACAATTTGTTTACGTACATATATGGGAACCTGCATATGTAAATTTGTTATCAAGGTTAGCAGGAGCTCAGGAAAAGCATGACCACTGGTGAGCAGAATCAATTTACAGGCAGTTCTTAATGCCAATTCTTTCTGTAATTATATACAAAAAGATTGTAAGACCCAAAGTTGCAGATATATACGCAAATAACAGGGAAAAGAAGCCACAAAGTTAGTAGATGTATTCTGTAGGAAGACTGAAAGCCTCGGAAGATAATGTAAACGACATTTGCACAACCAAAACATGAATGACTTTTTCAACGTTGATTGTGAACAAAATAACCAACATATGCAAACGTGATGCAAGGAATCTAGTCAAGAAGTAATTAATCAGAAACATGTACTTTGTAGCAGACAACAGGATACGTCAGGAATCAGGATAAAAGAGGCTGTTTAAATTGGTTTTTAAAAATTATTCATATAGCAGATAGTGTGACGGTTTCTATTTATTTAATGTAAGTACGAGGCATCTGTCTAGCCAATACACCAAAACAAACTCCAGTCTTCCTTTGCACCTCAGCACCAACATACCAATTCAAGCAAAGCCATAGTGTGAGTCTGGGAACTAATTTTTAAAACCACAATTAAATTTGTCAAAACACTCTCCCACCATACAATTCATAAAATATACTAAAAAAGTTCTGCCAAAAGCATGAGACTTTAAGTCTTTAACTTAATTCTGTAAACTTCTGTACGATTTATGTCTTCAAGGGAACCAAAACACTTACCCTGCATCTCACTGCCACATTTATGGCATCTGAGGGACGCGCATCCACACTTAGAATATCTATTTCCCCAGGCTGCATATTACGAAAATATCAACGTGAATGAGGAAACAACTTTCTACGGATCTTGGTGCTTTACACATAGTTAACACACAGTTTTCTACATTAGGCTTACCTTGCAAAAAAGTATCCGGGCAAAATAAGTATTAACCACTCTTTCTGTAATCTTCACCATTGTAACCTGAAATTGAAAGATAAATAATAATAAAAAAGAACAAAATATTTAGAGCAATCACACAGCAATTTTTATCTTCACTTAGTATACTTTCATCTGTTCTGGTTTTTCTTAATTTCTTTGCCCGAGTTTTCAACATTTTCCTTAAGGACTGGCTCTTAATGTAGGTGGATAGTGACGTAAAGTTTCTTCTTAAACATGACACTAACCACGGGTCATAGGACTTGTGTGCTCTTATTTCAGGTATACCAACCTGAGAATCTTTTTAATCATTCAAATCCTCATTTTCCTCATACATTCACCATTCATCCCCGAGGTAAAGGTTTAATTCTTTTCTTTGGATCGAACAGTAAATGTTTGGTAACAGGATGTTTCTTGTTCTCTTTTTTTAAGTGACAGATCATGCCAGTATGGCTTCAACCAGTGCATATGAAAAAAAATGGACAGCAAAAAGAATGGCAATTTTTTACTAAGTGGAAAGAGTATTAAAATCTTGCACTAAATTTGCAATTAAAATTACAAAAGCAGGCATGGCTTTCTCAACTGAATCGTTCTGATGACAAAGATGAAAATTACGAATTCTTCAAAGTAACATTATCTAAATTCCAGAAGTTATATTACAGAGTATTATATATGGATAATGCAACTATGAAACTGGACCAGCTTAAAATGAAAAACCACATGAATCGTAATCAAAAGAAGTTAAAATTGCAACTACAGAAATCAACTTATGTGATGAAAAGTCTAACGAGTCTGGACTCCGGAGCATATCTTAAATTCAGGATAGAATTAGCTCCATACTCCATGAAAAAAGAAAACAAAAGAAGAAGAAGTTCCTTACTTTATACCCAAGAGTCTCTGCAAGGTTTCTCACAAGCTGGAACTGATTTGGGCAACAATCCTGCAGTATGCCATATCTGAGCAGTGAGCACCAAGTGAAAGCAAATAAACTTGATCATTGGGCATTGAATTCCGAGTAATTACCCAACTCTCATCCTCACTCGTTGAATCTATAAGTTTTTCAACAGCAAATTCCCCTGCAGAGGCAAAACATAGCATTATTTGCATTCATTCAAGGTAATAAAAGTAATCCAAGACAAACAGACAAGAATCCACAGATAGGGTTGGAATCTCATTAACATATATGTACCTACAAGTATCGGTAGCAAGAAGTCTCCATCACAAGAGATTTTCAAAAAGATGGTGGGACTCTGAAAATGACGAAGAAAAGCGGGTCCTACTGAACCAATATCAGATCTCGATTCCCTTGCTTGCAAAAAAGACGGAAACACCTGGGTAGAGGATGACCACTTTATCTCTTCTTGAAATCCTTGCATATGCATGCGATAGTGCCTTATAGTTTCTGCACCAGTTGAAGTCGTGGAAATCTAGGTTACGCAATCACTAACATAGCTAAAGAAAAGAGGAAGTCCTTATCCTTTATCCCATTTGATATCTATACGACATGATTTCATAAGCTCAATAAAGTACTATATAATCAAATTCAGGAACAAGAAGCCCCAAGGTACTTCAACCAGACAACCAACATAACACAAAAGACTCTCTTCAGAACCACGCTTTCATCACAATGGTTGGTCATTATATCCATTGGTAACTATAGGAGTCAGATATGTGATGAAAACAACAGCAACCAAAGAGGCAAGTGGTGCCATAGAGGAGGCCACTATGCTTGGCAAGACAAATCATCAGTTCTTCTAATAAAAGGAAATGGAGCACTTAGTAGCTTCAACCATTTTCTCCAAGTGCTTTCGGCTATGTTTGGATCATCCATTTTTACAGAGTTTGACAAGGGAAAGGAAAGTGATCGGGAATGAACTTAACCAACATATTTCGCTTCTTATTTTTTCCTTAAAAATTCCTCTATAAATCCATTTCCATCCACAAACTTAGAAACTAACATACACTATGTCAACACAATCATCAGAGAGAATGAATCCACTATACAATAGGAATGCTTTACACTAAATTCGTCAATAAAACAACTGTCTCTCAGAATAATCAGTTTTAGAAAATTTACCATGCAGTGGAAAATATGCATCAATTATACAGAAGTGAAGGACCAAATCCAATAACCAACAATTATCTTTAAAGGTCCACTTACTGAATTCTGAATCTCAAAACAACTCCCGAAGTCATCAGAGAAACAATTCAAGTGCTGAATCATCACACTTCCAATACAATTATCACAATCCTCTTCCATTGTGTGGTTTGTGTCTTTGTGAAGAAAGAGCGATGAAAACAACATAATAGCATATTGAGTGCAGTACAATTTCCCTTACTGTTTCTACATACTTTCCGTCATAATTTTATTCCCTTCTCTTTCATTTCTTTCCCTGATAACCAAACAAATCCACTTTCCTAACAGAAACACCTCAGTTCATTAACATTCAAACACACAGTCACACACATATATAAATGAAATTAATTTATCTATCGATCCACACACACACACACACATCTATTTATTATTACTGAAAAGGGAACACCCCTTCTGGTCTGAAAGTCAGTTTTAAGACTGGTTTCTATAAAGCTGCCTGGGCTTCTATTTGTTTGCCTAAAAAAGAGAAGTTTGGGTTCAATAATAATAAAAAGAGTGGAATTATGCCTCCTTTCTCAGACACATTTGGCATATTTGTTCCAAGCACAATTCTTTGTGGGTTAAATGGTGGTATAAATATCTCATTAAGGCCCATCCAAAAAAAATTCTCATTAAGTACAAGCGCTTTTAGACCTTAAAGGTTACCACTACCTGTTCTTTGGACCCTTGCTTCTATGCTCCAGAAAACTATGTTTGACATTAGGATAAAAGACTCCCATTTCCTCAATGTTAAGCCTTCTCCTTAGCTTCTGCTCTATGCCATTCTTGGCAACTCAGTCCTAGCAACACTTCTGTTGTTTCTAACTAAATTGTAAAAAACTCAGTCCTAGCAACACTTCTGTTGTTTCTAACTAAATTGTAACTTTCTAGCTACCTGTAAAAGGAAGGTTTGCCTTAGTTAGGTTTTGTTTATGCTTTTAATAAAATTTTGGATTACCCAAAAGAAGTTTTAATTCCGGCCCACATTTAATTTCCCAAACTGCACCTTGTAACTACCAAAAGAATCTACCAAGGAAAAGAAAAAACTGCCACCCCAATTTTCTTCTCCTTTCTTTTCAACTTTCACATCCCAGTATTCATTACAGTTTAATCACGATTCAAAATTTTAATCCTTCCCCAATTTATCCCTTAGCAGCACCCACCCTTCTCCTACAAGCTGACGACTACATCCATCAATCACCCCTCTGTCCCACTGCCCTTCGCCGCTACACCTCACAGCCCATCCCCGTCAAACCCACCCCACCCCGGCTGCCACACCATAGCCGCACGCCCAACCCTCCCCTCTACACTACAAACACATATCGCAATAACCCCATTGTAACTTATATGTGTATGTACACTCACATGCAATTTTTGTTACAGATATAAAACTATGGCTTTAGTAGTTTCAAACAAGTATTGGCAAATTACCAGAAGCTATAGAAGAACAAAGGAAATTATTATCACTTCCAGACCATGACCTACCCATCTTCCACATGGAATTTCATGAGGGCCAGAAAAGATCAACCCAAAATAACATAGAAGGTTTAACAGGTTGGATATTTTCCAAACCCAATAATTTGATTATTCGTAGATCATGAATTAAATCCTTGGAATATGACTTGATTGGGTTGGGTGGTTACATCCGGGATCCATGATCTAATTTGGCAAGCTTTGATTTTCTGATATTGTTTCGGTTTAAAATTCAAGACAGGAAGAGGTGATGCAGGACGCGAGAAGTTGGAAATGTCAGGCTTAAGGAGGAAGGCAAAGGCAGAGCACAGGGGTGGAAATGACGAATATATACCATATACATACATACATTCATTACATATTACATACATATGTTTTGTTTTCGGAAAGTAGTTGTATGAGAGGAGAGAGAGACTGATTTGAGGAAGATATCAGAATGAGACGTCCTAGAACGTACTCCGAGGATCGAGGATATATGGGTGTCTTGAAGAAATGCTTGGGGAGCCCCGCACCCGCAGGGCAGATTCCATTCGGAGAGAGAGTTTTTCCGATTCTATTGTGGACAGTTGGGGTGGGGTTGGTGGGAGAGGCGGGCCGCGGGTTGGTAGGTAATCTACACCGAATTTTCTTGATAAATATTTTTCGCCAAATAAGAAACTCTGGCCGCACGGTCTAAACCAATGGACGCAAACTTGGTGCCAGTGGACGCGATGTATAGGCTAGTGAACGCAAACTTTATACAAGTGGCTGCAATGTCCAAACTGTAATTGAATGAAGTTTTCCAATGTATACATGTATATACATATGCATATGTGTGTGTGTATAATATATATATATATATATATATATATAGAGAGAGAGAGAGAGAGAGAGAGAGAGAGAGAGAGAGAGAGAGATGGGGAGAGAGAATAAGACCTGAAAGAAGGACGAATGCTTCGGCATACTCGTGATCAGGTTGTTCGGTGCCGTTCGATTTGTCGCCGGAGCTTCGAGAGGAGTTACACGACACGAGAATTTGTGATCTACGAGATTTCCCGTGATCCAATTGAAATGAAAAGCGAAAAGAAGAACAAGAAAAACAACAAGAAGAGTAATTGAGTGAGCTTCGAATTTGACGGCCGGCATACGGTTGATGTGTACGACCCCCGGTCACCGGAAATGTACGAACGCAGAATTGAGCTCCGATCATTCTCCGGCGACGACAATTACGATGCAGAGCTAGAGAGAGAGAGAGAGAGAGAGAGAGAGAGAGAGAGAGAGAGAGGTGCCGAATGCTGATTAGTGATAAGCTAACCTCGTAGGAAACAAGAACGGTCGAAGTCGAAACTTATCTCTTTATTAATTTTCCAGAGCTACTCAAAAAATGTTTTAAATAAAGTAGTACTAGTAGTCTAGTACCTACTCCCTTCGTCCCATAATATTTGTCCAGTCCGCTAAACGAAGACTACAAAATAATGCATTTCTTTCGAGAAAAAATTTAAATTTTTTTCATAAGTTAAAAGAACTCGTCGAGATCTAGTAAATTGTTGATTTTTTTTTCAACTTTTCTTACAAAAATAGTATTATTTTTACGTCTCCGTTTTGTGGGCCGGACAAATATTATGGAACGGAGGGAGTATTTAATACTACTGCTAGTAGTAATAAGATAAATCATATAGGGATATGATTTTGCTTTTTTTTTTTAATGTCATTTCACTGTAAGTGTATTTATGACGTTCACAAAGAAGAGAGTAGCAAAATCAGCGGCCATCATATATCGTCATGTTTACAATATTGTATATAAATAAAATTCACTCTTGGATCTACCTACCACTGTCTTTTCACAAGAGGCTCCTAACTAGAAGTAACTTATCTCACCCAAAAGTGGGAAGACTTGACAACAAAGTTGAGAACAGGAGTAAAACATGTGAGAATCTACCAAACAGTTTGTGCCAAATCCCAAAGAAAGCTAGCATGTATGGTTTTAAAATGCTTTTTCTTTATCTGGTTAAACTAAATAGATAATCAATGTCTAACAATTCAAAAGCAAGATCTGACCATAGAAGAATCATATTAAAAGGGCTAACTAATTCATTATAAAAGATCAAATGATTACGAAGCATCTAAAGATGTTAAACGCCAAACACTCATGGCCTATTTGCTTGGGAGATAAGGAGAGGAAATAGGGGATGGATAAATAAGAGGTGTTTGGTTCATCCCCCTCCAAAGGTCTTAGCTTACCCTAATCCCACCCTAGATTTATTTTATTTGGGTGGCAAAAAAGATATATCTACTCCTCAAACCTTTTTTGTATTCTCAATCCAATGTTTTGATGAAAGTAATAAAGTAGTTTTTACACTATCCACTCTTATCTACCTATATTAACTACCACTAAAATCAAATATAAGAAAATTTCCCCTTCTTAACTAATATCCCGTATAACATATCCACCCCTTGTCCAATCTTCTTTCTTATTTATCCAAAGACTTATTCGTCCGATTAAAGGGCCATTACTAGACCGAAGGATTAAAGCGTTCAAGTTCAAACATTAGGGCGATAAATATAAAGAGATCAAAGATCAGGGGGTATAACGTGCTTTACCTGATCCATAAATTGGTTTTTCGCACTGGCCCCACTCCACGCTTCGAGACCTCAGAGAGAAAGAAAATCCTTCGTCCCTCGATCTAGGGTTCTTCTTTGCGCGAAATATGGTTCTCTCTCCCTCTCTCCGTAGTATAAGTATATCGGTGTTTTGTGTTTGATTTTGTTTGATTACGTATAAAAATGTTGTTTTTCTGACGAGTTTCCATTCTTTACTACAGGCTGATTCTCCTCGCAAAAGGTATTTCTTCGATCCGATTTATTGTATATGCGATATATTTCCTCTGTTTGGATGATGGGTGGAGATTTTGATTTATTTTTCGTCTTCCCTGCAAAGAAATGCTGAAAACCATAGTTTATCAATGGACACTCTTTTTAGGTTTTTGAGGGATAGTTGTGTTAATAGCATTCGTAACGCTGGAGAATTCCTCTTAGAACTAATTATGTTTTGAGACCTAATTATCGAACCCCAGTTATAGCTTAGCTTCAGTTTTTAGTTCTCTCTCTCTCTCTCTCTCTCTCTCTCTCTCTCTCTCTCTCTCTCTCTCTGTATATATATGTACAGTGTTTGGTAAACTGATTTTCAAGGTAGAAGAGAACGGGAAAATGCCCTTTTTGGTGTTTAAAATTAAAATCAAAACAGTATAAATCCCATTGGGTTTGTTTGAATTGCGTCCGCCGGACTATTTGATAGCTTGTGCAACTGTTAAGATCGCTTTGCCTGTTAAGTTCGAGATTGTCATCTTGTATGGACAAGAAGACAGTCAATTGAGTTGTCGTATTATATCGAGATCTTTTGAACCCAATAGCGGGTGTAGTTTAGATTTTGATGTACACAAGATGTCTGCAAATCTCCCTTAGAAATTATAGCTAGAGCTGATAGAATCCACTTAACAAAGGATTTGGTTTGTTAGTATTGTATAAAGGTATTAATGTGGGCTTGTATATTGATTTAAAAGAAAGATTGAGTTACCTTGAACACTTTCTGCCACTGTTTAGTACTTATGCTCTAAAGCAGGCCATTGAGCTGGCTCCGTCGAGAACATTTAACGTGATTTATACATGGTTACTTGTTATATGTGTCTACTCTTTGATTATTATTCGATAAAACTGAATTGTTTCTGCTTTTTTGTGGATGAGCCAGAGCCATACATATGGAGCGTCTGTGCCTATCGAATGCATCCCACATTCTACTCGATAAATCTCAGTTTGTATTAGCCCGCGATCGATTCTGTAACGTAAAGGAGAAGAAAAGTAAAAGAGTAGTACAGGAGAATGTGGTTTTTAGTGGTTTTGTCCACTAAAGTTTTAGCTTTGAATTTATGGCTTGTACTTCCGTATAACCCCCTAGTTTAGCGCTGTAATTTAGTCTGCTGTAGTGTAAAAAATCTGATTGTTTAGAGTAGGTGATTCCATCACGGATTAGATTTTTTCTTTGAGACGCTCTTGGTGAAACTAGAAAGAGAACTAGGCCATAGCTTTGAAGGCTTACGTTTTTTTTTATTTAACTGTTGAAGTGCTAATTCTTCTCCCCCCTGTAGGGTACCTTCCACCTGATAATATTTGCACTGGATGTAGCAGGTATTCACGGTCTCCTTCCCCTTATGCCGCTCAATCTCGATCCAGGTCAAGGTCAAGGTCCAGATCCAGATCTAGATCCTGGTCAAGGCCAAAGGGCAGGTCCGGGTCCAGAAGTCGAGGGAGGTATTTGATAGCTCTCACACCTCTTTGCATGGCCATGTTGTGACAGTAGCTTTACTATATTGCTTTATTACCTGGAGTTGTCTCTTTGTTATGTGGGGACTGGTGGTTTGAAGATCTCACCTGGATGGCTGGATCTATGAATGATGTTGCAGGACTGAAGCTGTGAATACTGGGAATACACTTTATGTGACTGGGTTGTCTACAAGGGTCACAGAAAGAGAACTTGAAGATCATTTCTCTAGGGAAGGGAAGGTTGGTTTCTTTTCCTGATGTGAAAAGTGGTCTTTGCTTTTGTGAAGCTACCTTGTGCGTCTTGCTACTAGAAATGTGGTCCATGGTTCTAACCACTTGTTCTGATACTTGTTGTCACTATGGAATTATAAACTTGATGGTTGGTAGAGATGAGAACAACAATATAGTTCATTATGAAGTTAGAGATGAGCAATACAAAATAGTTTATTATGAAAAAAACTTGCTAGTTTAGGACTTCTTTTTGGTTTTCCTAAAGAAATAATAATTTTTGTAGTATTCTGTAACTGAGTTTGGATCTTGTTATTGAGTTCAAATTCTTTTCAACTACCTTTTTATTACTTTTTATGCCTTGTGTGGTTGTGGTATTTTCTCTCTCTTCTAGGTAAGTTCCTGTTTTCTGGTTGTGGAGCCCCGTACACGAGCCTCTCGTGGTTTTGCTTTTATCACAATGGAAACTCTAGAGGATGCAAATCGCTGCGTCAAGCGTCTCCATCAGTCAGTTTTAGATGGCCGGTGCATTACAGTGGAGAGAGTAAGTCAGTTTTCCTTGGGTGGTCTATGACCTATTTTGATTGTTTAACTTTCTTCTTGACTTGGAGGTTTCTGGTTATATTCAGAAGATATTGCGTGAGCTATGTTGGCCGCAATCAGATGATGAGTTCATCCATGTCAACAATAATGTGAAACAGCTTGATGAATGGCCAGCTAAAACAGCCTTTCACATGCATCTGATCAACTTAACATAGCAACTATATTGATCAACCACACTACAACCTCAGCAATTTCTTTCAACTCCCATCTAATCAACGGACATTACCAACAACATACTAATCGGGCTTTATGGTACCTCATATCTGGCATTCATTTGATGGGTTCTAGTCGTACATGCCAATGTATTTTATCATTTTTCCCCTCATAATCTCCTTTTTTGCACGATAGTAAGATTGCTTATTTGAAGCTTTCTTGTGAATATTTTATCTTGTAATGGTTTTAATGATGTCTCATGGTTTGTAGCCTCGTACAATTTTGTATTGTTGATGTGATTTGTTTTTTTTTTTTGTTTTTTTTTGTGCTTGGCTCCCCTGGAGATGTGATTTGTTGAAGCTGAATTTACATTTTTCCTGATAAGTGAATCATATTTGAAAGTACATTGAGCCTGTTTTCATCTGTTGCTTTTCAGTCCCGGAGGAAGCGCCCCAGAACTCCCACACCGGGTCACTATCTTGGGTTGAAAAACACTAGGGACCATGGTAAGAGTGTTGATGTTTTTGTTGTGTTTGGTTGGGGTTTTTTGCTTTTAGGCTTGATGGACCGTGGTCGGGGCAGTATAGAACAGCCCTGCCCCATTGCGGTTCCTAATGGTGTAGGGTTTTGCTAGAAATGTGTTGTGCTTAAATTTCAGAATTCGCAAAATTACTTTCAGTCCTTGTGCAGTAGCTCAAGGCTATTAGCACTTGTGGTTCTGCACTTGCTCGTGCCTGTGTTTCACTTGTATTAAGCGAACCCTAACGATTGAAGTATTGTTTTTTTGCTTTTGGTGAATTTGTGAAAGGCTATCGTGGTGACCGTGGTAGATCCCGTGGAGGACACGATGACTATGACTATCGGAGGTCTCCAAGGCGCTCGCCATATCGAGGCAGTCGTGATTACTCTCCCCGGCATTCGCCTTATGGTGGAAGGTCAAGAAGGGAGAGATCGTATTCCCCTTATGGTGGCTCAGAAAGGCACTATCCTCGTCGTTAGGTCTTAGTATCCGTGGAGGTTTAATTGAACCAGGGAAAAAAACACTTTCTGAAGACTCATTCGGGATATGTTGTGATCTTTAGTTTGTACTAGATTGAGTGGAATCGCCTTGTTTAAGGACTTATATATGTTGCCACATTTGTAGCCTACTTGTTTGTGTAGCGTGCTACTCATATGGTTTGGTGTGTCCAGGTTCCTACCCAAGTTATCTGAAGTTTTATTGGTTAACAGTCTAGAGCTCAACTAACTCTCTCTCTCTCTCTCTCTCTCTCTCTCTCTCTCTCTCTGTGCGCGCGCGTGTGCGTGTGTGAGAGAGAGAGGTGAGAATCACTTTGCACTTGCATCCCTTTGGAAGTTTATATTGTTGCTTAAATTGACAACTCTAATCCAATCGGCTCCATTCAAAAGATGGCATGGCACACAGATTGTCTGTGCCAGGGAAAACAAATGGCTTTCGTTCGAGTCATATTGTTTCAGGATGAAAGCGAATTTGAAGGGAGAAAAGGGAATGACTGTAATGTTATACATCTAGTTTAACCAGATAAGGGAAAAGATCTATTAAATTTAAACTATAAAGGCTAGCTTTCTTGGAGATTTGGCGCGAACTGTTCGGTAGATTCCCACGCGTTACGCACCGTTTGTGGCTTTGTTCTCAAGTCTTCCCACCTTTGGGTGAGATAAGCTATATTTAGCTAGGAGCCTCTTGCGCAAAAGGCAGTATGGTGAACCAATGATGATGTGTGATTCATTTTACTAAATTGGTAGTACTAAAAATGATACGTTTTCTACAAGAGAAAATATCAACTTTTTTTTTATAAATTAAAAGAAACTCATGGAAAGAGTTTGAATTTTTCTTGAAAAATTAGTACTCCTTCTGTCCCTAAATAAGTGTCCGGCGCGCAAACCTAGGCCTTACAAAAGATGCATGTTTTTCGTTAAAAAATCTAATTTTTTTCCACAATCTAATAGAATTTATTGCCATCATTGATTTGTGAAAAAAATTTAATTTTTTTAACGAAACAAATGCATTTTGTTAAAGGCCTAAATTTGCGTGCCAGACACTTATTTAGGGACGGAGAGAGTATTATTTTTATGTCCTCGTTTTGCAAATCATACATTTATTTGGAACGGTGGGAGTACTACTTTAAGAAAATGTTTGATTAGCGCCGACAAATTATAGTTCAATTGGATACTTACTTAAGAAAGGAGATTATGAGTGTTTTTCTTCAAGGTCCAAAAAAAAAAAAAAACAGAAGGTAGCATGTACTTTGGGAGAGAAATAGCAGTTTTAAATTATCCATAAGTGGTCTACAGACACCACTCACCAAGACTCTATACCAAATGATGAGGTCGTACCGTTGGGTCTATATGTGGGTATTTATCGGCCTCACTTAGATTATTGAAATCGTTTATCTTTTAGAGTTCATCAAGAACACTAATCATAGGAAAAACTATACTAGTGGAGTACTAATTTAAACATTATGGAGTAGAACGAACTTATCTTGAAAAAAATAAAAATAACATGATATGGATTTCTGTGAAAGAGTCTGCTGCATTCAAAAGTATCCGCTAGACAGAATGCATTCATCAGACTGGAAACGTAAACCATGCTCAACAATTGAGTATCAAAGAACCGATCGTTGCGTGAATTACATTTACAGCTTTCGCCCATTTAAATCAACAAGTTTGGTGAATTTAGACTTAATTTTGTCTTCATCTCCCAGTTACATGTCAGTGCGCCCATCTTCCTTGTTGTTCTTCTTTTCCTGGTCACACATATCTAGAGTATATTGGCTGGTAGATGCCGGCGAGTACCCGGGTGCACTTGGTGAGTACCCCACAATTGGACTGCATAATAAGAACTTCATAACTGAACTACCGCACCTAAATCTCAATGAGTCGTAATTTCAATATAAACAAAGCAATTCATGCTCACCTGTACTGCAGAGAACTAGGACTATAGTCAGGACTTGCATCCGCAGATTCCGAGCTATGAAGGCTGTAAATAGAAGAGACATAGTTGCCAATCACAAAAAAAGAAGAATCATCTATTAAAGAAGTCAACATTAATCCTCTCTTGTAAACTAAGAAGCCCGGACACGTCTACCGGCCTCACTTATCTGTGTCCGACACGTGTAGGATACGGACATGACACTCTCCAGACACATGTCAAACACACCTAAATACTTGTCTAAATTTTTTGTAACATTTGTTTTAATACGACTCTTTGTGGACACTGAAGGACAAGTAGGTTACACTCTTGGGACACGTGAAGGACACATTAAGTGGTTACAATGTAATGGTTTAAACTTGACCTTGAGCTCAAAATTTCAATTCATGGTTAGTACATGAATACTTTACACAGTAACCGCTGACTTGTATATTCATAATGGTAATATTGGTTGTCGGTCTTATCTCCCTTTTTGATAGAATGATGTTTGATCTTTTATATAAATTCATGAAGTTACCTCTATATTAATGGGAAAATATATTTTATTTGGTGTGTCCCCAATGTGTCCGTGTAGTAATTTCTAAAGAAATGACGTATTTGTATTCGTTCAGCAGAAAAATGTGTGCTTTAAAACTGCTTTATGGTCCCATTTAACGACACGTTAGGCATATCTACTTGGAAATCTAAAAATAAGTATCAATCTCACAGCATAGAAGACATGGTATGTCCACGCACTATCTGAATGAACAACAAAAAGATGAACATGTGATAGAACAAAGCAATGAAGCAAGCGTTCTTTCATCTTATTGCTCACGCGCCACGAATAAAACTAAGAGAGACTGCAGCATGGTCAGGTTTTGTACCTCAATCAATCAAACTTAGTTTTGAACACGTGGTGAATTCAAAAATATTTTTGGGGGAAAAAAGAATGCGCATTCCCAGGAAGAATTTTGACAGAATCGAAACGAAAAAAAGGAGGAAAACATTTCATAGCATCAAATAAGACAACCAATATGAGAATATATGGAAAAGGAAAACGAAATAATGATGATGTAAAGCTTACCTGCTGGAACTTGTTGGGCTTGAGGGAGAATATGATGGGGAAGTCGGTGAATATGATGGTGATGTTAGTGAATATGATGGTGATGTTGGGCTGCAATAAAAGTTAGGCATCAGAACACAAATTGCATCAACAAGATAACAAATACTCAAAAGAGTCGAAACAAAAGAAGACAAACTAGCAACAAGAACTTCACAAACTAGCAATGGAAGATTGCTTGCTTGGCTATGATAAGTCACACACCATAAATCAATCAGAAAACGGCCTTCAAATGCATACATGAAACTCAAAAGGTAACCCTTATGACTCACCTGTAGTTTGGAGATGAAGGGCTGTAAACAGACAGCTTTGGACTGGTTGGTGAGTATTCAGGAGAAGGGCTATATGCTGCCGAGGGATTGCAACTTGGAGACGTAGGACTGTAGCTCGGGGAAGTTGGGCTATAACCAGGAGAGGTGGGGGTATATGCAGGTGACGTCGGACTGTATGATGGAGAAGTTGGAATGTAGGAAGGAGAGGTTGGGCTGTACGAAGGTGAAAAAGTTAGGGTATAAGGAGAGCTAGGGTTATAGGCGGGCGAAGTAGGGCTGTATGCAAGTGATGTTGGAATGTATCCTGGAGGGGTTGGGTTATATGATGGTGAGGCTGGGCTATAGTTTGGTGACGTTGAACTGTAGTTAGGAGATGAAGGACTGTACCAAGGAGAAGTTGGGCTATAATAACTAAGAGAGGTAGGGGTATAGATGGGAGAGGTGGGAGAATAAGATGTACTATCCGAAGAATATGCAGGACTGTACCCAAGAGAACTAGGTTTGTAAGTTGGGGAAGCAGGACTGTAAATTGCGGAAGAGGCGCTTTCGTATCTAGAAGTGGCGCTATACACAGGAGATGTAGGAATATACACAGGAGATGTAGGACTATATGGAGGAGGTAACGGGCTGTAGCCGAGAGATGATATGGGAGAAAAGGCCATTCCACCAACATATGGAGAAAACTGGGCATCCCTCTCTGGACTTAGTAAATAACTTGGAGACCTCAGTCCGTCGATATTAGGGGTTCCAATAAACGGCAAAAGGGAAGGAGTCATCCCAAAGTCCATTCCAGATTCCATATGACTGGGTAGCTGGAGCTCAACAACTTGTTTTAACATCTCATCATTAAGGTACAAAGCAAAGCCTCCAGTTCCAATGGGTGCAAGTTGACCCAGCATAATATTTTCAGTAACACCCTTTAAGCAGTCAGTTTCAGCATGTACTGCAGCATCAAGAAGGATGTCCACAGTTTCTTCAAATGAACACCTCATCAGGGGGCCAGTATCGTTCCGATTAATCCCATGACGAGTTATAGCCATCAAATAACCACGATAGGTCATGGTGTCACACAAGATCGCCAGATGTCTGTAATTCACGTAGGCCCCATCGAAAGATATAACAACCCTCAACTCGTCTAGCAAGGATCGACGAACTGCCTCGATTCCAAGAACTTCTATAGTTTCGGTCAAGTGATTGCTTCTTGTCCTTGTTGCATCAACATCTGCGTGACCCATAACTGCTAAAAGATTGACACCTTCTGTATCCAGCATCCACTCCTTTTTTGCCTCGAACCCTTCTTTATCATCAAACTTGCTCTCTGTAACTTCCTTCATGAAAACTTTATTGATATTTGGTATACCTCGAAGAGCCATTTCCGTCAACATATTACTCTCTATCTTTTTCAGGAAAACATCATCCTCAGCAGATTTGTCATGCAAATCTTCTTTTGGAGCTTCATCATTCATGATACGAATACGAAGGATTAGCTTTTCAGCATTGTCATCATTGAATATGCATGTCAGATCGTCACCAAACTCAAGATTGATCTTCTCCGCGATATCAGCCAAACTCAGCTTCTTGTCCACCATCATCTCACGATTCAACTCTATGCGAAGCATCCATGGTGAAATCTTCTCCGGATCAATCTCTTCATCAGGCATTTCATAGTAGGACTTAACAAAGTCAACATCCTCTTCAATGACAGTGCTCTTGGGGTCCGGATCATACCATACTTCTGTAGCTTGTGTGACACTCCGCAGATTAGTGTATTCCAGTGCACATTGGATATTCTTTGCCTTTTCCCTCGATTTATTCACTTCAGGCTTCAGGTACACAGAGAGAGATGGCGTTTTGATATTCTTAGCTACATTAATGATCTCTCTCAACCTTGGAACACCAAGAGTAACATTCTTGGCACTAACACCAGCATAGTGGAATGTATTAAGAGTCATCTGAGTAGCCGGCTGACCGATGGACTGTGCCGCAACACAACCTATCATTTCTCCAGGTGCTACTATTGACTGTAAGAAGCGAGCCTCTATTTCACCAATAACCCACTCAAATGCTTCCCGAGTAAGCCTGTATTCCTTCAACACCCTTTTACTGGCCAATGTGCTACGAAGCAAGATGTTGAGAAAGAGAGTTGCATTCCTCTGGGCTTCAATACTAATCAAATCATCACCAGGAACAACCTTAAGTCTCTCCTGAAGCTTGTCAACAGCTTCCACAATCTCCATCGGATGCATATCAGAACACTCCAGTGGGTTAATTTTAAAGGTCTTCTGTGCGTTCCATATCAATCTCTTGATATTAACTGGAAGTGCCCAAGAGCTATCACCCGTGGTTGCAATCTCCGTCGCAAGTTGGTATCTATCGTCTTCAAGTTTCTGAACTTCAGCATCAAACACATTATAAATCTCTGGTATCGTTTTCAAATCTTCGTTGTATTCAGATGCAATGTAATTTGGCTTCCAGTTTTCATCATCAAACTCATATCGAAAAGTAGCATCAAAATCTGATTTCTTCATTCTCAGAGTATCCAGCTGCTGTTTCTCTACCCACACTGCATCCATACCATCTTCCCCGTAGAGAAACTGAATCACATCCCCCAAAGAGTTCCTCACTGTTCCATCATATTTGACCATAATATCCTCCATAGCCTTCACCAATCGCCTTTGAATGTACCCAGTTTCAGAAGTTTTCACAGCAGTGTCTATAATACCTTCTCTGCCACCCATAGCATGAAAGAAGAACTCTTGTGCAGTCAACCCTCGTAGATATGAATTCTCCACAAACCCACGGCTTTCTGGACCGTAATCATCTACGGTAAAATGCGGCAGAGTCCGATCTCTGAACCCAAAAGGGATTCGCTTACCTTCAACATTCTGCTGCCCCACACAAGCAATCATCTGTGATATATTGATGAAACTTCCTTTAGATCCTGCGGTAACCATTGCCTTAAGATTGTTGTTCTCTGATAAGCTCTTCTGGGCACTACTCCCAGCAGCATCACGAGCCGCATTCAATGCCTGGAAACAGAGACCAACAGCCATTCAGTAAAATACTGGAAGAAAAAAAGAATGGTACCTTATGCCTCAAGGTGAATACATTTGTTTCTCAAACAAGATGATAAAAATACAGGATCAAATACAGGAAGGGTAAATACTGATTTTTATTTAGGTCTGGGGTCTGGGTGCAGTACAAGTATGGTTTACGACATGGGAAATACAATAAAATTTCCAACTAAGAATCAAATGCCCCTATGTCTATGGCTAATGTCTGTTAGTTATAAGATATGTTACCTGTCAAACACCGGAATCAACCATTAATCTTCTCCATTCTGCTATATTCCGTTAATCTTATCCATTCTACTATATTCCAATTACCACTGTGTACTTGCAAAAACATTCTTAACTAATATTCAGTTAAATCAACCAGTATGTTTGGCAATGCATCATATAAACACTATCTCTCTTGGAATTAATAAGGTAGAATGATTCATATCCTCATTGGTGAAAAAATGAAGTCCACAATTAGCTGCCATTACATTAAGGAAGTATTCCATCCCATAACAGACACATATGGACACCAGTTTTTTATGCTTATGAATGAGATAATGTGTGAGTAGATAATACGCGTTGTACATTTATTTACCAACTAGGTTACAGAACTCAAATTAATTGAGTTAAGCACCTCGTTGACTTTGTTTTCAAACGATTCCATCATGGTCCGTCCAGGTTCTGCCTCCAACTTCTTTTCTAGGGCAAGTCTGATAAGTTCTCTCACTTGAGTTTTTGCTTGAGATATAGTCCCACTGATTGTTTTCATGGTGGCAGAATCAGCAATTGTATCTCCAATCCCGATGCTAAAACCTTCCTGTAAAAGCCAGTAATTAACAAGCCACTGTGTATGTCCCAAAAATTTGCGAGCTGCATCTGGACCAACCTCTTCCCTGTATACACCATCTTTTCTTATCAGAATGTATATTCCACATATGCGACTTCAAGAAGTCAAAGATCTAATGTTTCAGCCATTGCTTGCATGACCGAGCATAATAGTTCTTAACTTGATATAAAAAAATAAATCTGAGATATAGCAAATGAAAAATATGTGCTGCACAATATGGATAAATGGGAAAACCCATCGACATGCAATCCTACAACTGTGATACCGATTTGGCTATTCCATACAATGCTAAATCTAGCCTCCCAAAAGTAAAACAACAATAATAACCCCAGAATCATAATTCACAAAGCATGCATACATACCAAATTACGTGAATAAGACTACCACCAGACGGCCCAAGTGTCTTCTTGCATAGGGTGCCAGAAAGTAGTTCTCCTTTCTCTATTAGAACTCGAGTATCTCCAGGAGTTATATGTTCTTTTTCAGTTTCCTCATGCCAGGCCGAATATCTTAGAAGATTTATCTGTTTTGGTATGATAAGGCTAAAAAGTTGTTTTCCTGTCCAAAGCGGCCTGGGTTTCAAAATTGCCGGAGCAGGTATTTTCCAGTCAAAGTCCTCCCACCACATCAAAATATTCATAAAAACATCCTGTAGAAGATAAAACACTAGGTCAGATTCAGACCTAAAATCCATGAAATTAAATAGCACTAAAATCCAATAATAACCATTTCAACTTTACCTTCTCTATGAAGGTATCCCTTTTAGTGATCTTGCGGCATCCTAATAGAGTATCCTGGACAATTCCAATTACAGGGCGATTGGACTGCGGTGACACAATGCATTTAGGCACCATCATAAGCTCCAACGCTTCAGCTCTAGTCTCAAGTGACTGGGGTACATGCATGTTCATTTCATCCCCGTCAAAGTCAGCATTGTATGGTGTAGTAACAGATAAATTCAGACGGAAAGTTGAGTGTGGCATAATCTTGATCTTATGGCCCATGATAGACATTTTATGAAGGCTAGGCTGTCGGTTGAACAGTACATAATCTCCATCATTTAAGTGTCGCTCAACCTGCATTAGTGAAAGCAGAGGCTAGTTACTGGTGATAAAAAGATACAAGATCTAAGTGAGAAGCATAAAATGTCATAGAATTTACCTTGTACCCAAGTTCAAGATGGTGATCGCTATTTTTCTTCAGGAAACGAAGATCAAGCCTTTGTCCATCATCCCTGATAATATATTTCGCACCAGTTTTGCCTGGTGGAGGATAAGGTCCATATCCAACAAGCTCCTTCAACCTAAATATAAGTGGACATATTACAGAAAAGGTTGCAGTAATAATAAGTAACAAAAGACGGTTGGACAAAAGAAAAACCAGTAAGAAACCTTTTGATGTTATAAGGGGTCACAGTTTCTGGATATGTGAGATTCAAGGCAATACTCCATGGCACTCCCAGTTCATCAATGTTAATATTTGGATCTGGTGTGATCACCGTCCGGGCAGAAAAATCAACCCGTTTCCCCATCAAGTTACCTCTGATCCGCCCTTCCTTAGACTTAAGTCTACTGCATATCGATTTGATAGGCCTACCCGATTGCTGTGTAGCCTGCTAAGTGTAGAGGTAGATGAAATTTTTGGTACATATAGCCAACTGTCAAGGAGTTTGGGAGTATGACAAGTAACCATACCCTTGGCTGCCCTGGCAATTCATTATCGAAATATGCAGCTATGTGAAACTGTAACAGTTGAGCAAACTCTGCGATGATGTGGTCAGGAGCTCCGTTCTTAACCTGTCGCCTTAGATTCTCATTGTGTCTGATAATCATAGCTAGTTGATGAGTTAAATCATCCTGCAAAAGAGCACAGAGTCAGAACGAACCCATGGACTTCAGGTCATAAGTTGAAAATCAATTACCTTCCCAACTTAATAGAAATTCATGGAATCGAGTCCAATATGGAATAAAAAACTGGAGACCGGTGTCCTTAACACATTTAAAGAATGCAACAAAAAGATTCTTGCCTCACTCCTGGATGAGCCATCCATCACGACTGATGGCCTCACAGGAGGTGGAGGTATTGGAAGAACTTGAAGAATCATCCAATCTGGACGAACGTATAAGGGGTTCAAGCCTAACAATTCAGAGTCTTCATCGCTTATTCTGCTCAGAACTTCTAAAACCTGAAAGACATGCAAGTATCATTTTGACGCTGTTCACAATGAAGTAGTAGGAAAAACAGGAGACGGGCAAGAAGCAATTTGCATCCAGAATTACTTACAGTTTTTGCAGAAAGTATTTGTTTCCGTTCTACTGGTTCAGCAAGCTGTTCTCGTTCAAAGTTTTTCTTTGTCCGAGCTTTGTATTCTGCAATCATATTCATGCCTTGAATGGTGATCTTGGGTTGCTGAGCACCACAACCACCAGGACTCTTACTAATTGGCTCTTCGGAATCTAGATTTTGGACCTCAATTTCATCACCACCTTCACATTTTGCTTTGTTCTTGCAAGCATCCAAAATTTTCTTAAGCCTATGTTTTGGGTTTCTTATTCTCAATGCTTGCTTGAAGTTGTGGTCCTCCTGCAGAACATTAGTTGTGTTACATGGTTTTTGCTTGCTTCCGAAAAACAAAAGAGACCACGTTTTGTTGTAATGTAAGAAAGCTCAAACTGGGAATCAGCTAACAACTACTACAATTTATCAGGTGTTTTGTGTCTTGGTTTTTTTGTTTCAAATATTTGGTGAGACAAACCAAGAACACATTCGGCGTATTATTATTTTCTTAATGCGCCAAATGTGTTCTTTGTTTGCTTCATCAAATATTTGAAACAAGAAAACCCACACGCACACACTCAAACACAACACAAAACACTAACAAAAGGGAGGCCTAATAATGAGCCACACAACCAATGCTAGAAAAATCTAAGGGAAGAATGTACTTCTTCTTCCCAGCCTATCTTTGTTAGGCACGTAGCCAATCATGGGAATGGCCGAGCAGAGGATACCCAAAACACGCCAAGGGGGGAAGAAGACAAACAAAGCAAGCAGAACCTCCACGATAAAATGTACAAATTGTGACCAACAAATTCTAGTGATCAGATGAAAACTTGAACGAGACAAGGGTTAATTCTTTGTGAAACAGATTCTTAACATATCATAAGGTTCCCGTGATTGAAAATTCACCGTCTTCTGAACCAACAAAACACAATTTTATCTATTTCAAATGGCAGAGCATTTCTTGTATGTGCTTTTGCTAGACAAACAAGTTTGAGGCACAACAGATGATGATCTAACAAAAATAAAATAGCGATAGCCAATTAAAAAATGTCTAAGTACATTGAGGGGCGATTTCCCGCACATTGTATCTCAATAGAACACCTAATCTTCTTCACCAGTAAGATAGAACGGGCATTTTGAACAAGGTGAACGGGTTTGGTGTCCTATACTGCCATGCATACATAGAAAAATGCATGACTTGATAGTAAGGGTGACCAACATCAGCATCCATCTGAACTGACCATAAAATTCCAGCACACCAGCGGATAAGATGCTATAATTCAAACAAGCCTGTTATATATTCCTTTAGATTCCATCTTTTAGAATAAACCTGAGAGATGGAACATTTTTTCTTTGGAATTTCAAGTAGGAAAACACAGCTAAAATGAACTCAAAATTCTACTTGTGTCTGGCTATTTCTTGTACCAATTATACCTACAGGCTACAAACACATAATTCTAGTTTCTCAAACTCACACGATTATTAACTGGTGGAGTATTCATTAATTGCTACATAGTTTTTTCCTTTTTCAACCCCTGTCCATCTCCTCTCAGCTGCTCCTGTTTTCGCTTGAGAACACTCCAGTTTGATTTCTTGGTATTTCCCCTCATACTGCACTATCAACTTCTAGGATAATCCCATCAAAACAAAAGAGGTATGCATCGCACCCCATTGCTTATTCACGATAGTTTCGACATGTAAACTAATTTACGACAGAATGTAACAATCAAGTGTTTATGGTGTTTATGGCAAAAGAGGAATTCTAATCAATTGACTCATTTGTGTATCTATTTTTAGGATCGATTCAATTTTTTGAATTCCTCAGCATTTTCTTCGGGTTTATAGCATAGCACATCATTTTAGCTAGAGGTCACCAATAATTTCAATCACCCAACATTAAAATCCCGAATTCGTCCTCACATGTATATCAAAGACATGTATGCAGTATATGAACTGTTTGGGGGTAACACACCTCTTCGGCTAGTAATTTGGAACAATTGAAGCAAACACAGCGCATGATACTCAGCACAGTCTTCATAAACCCAATATGGAACATTGGTATAGCGAGCTCAAGGTGGCCAAAATGCCCAGGGCATTCAGCCATGCTCCCCGTGCAAGTCTCGCACTTCATCCTCCTATCAATAGTGCCGAGCCGAGGATCGCTCAGGCCGCCTACCTTCGGCCTGCCCTTCTCCATGGTCTCGCCGTGATGTATTTCCGCCACCGACATTTGCCTCTGCAGCAGAAACAAGTTGAAAAATGGTAAACAGAACAACTCCTGAAGCAAAAAACCGAATGACGTGGGGATGGAGCCTCTCCAGTATGGAAATTTCAGATTGTTATGCTGACAAATCGACAAAGCAAGAAGCACATAAAGCGCGAAAACCTATCAATTACTAAGTAAAGAATGAAAAAGGAAACACATAAATTTGTAGTGATTTCTCACTTATGTAAAGAAAGCAAACAATGCAAACAGAAAAACACATAAATTTGTAAGGATTTCTCATTTATGTAACCGTACTTTCACTATGTATGCAATAAATGAACATCAAAACCACCATAGTGAACCCGATGAATGGCTGATAAACAAATCAAGCTATCCAAGTTTGTGCCCATTCAGTAAAAGCTTGTTCAAAATCGATTTGTTGCATAGTCAAATCAAATTTGAAGAAGCTACTACTCCATATCAGCTCGCTCGTGTTCGGCTCGATTAAAGCTCATTTGAGATAGACTTGTTTCACAAATAAGCTAAATCTTTAACACATTACGAAACTCGTTAAGTTATCAAACCAAGTTGGTTTGAACAACTACTCGACTTAATCAACAAACACTTCACAAACCCTTTTTTTTTTTTTTACCGGCAACGCTTCACAAAAACAGGTATGAACAATGAGGACACTATATAGATTCAAACTCATCCAAGCAAAATGGCAATCTAAAACCCAACGAGAGTTCACAAACCCTTACTTTTTCAACAGCAACACTTCACAAACACAACACCGTACTGCTACGAAAGTAATCGAGTGCATGACTAAATTCAGACTCATCCAAGTAAAACGGTCCCCAAAATAACCGGACAGAATCTCATCCCAAACAACACCGGAAAAAGGCAAAGCAGAACAGAGAGACGGTGGTCGGAAGTTTACGATTTCGTCGGGGCTGAGGATGCCGAACTGGACGGCGGAGACTTTCTCGACCTCCGCCGGAGAGTACGGGAACCGGTCGTCCATGGAGAAACTTGGTCTGTATCCACCAAGCTAGGGTTTCAATTCCTGAACCGTTTTCCCCAAAATTCCAAATCCTTGAGTTTTTTTACCGGTAAAATTGATTCCTGTTTGTACCGTTTTAGATTTTCTTTGTTTCAATTTACAGTTGGTTTATGTGTTTTCAGAAGATTATGGGTCTTCTCTCTCTCTCTCTCTTATTGGGAGGAGGAGACTCTTGAAAGAAAATGAGGTTGAGGGCCTCGGAGGGGTATTTATAGAGGGAAATGCCGTCCAAAACGCGTGTTGATCCATTCCTTGATTGACAAGAAAAAATTTATGCGAATTTTTTTCCAAAATAAAATAACCGGCACAAATAATAAGTGGGAGCACAGGCTTCGAGTTTCGCCGTGGGAGCAATGGGTTCGAGTTTCGTTGTTAGCGTTTGGGATTCAGTGTTATGGATAGCTTTTGAAATTTATTGTGGACACCACTAGCTTCCGCTGATATATACAATATTAAAAAACAAAAAAAAAAACAGTACTGATCGAATTGTGGGACTTTTTTTGTGGTTTCACACAAATAATTCAAGTCATTCAGAGACCAAATAATTTTTAGTATATGATTTTCTCCATATTCTTGTAAACTTATTTTTCTTCTTCGTTTTGTGTGTTTTGTTTTGTCTTCTCTGAATTTTTGTTAAGCACGATAATTTTTTAACACGACTAAGTGTCTATCTTTTAAGATGATTGGATTAAACACCTATATTATTCTATCAAGCTGATATTTTTTTTCTAATATGGTTGAAAAAATATTTTAAATTTAGTGAATAAATTATATAACTCATGTAGAACCCCTGAGTGATAAAATCTTGCAACAATCCCAAGGAGTTATCAAGTGATCTTAATTTGAGACTTAGGTGTTTGTTTTACCTTAAGGTTTCAGGTTTGATTTTCCCTGCCAAAAACTCTTGGGGTCACCTCACCCCATGCATACAGCTGCGGAAGAGTCTGTAAGGATTAGTCTGAAGTGCGAGCTAACCAAGAATACCTTGCATTACCAAAAAATAATAATAATAAAATAAAAATAAATAAAGTCCTGCAATGCCAGCATTGGTACAAGTATTGTTTGCTTATTTGTACCGGGTATATTCCTCGTCAAGTCAAACTTCTTTTGGTAAAAAAAAATTCCCCTCGTTATTTAACACCATTACACCAAATCTTCCTAAATATTTGATTGAAGCATGGTGTCTAGATTTGATTTTAGAATCTAGAATCTTTGATCGTGAACAAAAAGTTAAATGAGGCTTCGTTCCGGAACCAAAAAAAAAGTTCTTATTTTTTAAAAAGACAATTTCAAGCTAAAAAATTATGGGCTTATTGAAATCTAAAAATATGTAATATGGATCTTGTTTGAAAGATCTCGATGAGATCTTTTATACAATGCAAAAAAAAATTAAAAAACTATTTTTCATTTACTTTATTTTAGAGTTTGAAAATGTGAAATAAACTGTTTATTTTTTAAGAAGGTTTCTGGAACGGGGCCTGATTCAACAAATAACAGTAGTACTAACTTTTTTTTGAGGGGTAAAAAAATTTCATTAATCCTTAAAATAAACAAATAATAGTAACAATATTATTATGAAGCTGATTTTTTTTAAGACTAGATTGAAAATTATTTTAAAATTAATTAACCACTAGAATTATTTGCATAATATAATTTATAGACCATTGGTATGGACTAATCGGTACCCATAGTCTTGTATCGGGCATTCCTCGCATTTTAAAAACGCGAGGTGGTTGAGCCAAGTGGAGTATGCTTCTCTGCAAACTGTCATCAAATTGCACACGGTGCAGTTGAGTTTTTTTTGCCATTTACCGGATCAATAATTGGTTCCGACGATATTGTAAATTTCGTTGAAACGCCAACCGGCATAAGTGTAATTTAAAATCATGTTACCAATTAATTAATATGTAAACCAAATTTTAAATTAAAAAAAAACAGTTCTAAACAGTAGTTGTAGTTTGGTGGTTCTGTGTGCGGAACACCAATTAGATTTGTTTTTAACCCTTTTACAGGTCTTCAATCATCATGATCTTAAACCGCTTACTTTGTCAACCTGATAACGTGTCTCTCTCTCTCTCTCTCTCTCTCTGACCCGGAAGAAATCGCCGCCCCGCATCTCTCTTTCCCCTCCTCCCCATGGTTTTACACCCTAATGGGTGACCGGAGGGGAGGGATTTCTCCCATTTGTGAGGTTATTCCATCTTCCGATCTTAGATTTCAAAGGTTTTCTCTCCTTCCCCCTTCACCCTCATCATCCTCCTCCCTAAACCACCATCCGCCACCCCTCCTCCACCTCTTCTGTCGTGTTGTCCGACGGTTTTTGGAGGTAGTGCCTTATAGATCGTGGTCACCGGAGGTTTCCTCCCCCGTCGAAGTAGGAGATCTAGATTGGTGAATGAAATTTGCTCGGGTACAGCGAACTCCGTTCGGTTCCATTACCAAATTTTCTCTTTTTTGTTCTTTTCTTTGGTGTTCTTCCCGTTTGTGGGGCTTCTATCACACTTGTGTGGGTATTTTTGGTTGTTTTATGTAGTGCTCCGACTGTTTAGAGCAATGGATTTAGTTGGAGTTGGGTGTAGTTGTTGGATTGAGTCATCTCTTGTTTGGTTTCTTGATCTCTTGTTTAGGTATGGAGTTTTCTCTTGATGTATTGATCTGTATTCCGTTCCGGTGATAATCTGTGGATGCCGTATGAATTTTATAAATGGGTATGCTTCTTTCGTTGAAAAAAAAAAAACTAAAGAAAGTAGTGAAAAATAAGTATTTATTATGTGAATTAAAAGTAATGTATTATGAGAGAATGACTTGTCTCCTAAAACAAAAAATAAATACTTACAAAATAAAAATCTTAGCGGAACGGGGCCTTACAGTATTACACTACATTAATATTAAAAAAAATTAACATTTGTGCCCGTTCGATGCACGATATAAAAAAAAATCACATTAGTTTTTTTCGGCTCTGTGTATCAAACGTGCACCACGCTAATTGATAAAAAAAAATACTTTAATATTTTTTTCAGTCCCGTGTTCTATGCACGCACATTGATCTCATTCTATGCACTGAAAGACATATGCATGTAAAAAATGAATTTAGAGTACCACATGACGATACCGGGATCATAAATTAATTTTTCCTCCATATTAAACCCCATCCTCCGGTCCTCTCCCTCTCTATTTTTTTTTATAAACAAAAAGAATAAAAAATCTCGAAAAGGAAAGAGTCAAAAATCTAGAAAATTAGAAAGAGGGTTTGAATGGTTTTAAAGGCAAAACACATAGGTACATACATCGCATACATTTGCGTTTTTGACCCATCTCAGGTTCCAAAATGGGTTGTTTAGGGCTTCTATAAAAAATAAACTTTATCCGAAATCAGTAAAGGTATATACGAAACATCTAACTTTTTTTCATAAACTAAGCCTAAATTATGAAGCAAAGTTAGATATTTTACAAGCATTTTTATTGTTATTGGATTGAGTTTATTTTCTACAGAAACCCTAAACAAACCATTTTGAATGAAATAAGCGACTTGAATTATTTTTTTAGGAGTCGATATGGATCCAAAAAGCCGATGTATGTACCTATGTGTATGTACTCAATACTCATAGACTTTTCGCAAAAGGAAAGAGTCAAAAATCTAGAAAATTAAGAAATAGAGATTTGGATGGTTTTAAAAGCAAAATCACATTTCCTTATACTATTGATATCTAAAATACGTATGTACGTAATGTAATGTACTATATATCTATGTGTATATAATCATAGACTTTTCGCGAAAGGAAAGAGTCAAAAATTAAAAAAATTAAAAAAAAAAGAATTTGGATGATTTTAAAAGCAAAATCATTTATATAAATTATATTTGCTTATAGTAGTATGTATTGATGTAAAAATCCCCGCGTTTCCTCCAAATCTCCCTCCCCCTCTTCATCGCTCTCTCTCTCTCTCTCTCTCTCTAACAGCCAACAGGGTCATCAATGGCATCAATCTACAACTGCATCGAATGCGGAAACAACCTCAACCTCCACACCAACCACCTCTACCCACCGGACTTCTACTTCGAGGCCGGCAACAAAGGCACCCTCTCCTTCGCCGTCGTCGACGCCACCAAATTCAACTTCGAGAAAGAGGACAAGATCATGCCCTTCTTCGAAACCCTCAATTACTGGGGGATCCAGCGGAAGAGGGTCAAGATCAAGTGCAGCTGCTGCGGCCGCCTCGTGGGTTACGTGTACGACGATGGCCCTCCGTTGACGGATTCCCCTGGGCAGTTCCATTTTGGCCCCAGTCAAGTCGTCCCTAGGGCTCCGAGGTATCGATTCAAGAATAAGGCTCTTCGGATCACTCACGAAACTTGACCAATTTTCATGAATCTGTACTGGGTTTGGCTTCGATTGACAGGATTTGGTGGGTATGGCAATTATACGCTTATCTCTTTGTAAAATAATATATATGTGCGTGTATGATGATGTTGAATGAAGTGCTTTTGCACCTGGTTGAGACTTCCAATTTTCTTGAGATGCATTCGATTGTGTTTTTTTCTGTTTTGAAAAAGAGGGTCGCGATTGTGGTTTATGCGTACATTTGTGTTCAAGCACATCTTTCGTGATGGACCATTGTAGGATTTGCTGTATTTATTTTTGACAGAAAGTAGCTCATCCCTTTAAAACAATACTGTTCACCCTCACCCTATTCACCATCGGGGCCGGGATCGGGATGCTGCCGAGGAGCTCCCAGCTGAGCGGGGTGCAGAGCGGTCGATCTGGCCGTTCATCACGGCACAGACGACTCAGGTAGCACGTATAGCTCCGAGCCGTCGATTGCCAAAATGAGCGGTGGCCGGATCGACCGCTCTGCATCGCTCTACAGGCAGCATCTCTTATTCCCAAGAGGGTATACAAGTTCCACTTTGATAATTAGAATCATTTATCTTTTGTCTTGAATTGTTCTTTTGTCTTGAATTGTTCCAACAGATGTTTCATGGTAATTTTATAAAAAAATAATACGTTAAAAATATAGTCGATTTGTTCTAATTTATGATTTTCATAGTTCATTATGATTGTAATTATTAAGCGCCAGTTTTCATGGTCGATTTGTAGAAATAATCCTTGAAAAAAAATGAACGATTTGAATATATCCCATATTCCGGAAAATATGTTTCATAGTCGAAAATATTCATGAATATCATCACCGTCTTCTGAAAACATGTTTTATGATGCAGAAATAATTCATGAAGAGAAT
This sequence comes from Rhododendron vialii, assembly GCF_030253575.1. Classification (NCBI taxonomy): domain Eukaryota; kingdom Viridiplantae; phylum Streptophyta; class Magnoliopsida; order Ericales; family Ericaceae; genus Rhododendron; species Rhododendron vialii. The sequence continues at coordinate 38,490,878 of NC_080566.1, forward strand.
GATTGATTTGAATATCCACTACGTTCTTCATGATAATTTTACAGAAATAATCCCCGCCTCTGTTCCCTCTTCCTCATTTCGCTTCTGAAAAATTGGATGTATAATTGCACATGTGAAATCCTCTGGAAACAGCGGTCCAGAATTTTCGGCGTATGGTGCTAGCCATCATTCATTTCAATAGAAATTCTCAAATTCATTTAATTGAACCAAACACAAAAATGAACGTCAATTAGTCGGGTCTTCAAAAAAATTTGGCAATTTGTTACTACTACTTTTATCGATCAAGTTGTGTTACAATTAGTAGTTGACGCAGTGGTAGTCACTTCGAATTTTGTCCTATATCCCGCTAGTGGATGATGGTGGTATTTTCATCAATGTTGCCTACTTATAATACACTAAAAACTCATTCATCAAAAAGTTTGCATTATGATATCGAAGAACCCAAGACATAGAAGCCCCCAGCGCGTCCTTGTAGCTCTCAAATTGCCATAAGCCTGTAGTTCTGGGGCTGTTTGACCCGGACAATCTATTCCCGTTATTAAAGACGTGATTAAGTCGTTAGCGTCGATATATTGGTTGGTCTTATAGTCAGAATCTCGTACTTAATACGGGAACACTAATACTGCTATCGGCGTAGTCCATCTGCAAAACTTTTCCTGCAGATTGAGGAATAACTTATTTGATCTGGTTGCCCTGTTGCTCTCATAGGAGTACACCATTAGACTTAGACCCTAGTCACTCCAAAGAATGCCATCCCTGCAGTTTAATAGATGATTCTACTCTTTGTTTTTTGGATTGGTTGTCCATTTGGTGTATGAATATCGACTCCGTTGAGTAACGAAACAATTCACAAATCTAAAAGACTTCTACGACGAAAAGGCTCCTTTCGCTTCTTTGTTTTTAGTATTTTTGCGCTCCTGCTACGGTTAAACGGCTCCTAACTCTCCTTCCTTCCTAGATTACCTCCTCGAATAGTGACCTCTCACGCAAGAAGCAATCGATGCTTTCTTCCTCATCTGTTGACCCCTTACAGTCAACATACTTCTTTTTTCCTGCTCTTACTCTTGAAGCTGATGTTTCACCAGTCAGATTCAAGGATTTCCAAACCTGCCATTCGGGATTGAGAGATGAGAATGGATATGGCAAAACATGGGTGCAGCACCCTTGCCTTTTTCTTGGCAAAACGACACTATTGGTTGCTCAAAAATAGAAATGGCAACGACAAAATGGTATTCACCGGTGTGGATGCTCCAAGGGTTTTGTTTTTGTTTAATTCTGACTGAAGAATTTCTGATGTCATTTACCACATAAATAAACTTCACCGTAGAAAGGCAACTCCTTTCTGCTTACATCTACCAATCAGAACCTCTTTTCTTCGACACATTCATAGTTGACCTTGAACCCTTGTTGTCCCAGATATTTTCGGGGCCCAAAGCTAACTTTTAAAGTTGGACGCCCTTATATACTTTACGAGCACATAAAATAAACAACAAATGAATCTAAAAAAAGAAAAAGTAGTAATAAGGTAAGTAGATTAAATTATCGAAAGTAGTTATCATTACAAGAACATAAAAGTATCACTTAAATATCACTCTTCTTGCATTTTTAGCAGCAAAAGTAGTAATTACACTAGCATAATAAATCTTTTAGATTCATAATGAACTTTATTTTCTTGTACTAGTATAACACCGTATAAAATTTGGGGGCCCCTAATTTTTTTTTTTTAAAAAATGGGGGACCCAAGACGCAAGCCTTCCTCTTCTTCCGTCAGCAACAGGCCGGCCTTGAAGCTCACATTGTGAAATTCCACCTAACGGTTGGGAAACAAGGTCCAGCCTTTAGCGGTAAAAGTAGTAATTACGTTAGCATAATCAATCTTTTAATCTTTTAGATTCATCATGGACTTATTTTTCTGTACTAGTATAACATGATATAAAATTTGGGGGGCCCTAATTTTAGGGGAAAAAATAGGGACCCAAGACGCAAGCCTTCCTCGCCTTCCATTGTCAGCGACAGGCCGGCCTTGAAGTACACATTGTGAAATTTCACCTAACGGTTGGGAAACAAGGTCCAACCAATCAGTCATTTCGTAAAAGTTAGGTAGGATTAGTAGCTCCATACAAGTAGCGATCATCAGTGTAGACATCCTTCACTTTGAGACTTTTCATCTTTATCTCCTGTCCTATAGCAATTGCAACCTTGTGACACAAGCAGAACCGAGAGAGTGAATTAGGCAGGAGGGTGCGTGGGGATGAAGCAAATGGAGGTGGGAACTGAAAGTGGTGATGCGAAGTTGAAAGGGGCCGCCCCTCCGCCGCCTCCACCTCCTCTGCCGCTGCCGAATTTCTGGGCCAAGACGAAGCCTGCGGCGTCTACGGTGAGTGTGACGAATCAAGAGATTGCGAGGTTTTGGAGGCAGAAGCGGATAGATGAGGAAGACCATCTCCTCTCTGCTATTAAGGCCGCAGCCCGTATCCGGGCACGGAAACTCACGGTAAGGTTTACTTGTGATTCAATGCTTGTTAAATCACAGAAGGATTTGACTGACTAGAATTTGTTAAGAAGTTTTTGGGTGCAAATTGGGTACTGCGTTGCACATCCTTGCCATCCAAACGTGTTTTGGACGGTCTAAATCCGAGCACTCTCTCTCCTACTCAACCAACCACTCTCTCTCCTCTTTCTTGGCCTCTAAATCTTGGCCGTCCAAAACACGTTTGGACGGCTCGAATGAGCGCTCGAGTACACGTGGACTATACCCAATTTGCACCCAAAAAGTTGTCGGCTTTGTTTGTTTGATATCTCTATTGTATGAATACAAATACCCTTTTTATCTGGTCAGAAAAAAGAACACCCTCTGTCAAGTGTTGGAATTGGAAACAAGGACAGAAGCAAAATTTGAACATTCCAGTGGCGAATGTACAGACAGTAAAAAATAAAAAATTAGCCGAACCGAATTAATTAGAACAGAAGGCTTGGTTTGGCTGATTGGTAATGTATAGACAGTGAAATTGATGAACAAACATATATTGAATCTAAGCGGGGAAAGCGCTACGTAATCTACTAATCTTTACATGATGTAACCAAATCCTACTATAATAACGGGTTATGTTGGAACTTGAGGGGGGCGGTCGCCCTTGCTCATCAGCCCCTTGATACATCCCTAATTGAAAACAGCCTCTTTAAACACGGTTGTTGAAATGTAACACCAACGCACCGTTTAACATGAGATTTCTCCTTGACAGGAGGAAGACTACAAGCTCTTCGAAGAGGCTCTGAAGGAGGATCAAGAAAGTAAGGAAGATGGTGCCGCTGCTGCCACCACCACCGCCAACTCCAGCAAAACAGACGAGATTAGCAAAGAGCTTCGTGTCGGAATAAAGGACTGGTAACTTCGACGCAACTCCAGACATGTTCAATGTGATTCATAGATGTATGCATTATGCATACCTCCAATAATGAGATGATACATTTTTTTGTTAACACAAAGAATTGCTCAATCGACAATTGCAGGTGGACAAAGAGCAAGTATGCGTACTTGAACCAACCAGCCATCGAGTCGATGGATCCACCCAAGCACCGAACCTCCGCTTACATTCCAAATTTTTGCAACTACAAGCCTGCTCCTCCGCCAACCGCCTCATTTGGCGTCTTTTAGATTAGTTTGGACTACTTAAATTGATTGAACTGTCGTTCGTATGGCGTGCTGAGAACGGTTTGCTGAACATGTAACAGTTTGCAGAAGTTCACTTTTTTCCTTGTTTGCCGCATTTTCTTTGATTTCTGGTGGGCAAGTCTTTGCCTATAGGACTCCGTAAATGGAGTAATTATTCAGTGCCCGAGAGCAACGTCACGTGGCATTGTTCGAGGAGCACCAATAGTTTTTTCCTGTGAATGATCGCTGAAATGGATTGAGATTTGTTTGTACTAGCTTATAGCCCTTTTCTTGACTGGGCTTGGTAATTGTTAGCATCAATAGAAGGAAGTGAATAAGATCTCAAATTTTGTTGATTATCCGGCCATGCCATTGCCCATTTGCATTAAGTAACCAAGACGAGAAGCCAGATCCCTAACACTGACAGTGGAGTAAATAGGGCTCCACTAGTGGACGGAAGATTCATCTTGAGGAATTGTTCATTTTGAGGTCTCAAAAATTCTGGGCACGGTCTTCAATAAATTTTCTCTATCTATTTCTCTCCATTTGTTACTATCAAAAATCTCCCTCAAAACTCATACCGAACAGGATCCAGCTCAGGCACAATAGCTACAAGAGGAAAGTTCCAAACAAACTTCACATGTGGACTTTCTCTCTACAAAAGTCTGACTTTAGATTAAAAAAAAAAAATGCCATTTTTTTTAATGGATTTTGGCAACTTGCAATTGAATTGATCTAAAAGCTTTGACCACAACCTCTACGTCACCAACCACATGCAATATTTTTTTAATCTAAACAAAACAAGATCTTGAATATTCAGCTCGGCCCAAAGTAAGGTTCTATTTGAAACTCAAAGAAAAGAAAGGAAAATAAAGAAAAATTAAAAAAAATTTCCTTCTATTATTTGGTTGGAAGAAAAATAAAGAAGAAAATAAAAATTTTAAATTTAGTAAATAGTAAATTTTTTCTCCCATTTTCCTTCTCTCTTTTTTTCTTATGTTCCAAACGAAGTCTAAATTTACCCAATCAGATGTTGGCAATGTTATATGGTGATTCAACAATTAAATCCTTTCTCTTCGCTGCGAATATGGAAAAAGAAAAATTAAATTATTACCATGGGTGTGCAATAGTTTTCCAAGACAAAATTAACGTAAAAGATCCGGACGAAGATATGTCTAAAGTATTCCACTTCTATATTATCTGCGTGTATCAAATGACTCTAAACACATTTAGTTGCTTTATCCGTATTTTGGGTAGTCATTGAAATGAGAAAATAGTATACAGAAAAGAAGAAAACGGATACAAGATCGACCCGAGGATGCTGCCGAGCAGCTCTCTATCAAGTGGGTGCAGAGCGGTCGATCCGATCGTTTATCTCGGCACGAACAATTTCGATTGAAACTGAACGCATACAAACTTTAACCGTCTATTATCCGATTAAGATTCAAGCTGTCGATTACCGAAATGAACAGTCGGATCGGCCATCCTACATAGCTCAGCATCTCCCATTCCATACGAGACACCGTTGGTTTGGACGCATAAAAACAGGCGGCAATTTTGTAAAAAAGCCCACCGTATTCTCAAGACACCTTTGCCAACTTGCCACCACTTCTCTCAAGGAAGGAGAACGACATTTGAAAATGCTCTCTCTCTCTCTCTCTCTCTCTCTCTCTCTGAGATCTAGTCAGCGATTGAACTCGAATTAATTTCTAGGCTTCCAATCCCGTCAAGAACTACAACAACAATGGCGGCAAAAGGGAGGCTTTACCCGCGCCATCCCTCTCGCAAATCCTCCTCCTCCTCCTCGGCTACAGTCGTTTTCTCTCTCCTGGTCACCTGCTCCTTCTTCATCGTCGTCCTCTTATCCCTGAAAGTCATCTCCATTCCAAGCACTTCTCGCAGCTCTCCCAAAGCTCACGATCTCAGCACAATCGTCCACAAGACCGTCGACAGGTAATTCTCGTCGAATCGAGCTTGATTTGGTCGAATTATGGTGTGATCTGCAGGTGATTTGGTTTGATTTTGGGGGAATTGGGTGTGCAGGAGTGATGTAGATGATGGGAGAGGAGATCAGTGGGTTGAAGTCATCTCTTGGGAGCCAAGAGCTTTCATTTACCATAATTTCTTGGTAAAATTTTACTACAAGTTTTCGTTTTAACTGCGTTTTTATTTGTCTCCGTACTTTTCCCTACTAACGCCCCGGCACATGCGATGCGTGTGGAAATGGTAAAATTTTACAAGTTTTCAATTTCAACGGCGTTTTGATTTGTCTCTGTATTTTCCCCTACTACACGCCCCGGCACACGCAATTGGTAAAATTTTAAAGTTTTCGTTTTAATTGCCTTGTTTATTTTTGTCTCTGTATTTTTCCCTGCTAGACGCTCCCGCACATGTGATGCGTGTGGAAATCGTAATATGTAGAAGGGGAAAAGTGAAACATCTTCAATTGAAAGTCATCCGCTTAATGAAATCTAAGATGTGAAAGTAGAAAAGGGGGAGAGGAAAATTAGGGTGGTAGTTTTTTTTGTTAAGGAAATAGAGTCTCACATTGCTTAGGAATGGAATGAGTGATCACTTAATAATATTTGGAACCTCTCCACTCATTGCCAATTGGCTTTGAGATGGACATAAAGTTTCTACATTTTTCATTCTTTGCAGTCTCTTTGGGTAGTTAAATGGGTAGTTTATAGGATAATAAAAGTGTGAGCCTTCTTCACAACAGCCGTCCACACCAAGAGAGGGGTTCCCTTTATTGGAGTTGTGTGCAAAATTTTATGTGATTGATGTGGGAGTAATGATAAGAATTCTGTCCAACGCAGGGAGTGGACATGAGGTGAGAAAGGATGAGAAATGGATAGAAGAAAACTCTCCTATGGTAGTTTGCTAGTTTTATTACGGACAAAAAATGATAGAGCATCAATGGGAAATACCATTTCTTTTTCTTTGTCACTTACTAGTTACTATACACAAAATGGACTCATAGAGAGCTCTCTGGATTTTGCATGATTTGTTTGAGCTCCTGGATTTCAGTGAAATCTTGTAAAAATATCTGTATCCTGATAATTCATAAGGTATGTTGGGGCTTTCTTGAGTCATATCATGTGGTAAGACCGAGCAGACACATTTGCTGGTATAGTAGTCCAGAAGAGAAGACTGCTTCCTCAGACAAGAATGCTATAGATTAGTATACATTGGAAATCTTTTGACCTCAGGCTTGGAATATTTAGTATCTTGCTTTCTTGGTATGTATGTCTTAGATACTTTAAGGGTTCAAAATTTTTTGACATTTATGCTTAAGTGACATTCTATTTGTGATGTACTGCAACCACTGATTTTTTTTTTTTTGGGTAATTGCAACTACTGAATGTTGAATGTCTTTCGGTGCAATTTTTTGGAGAAATTCTACATTTCACGTGATAATGACACAGATCAGCTATGTACATACAATTGTAGGGTTGTCTTACATATATCTACGGGCGGGAAAAGGATGCTGGGGTTTTGATTTTGATATTGTTATGTTTAGCCCTATTCAGTGCCTGATTGAAGTTTCATTACATGCCTTGTGAATCTTCATTCTGTTTCTGTTGTGCAGTCTAAGGATGAATGTGAATACCTAATCAATCTTGCCAAGCCTCATATGCAAAAGTCATCTGTTGTAGATAGCACAACTGGCCAGAGTAAAGACAGTAGGTGTGCTTTTCCTGCCTCATCTCTTGGCAATTTGAAGTGACTTCTCCATTTAGTTATTGCTTTTGACATTCTTATATGTGGAGATCTTTGAGATTTTCCCTTTTTCTTTTCTTTTTGCATGCAGAGTACGTACCAGCTCTGGTACATTTCTGGCTAGAGGGCGAGATAAGATAATCCGAACCATTGAAAAAAGAATTGCAGATTTCACCTTCATCCCTGTAGGTATGTGGCTGAGGAACATCCCATTAATCCTTTTGATCTCAAGAAAGAGCGTTTCTAGGCTCTTTTGATTCTTGGTGAGCTATGATTTTGATTCCTACACATTTTAATGTGCAAAAGAGAAGGCTTAGGATAGGGCCTTTGTGTGGAAGAAATAATGGAGTTTTTTGGGTAAAAAAAGTAACGGAGATCAGTGAACCTGAACCCTATATTCTGCTTGGGCTATACTACAAAGGAGTTTGGAAAATGTATTAGAACCTTTCCTTAGTATAATTCTCCCATCGGGCAATTCACACTCAATCCCTTGATGTCTGCATTAGAGATTTCAGATTTGTTATTGTTGTTGCTGATATTTTTTAACTATTTTGTCCCTGCCATGAGTCCTATAGCATAAAGTTTTTTGCCCTAGAGTCATTTTCTGCAAGCCCTGCAACAAAACTGTGGTACAGATGGGGCCTCAAATTCCCACCAACTTTTGAGCTGAAATTCTTGCTACCACTCCGTCCATTGGTGGAATATTTCCTCATTCTCGATCAGTTTCTGAATCGTTAGTTATGCTGAGCCTTGCTGGTGAGCAGGTGGCAATGAATTAGTTTCGACTGGTACTTGTTGCTTTGCACAATTGGTTTATTAGCATCTGACTATCGGGTGATTTGGTTACTTATCAAAAACACAGAAGACGATGAGAAGTGCAAACCTTAGGTATACTTCTCGCTATACAGTTGCTGGCAGTAGCAAGACAACCCTATTCTCTACTGAAGTTGAAATTTTTGTAGACCAGTTTGATTTCCTTTCACCTGAGTATACCCAGAAGAATTGCTCAAGCCTTCACATAGCACATACAATTTTAACTGCTCTATTTTTTTAAAATCCTACTGTCGGTTGGTATTAATTTGTGTCAATGCCCTAATTTATAGAGCATGGAGAAGGGCTTCAAATTCTGCACTATGAGGTGGGCCAAAAATATGAAAACCACTATGACTACTTTCTCGACGAGTTCAACACTAAAAATGGTGGTCAACGGATTGCTACAGTTCTAATGTACCTGTAAGTAAAGCATCCACCAGAGTCTTTTTTGTCATTAATGCTTTACATTTTTGGTACAGCCTCTAATCTCTTATTCTTACACTGCTTTCATTGGCACAGCTCGGATGTAGAAGAAGGGGGTGAGACAGTGTTCCCTGCTGCCAAAGGAAATATTAGTGCTGTTCCTTGGTGGAATGAACTGTCTCAATGTGGAAAGGAGGGACTTTCTGTTAAACCAAAGATGGGTGATGCTTTGCTTTTCTGGAGCATGAAGCCTGATGCATCTCTAGATTCTTCAAGCTTGCACGGTTAGTTATTTTCAATTGTTTTAGCTCTTAAAGCATGCAGTATAGATGTCTAGAGACGACTGGTCTTATTTTTTCATTCTGTGTGTTGTCAAGAGGAGAGTGGATGGTGGAGAGGGGGCAACCGCCTATAGCTAATTCTCCTAGGCGTGACCACAAGGACTCCAGATCCACAGCGGGCCCTGTGAGGGTCCACTTGCTCGTAAATTTCTACTGCTTCTCCAAGGACTAGTGGTTCACAGCCTAGCCAGGAGGGTTGCAAGGCATGAAAGGGCGTCGGCCGCATGCCTTGAACCTGCAGCCTCCTGAATCCTAGCTCACGTCTCGGCGATTAGTCGGCTTATCCAGTGTTTAGATAACCTATATGACTGGTTTAAAATCCTGTTGGTTGTAAAACCATGTGCTCTAATTAGCATTCTGAAAAAGCTTTAAATCCGCCTTCATGTTTATTGAGGAAATTAAAAGTTTCTTTGATTTGGTTTAGGTGGTTGCCCAGTCATTAAAGGGAATAAGTGGTCTTCTACAAAATGGATGCGCGTTGGCGAATTCAAGGCTTAATATGCAAATACCAAAGGTAATTTTCCAGATGGGATTATCCGAATCCTGTAATTTAACCTACCGTTGCAAGGCTTTGCAAGGCTTATATATAGGGCTGATACACAAACTCAATTGTTAGAGTTCACGCTAGTGTTCGCTCATTAAAAGCTTGCTCGAGATCTGCTTATTACGTAAGTAAACCAAGCTTACTAATTTTTTGCCACTCGTTAAGTTTTCAAATGAAGCTCGAACAAGATTCTACTTGGCTCGTTCAAATTGTGATGTTTAAATAGGAATTGCTCCACTTGTAATGACTTGGTTGCTTGTTTCTTGGGATCCTTTTTCTGTTGGCAGGTATACTGATGACTTCTCGTCTCTTTGGCATACTGATTGTATTGTTTGTAACAAACTGATGATACTGGCAAGAGCACTTCTGCCTGCATAGAGTCTGATAAACCAACCTTAAACCTTTTCTCTTGATACATACGACGATTTTAGTCTGCAATTTCTTTTTCGCTAATTTATTTTCTGTTAAGAAATGTTTCTAACTTGAGGAATAAAATGTGAGGAATTATTATCATGCCTCTTTATAGTGCCTACTGAATGTATACATGACATCATCTTCTTCCTGTTCTTCTAGGGGTTTATTTTCCCAAGGACTGTATACTTTAGCAAGATCATTCCTTCAAGAAATTAACGTCCCTGTAAACCAAACAACTAGGAAGTTAGGAACAGAAATATGCAACTGGTGGGAAGACGCAGTGAGTTTCCCCTAAATTTTTGGTTTGGTATTTTTCTTGGCATTTGTAATCTCTTTTTTTAAATTTTTTGTTTAATTTTTCATCATAATTTTTGTGATTAATTATTTGTCTCAACAAGAGAAATCAAGAAAGTATGAAAATTGAGAACTGAAGTTGAAGAAAAATTCAAATAAGGCAACAAATGAAAATGAGAACCGAAAGTTGAAAAAAAAAAAATTTCAAATCAGACGAGAAAAAACACTAGCTGCTTGGTTATTTTTTGTCTTTTTTTATCAAAACTTTAATTTTTAAATTTTTCTCGTCAAAATAAATGATTAATTCTAAAAATAAAACGTGAATCTAAAAAAAAAACTAGAAAAGACAAACAAAATACTCCACCAAAACAAAAAATACCAAAAATTTAGGGAGAACTTTGCAAATAGTACGGGCTACAAGAAGTAAATCAGCCTGCTCATAATTTATCATCATCCAAGCTCGCTCTCTCTCTCTCTCTCTCTCTCTCTCTCTCTCTCTCATAACATCTAAATGTGGTGCAAAAGATATGGTGACTAAGAACACCTACAATCACGGCAACTATTGTACGTAAGTACTAAGTAAACAAGAATCTACCTGACTCGAAAAAGATACGTGTTCAGTTACCAAGAAAATTATGGGACCCATAACTTTAACTTTCTCTTGCAATCTAGATCCTACTCGACTCAGGAGATGTGTAGTGTGGCATTGTGTTGTGCACAATGCTGTGTCATCTGGGCCGTTGATCTCGAAAATCAACGGTCCGAATTGCCGAACGGATGAACGGTTGAGATTATGCACAAAACTGTTGGCGTTGGATCCAAACCATTGATTGCCGAGCACGGATGATCTGGATGGTGATAAGTGTCGAAATAGTAATATTTTGGCCCTTCAAACTATATTTGTTAATCATTTATATTTGTTACTTGATATTTATTTTGTTTATATGTTAATCGAGCTCATTGCCCGAAATGTTGGATAAAAGAAGTTTGGGTCAAAGTGCCAAGGATTTCAAAGATGAAAAATTAGTTTGTTATAAGAGAAAGTCCAAGGATACTTTGTGTAATTAATGCACCATACCCTTATATAAGGAATTGGATGCCGCCTTACCGACGTCGGGGAAATTGGTTTTGAACGTGAAGTGGGTCTCGGCCGTAGACGTGTGGACTAAACCATCTTCTAGGGCATTGATAAAGCTCGCACTATGAGTAACAACATTTATGTTTTGATTAAGTGTTTTTACTATTTGAATCGGGATTGGATGATTTGAGGTTTTTTTTTGCGATATTATTTTTTTCCATCAAATTTTGAGTATGATTTTCTAGGTTTATGTACGTTCATATAACGGTTCTTAATTATTTTATGATAACTGAGTAAGATGTGCTATACTCCGTAAGAGCGTGTCGTGCTATTAAACAATCCGTACCATGCTATTGATAATCCATGCCATAGAAACAGGTCGTACAAGTAAAAACGGTTCGTGTTAGGCGGTGATACGCCTTGCTATTTGGTGATGGTGATTCATAAAAATATTTTGGCGATACCATGAGGGCCCGCGAACCCAAACAATATCCGGATTGATTTGAATAATTAACTTTTATCGCATAGAAATTGTTACAACAGATCAGTGGATTTGAAACCCTAGATCTTTTCACTCATAAATTCTTTCCACTTTTGATTGCTTTAATTTAATTTAGCCTTTAATATTTTAAGAACCAAACAATCAAATCTCTTTCTCCATTAACTTAGAAATTAATTGAAATAACTGTAACTTACTTTTTCGTAATTCCTGAGGACGATACTCTGAATACTTTTTTTTTTTTTTTTGCAGACGATACTCTAAATACTTATTGCTATCTTTTTGCTAATAATAATTATTTTATTTTATAAATTATTTTTAATATGAAAACGACACGATCAGATGGCACTGTATTTGTGCCGCCCAACATGCCCCCGCAAGATTCCTCATAAATAGAACACACGTTTATTTTTTCATTATGTCAGTAAAATGGGTCGGTTAATAGAACACACACATTTATTTTTTCTTTATGTTAGTAAAATGGGTCGATTTGGACCGGATCCAACTTACATGGGTTGTCTACATGGGTTATATATTGTGTTGGTTAGAAGAATGAGATAGACTCCTTATCTCTATCTATTGGAAGAGTTTAAAGACTTTCACAACAAAAAAGAGTTAGAGTCCCATCTCTCTTCCTCTAAAAAATATTCTTTTTGTCAAATAATCTTCTATCTCTACAGTTTTCTCTACAGGTTCCATCTAAGATCCTTAGAAATTTGTGGTGCAGATATTAACTCTACTTGGTGAGAATAGAAGACGGTGTTCGTATTCATGTTCACGATTCGTGGTTCATGCTTGTAGAGCGGGTTTCAGTTCATAAATATTGAAAAGCTAAAAGTATTTCACTGTACTCTTCATTATGTAAGTCTTATGTGATTTACATACTTTCGATAGAGTTTACACTTTACTTTTACTTCAGCGCAATTCTTTTTATTTTGAGAATTCATACTTAACGCAAGATTCCCGACATCCGAACAAAGCTAATAGCCAAAATATATAGAGAGAGAAAAAGAAAACTAAATAATACTACGATAAAACATCTTTCACATAAAAACAGGCGGCAATTTTGAAGAAAAGCCCACCGTATTCTCAAGAAACCGTTGCCAACTTGCCACCACTCTGTGAAGGAAGAAAGACATTTGAAACTCTCTCTCTCACACACACACACACACACTCCGCGGCATCCCTTTCGCGAATCCTCCTCCTCGGCTACAGTCATTTTCTCTCTCCTAGTTACCTGCTCCTAAATCATCGTCGTCCTTCTATCCCTCAAATTCATCTCCATCTCAAGCACTTCTCGCAGCTCCCCCAAGGCTCACGATCTCAGCACAATCGTCCACAAGACCGTCGACCGGTCATTTGCGTTGAATCGAGCTCGTTTGTTAAGGAAATAGAGTTGGATGCTTTAACATGATATAGAGCTAGGTTTTTAGACGCTTTTCACCCTTTGTTTTGTGCCGTAGTTGCACTTTATTTCGTTGTGATCTGTGTATGTTCCGGATCCTTTGTTGACCTCGTGCGAGTCAGGGGTGGTTTGCACGTGGGGGGAGTGTTGTCAATTATCCACATTGGTTTAATTATTGTTTGGGCGGTCTCTCCACTCATTGCCAATTGATTTTGGGTTGGATATAAAGTTTCTACGTCGTTTATTTTGTTTTGATTTTTTTGTAATTTGGTTGAACTATGATGTGATCCGATGCTGACTTGGTTTGGCTTTCGGGGAATTTGGTGTGCAGGAGTGATGTAGTAGATGATGGGAGAGGAGATCAGTGGGTTGAAGTCATCTCTTCGGAGCCAAGAGCTTCCATTTACCATAATTTCTTGGTAAAATTTTACCAGTTTTCGTTTTAACTGCGTTTTGATTTGTCTCAGTATTTTTTCCCAGACGCCTGGAATTGTATTATGTAGAACGGGAAACGTGAAAATGTTCAATTGATATTCATCCGTAATGAAATTTGAGGAAATTAAATTATATGCATTGCCGGTGTAAACATTATTTTCCTCCAAATCAATTAGATTGCACCATGTCGCCATGTTCTGCTAATTGGGACCACTGTTTTGACATGTGGCACAATTTAATTGATTTGGAGGAAAAGAATGTTTACACTGCCGGTGTATATAATTTAATCTCAAATTTGATATGTGAAAGTAGAAAAGAGGGGAGAAGAAAATTAGGGTGGTAGTTTTTTTTTTCTTCTTCTATTATTGGCAGTTTCTTTGGGTAGGTAACTGCGTTTTTTATTTGTCTCTGTATTCTTTCTCTACTAGACGCCCGGGGAATGTGTTTGCAAATCATATTGTCTAACAGAGAAAAAGTGAAAAAACTTCAAATTGAAATTCATCCGTGTGTAATGGAAATATGACTATACGAGATGTGGAAGTAGAAAAGAAATGGAAATATGACTATGCGAGATGTGGAAGTAGAAAAGAAAGGAGAAGAAAATGAGGGTGGTCGTTTATTTTTTCTTTCTATTCTTGGCAGTTTTTTGTTTGGCTAATTAAACGGATAGTAGATTAGGAAAAGTAAACGTGTGGAGCCTTGTTCAGAATCACCGTTCACACCAAGAGAGGTGTTCGTTGTAATAGTTATGCACGAATTTTTATGTGATTGATGTGGGGGAAATTATGTGTACTGCGTAAACTGGAGATGGCGTAAGAAAGGATGAGAAATGGATAGAAATAAAACTCTCCTATAGAAGTCAGGTAGTTATGTTTCGGACAAAATATTTTGAGCGTTGGTGGGAAAATATCATTTCTTTTCTTCTCGCTTAATACACAAAACAGAGTTATAGAGCTCCATCAATTTTGCATGATTTGAGATCCTGGATTGCGCTGAAACCTTTGAAAATACTATTTCTTGATACTTCATAAGGTGAGTTGGGACTTTCTTTAGTCGTATCATTTGGTAAACACATTTTTGGTATAGGTGTCCAGAAGAGCAGACTGATTGCTCGGATAAGAATTAAACAGATATGTATTAATTGGGAATCTTTTGAGCTCAGGCTCAGAATAGTTAGTATCTTGCCATCTTGGTATGTATTTAAGATATTTTAAGGGTTCAAACTCTCCTATTGAATTTTTTTTTTGGGTAATTGCAGCCACTGACTGTTGAATGTCTTTTGGTAAAATTATTTGGAGAAATACACTACATTTCACGTGATAATTACACAGATTGGCTATGAACCTACAATTGTAGGGTTGTCTTACATATATCTGCTGGCGCTAAAAGAATGCTGGGGTTTTGATTTTGATATCGTTATGTTTTGATCTATTTCGTTCCTGATCGAAGTTTCGTTAAACGCCTTGTGAATCTTCATTCTATTTTTCTTGTGCAGTCCAAGGATGAATGTGAATACCTTATCAATCTTGCTAAGCCTCACTTGAAAAGGTCAAAAGTTATAGATAGGACAACTGGCAAGGGTATAGATAGTAGGTGTGCTTTTCCTGCCTCATCTCTTGGCAATTTGAAGTGACTTCTCCATTTATTGATTGCTTTTGACATTCTTTTATGTCGAGACCTTTGAGATTTTTCCTCTTTCTTTTCTTTTTGCTTACAGTGCACGTACGAGCTCTGGTACATTTCTGGCTAGAGGGCGAGATAAAATAGTCCAAACCATTGAGAAAAGAATTGCAGATTTCACTTTAATCCCCATAGGTACGTGGCTGAGGAACATCTCATTAATCCTTTTGATCTCAACAAAGAGCGTTTCAAGGCTCTTTTGATTTTGGGTGAGCTTCAATTTTGATTCCTACAAGTTTTAATGTGGAAAAGAGAAGGCTTTGGATAGGGCCTTGGTGTGCTTGACTAATGGAGCTTTTGGTGTAAAATAAGTATTGGAGATCAGTGAGCCTGAACCCTTATTCTGCTTGTGGTATACTGGTATACTAAAAAGGAGTTTGGAAAACGTATTAGAAGAATCTTTTCCTTATTATAATTCTCCTATTACGAAATTCACACTCAATCCCTTGATTACTGCTATAGAGATTTGTTATTGCTGTTGCTGATATGTTTGAACTACTTTGTCCCCGCCATGAGTCCTAGAGCATAAATCTTTTTGCTCAAGTCATTTTCTGCAATTTGTACGACATAACTGTGGTACTGATGGGGCATCAAATGCCCACCAACTTTTTAGCTGAAATTCTCGCTTCCCCTTCGTCCCTTGGTGCTTCCACGTTCTCGATTAGTTTCTGAGTCCGTAGTTATGCCGAGCCTTGCTGGTGGGCCAGTGGGAATGAATTAGTTTTGACTCGTAACTTGTTGCTTCGCACACTTGACTCAACTGGTTTATTAGCATCGGACTATAGGGTGATTTGGCTACTTATCAAAAACACAGAAGACGATGAGAAGTGCAAACTTTAGGTATACCTCATTACCTCATGCTATACACTCGCTGGCAGTACACCTGCGCAAGGTTTTGACAACCCTATTCTATTTCTGAAGTCGAAATTTTTTCAAACCAGTTTGATTTCCTTTTAATCTGAGTACAACCATAAGATTTGCTTAAGTCTTCACATAGCAGATACAATTTAATTTTAACTGCTACTTTCTTTTAAACCCAATTGCCGTTTGCTATTAATTTGTCTTAATGTTGTAATTTATAGAGCATGGCGAAGGGCTTCAAATTCTGCACTACGAGGTGGGCCAAAAGTTTGAGCCTCACCATGACTACTTTCAGAACGAGTTTAGCATTAAGAATGGTGGTCAACGGATGGCTACCGTTCTAATGTACCTGTAAGTTAAAGCATCCACCGCATCTTTCTTCGTAATGCTTGGCATTTTTGGTACAGCCTTCTAATCTCTTTTCTGTCACTGCTTTCATTGGCACAGCTCAGATGTAGAAGAAGGGGGTGAGACAGTGTTCCCTGCTGCCAAAGGAAATGTTAGTGCTGTTGAACTGTCTCAATCTGGAAAGAAGGGACTTTCCGTTAAACCAAAGATGGGTGATGCTTTGCTTTTCTGGAGCATGAAACCTGATGGAACTCTAGATTCTTTAAGCTTGCACGGTTAGTTATTTTCAATTGTTTTAGCTCTTAAAACGTGCAGTGTAGATGTCTAGAGACGCTGGTTCTATTTTTTCTTTCTGTGTGTTGTCAAGAGGAGAGTTTAGAGGGGGCAACCGCCTATAGCTGACTCTCCTGGACATGACCACAAGGACTCCAGATCCACAGCCAGCCCTGTGAGGGACCACTCGCTCTTAAATTTCTACCGCTCCTCGAAGGACTAGCTGTTCACAACCTAGCCAGGAGGGCTGCAAGGCATGAAGGGGCATCGGCCGCCCGCCTAGAACCTGCAACCTCCTGAATCCTAGCTCACATCTCGGCGATTAGTAGGCTTATGCAATGTTTAGATAACCAAAATGTGCCATATGATGGGTTTAAAACCCTGTTGGTTGTAAAACCATGTGCTCTAATAGCATTCTGAAAAAGCTTTAAATCCGCCTTCATGTTTATTGAGGAAATTAAAAGTTTCTTTGATTTGGTTCAGGTGCTTGCCCGGTCATTAAAGGGAATAAGTGGTCTTCTACAAAATGGCTGCACGTCGGCGAATTCAAGGCTTATTAATATGCCAATACCAAAGGTAATTTTCCAGATGAGATTATTTGAATCCTGTAATTTACCCTACCATTGCATGGTTTATATATAGGGCTGAGAAATGAACGAAATCGTAGAAAGTTTGTGCTAGCGTTCGCTCATTAAAAACTTGTTCGAGATTGGCTTATTACACAAGCAAACCAAGCTTAAATGTTTTTTGACACTTGTTAAGTTTTTAAATGAAGCTCGAACAAGATATTACTTGGCTCATTTGTTTAAAAATTCAAGCTGTTCGGGATCGGCTCGATTAAAACTCGTTTGAAATCGGCTCATCTCATAAACTACCCCAGCTATAATATTAATATGTTTTCAAAACTCGTTTAACTTTCAAATCAAGCTTGAAAGGTCAAGTGCTCTTATCAGTGTATTATCATCAAAGACATTGTTTGAAATATAGTTTCTACATAGGAATTGCTCCACTTGCAGTACTTGATTGCTTGTTTCTTTGTATCTTTTTCCTGTTGGCAGGTATACAAATGACTTCTCTTCTCTTGGGCATACTGATTGTATTGGATGATACGGGCAAGAGCTCCTCTGCAGAGAGTCTGCAACCAACGATTTTGGTCTACAAGACCCCGTTGGTTTAAGGGTTTTGAATTTTGGATTCTAATCATTATCTTATTTTTCTCCAATTATTACTCTCATTTTTTTTTTATCTCTCTCCAATCATTACCAATTATTACTCTCCGGTTTTGTGAACAAGTGGCCCTTGACAATCAATGGAAAATGATTCATGTAGCCGACCCTAAGTGATTGGGACATAAGGCTCAGTTTGGTTACTCTTTTTTTGCTAATTTATTTTCTGTCCCATATTTCCAATTATTACTTTTTTTTGCTAATTTATTTTCTGTTAAGAAATGTTTTTAATGTGAGGAATTATCATGCCACTTTATAGTACCTAATGAATGTATACATGACATCATTTTTTTTCCCCTGTTAATCCAGGGGTTTATTTTCCTAAGGACTCACTGATGTATATTTTAGCAAGATCATTCCTTTTGAGAAATTAACGTTCCGGTAAAACCAAACAACTAGGAACAGAAGTAACTACGCGACTGGTGGGAAGACGAAGTGAGTTTCCCCTAAAATTTTGGTCTGAGTTTTTTTTTTTTTTTTTTGGCATTTTTTGTTTATAATTTTTCAGTATGATTTTTGAAATTAATCATATGTCTTGAAGAGAGAAATCCGAAAAATATGAAAATGAGAACCGAGTCAAAAAAATTCAAATAAGACGACGAATGAAAATGAGAACTGAAGTTGAAAAAAAAATTATACTTAAAGTCGACGACAAAAAATACTACTCCTGCTTGGTTATTTTTCATCTTCTTTTGATCACAATTTTTTACTCCTTTTCAAATTCCTCTCGTTGAGATAGAAAATTAATTTTAAAAAAAATAAAATGTGAATCTAACGAAAAAAATAGAAAAAATGAACAAAATACCAAAATAAAAAATTGAGTACCAAAAATTACGGAGAACTCTGCAAATAGCATGGGCTACAAGAAGTAAATCAGCCCGCTCATAATTTATCATCATCCAAGCTCTCTCTCTCTCTCTCTCTCTCTCTCTCTCTCTCTCTCTCTCTCTCTCTCTCTCTCTCTCTCTCTCTCTCTCTCTCTCTCACACACACACACACACACACACACGGAGACATGCATAACATCTAAGCATGGTGTAAGAGAGATGGTGATTAATTAAGAACACCTAGCTACAATCACGGCATCCATTGTACGTAAGTAAACAAGAACCGATGAACCCTGTTTCGACTCTAAATTCACAACTCCGAATGTGACTTATAATTGCATCGGTCATTCCAAAGATCTGTATGCTTCTTGTTCTTTCTGAAGTGACGCCCCGCTCTTGGAAACTTACGATTCATTAATGCTTTGCATAGCCGAGTAACTTCCTGATAACATAATGCAGAATGCCTCCATGATCAAAGGAAGCCGTTCTACCTGCACCAAACAAAAGGAACCCCAGGTCAAAGGGCAACAAGAGGAAGAAGTGCATTGACATCCGATAGTTGAGTGACACAAACATAGGGAGAAAGTACATAAAAAACTAATTTCACGGGATTGGATCTTGATTTGGGTGGTAACGTCGTGGTGGTGGTGGTGGTGAAGGAGGATGAAGAGTAAAGAAGGCGTGGTTGATGAAGAGTGAGACAGAGGAGGAGGCTGAGTTGATGAGGAGTGAGACAAATTGACAGAGGAGAGAAGGCGTTGTATAATGAACCTCAAGAGCAATTACATGTGCCTGGGCGCATCAAAGTGTGTCTCAGGCGCATTGCATAGCGTCCCGGGTGCATCACACACAAGGCCAAACTTCAAAGGCGGTGTTGTATAATGTGCCTCGGGAGCAATTACATGCGCCTGGGTGCATCCAAGTGCGTCTCAGGCGCATTGCATAGCACCCCGGATGCATCGCACACAAGGCCAAACTTCAAAGGCGTTGTTGTATAATGCGCCTCAGGAGCAATTGCATGCACCCGGGCGCATCCAAGTGTGTCTCAGGCGCGTTGCATAGCACCCCAGGTGCATCGCACAAGACCCAACTTCAAAGGCGTCGTTGTTTAATGCGCCCAGGAGCAATTACATGCGCCTAGAAGCAATTACATGCGCCCGGGCGCATCCAAGTGCGTCTCAGGCGCATTGCATAGCACCCCGGATGCATCGCACACAAGGCCAAACTTCAAAGGTGTTGTTGTATAATGCGCCTCAGGAGCAATTACATGCGCCCGAGCACATCCAAGTGCGTCTCAGGCGCGTTGCATAGCACCCCAGGTGCATCGCACAAGACCAAACTTCAAAGGCGTCGTTGTTTAATGCGCCCAGGAGCAATTACATGCGCCTAGAAGCAATTACATGCACCTGGGCGCATCCAAGTGCGTCTCAGGCGCATTGCATAGCGCCCCGGATGCATCGCACACAAGGCCAAACTTCAAAGGCGTTGTCGTATAATTCGCCTTAGAAGCAATTACATGCGCCCGGGCGCATCCAAGTGCGTCTTAGGCGCGTTGCATAGCGCCCCAGGTGCATCGCACACAAGGCCAAACTTCAAAGGCGTCGTTTTATAATGCGCCCAGGAGCAATTACATGCGCCCGGGCGCATCTAAGTGCGTCTCGGGCGCATTGCATAGTGCCCCAGGTGCATCGCACACAAGGCCAAACTTCATGAATACCATGTACATTCCCAAACTTCGATTTGTGTGTGATTTTAACCGTTGAAAAGCTTGATGAGTTTACTTTCTAACCATACTAGTTTGGATTCAAAATTATTTGCAAAGGTACGATGATTTTACCCTCAACGGGGTCGGAAAACACATCGTTTTGGAAAAATCTTTGCATCACCTACATTTTAAATCGGATCAAAACCTATTTCATATCGATAAAAGAGTATTTTCAAAGTAATGGAAGATGGTGGAATTCAACCATAAAAGTAATAAAGTTTTGTCAATGAAAAATAGGTCAAAAGTAGATCAATTCAAAGATCATCGAAGCTACTAAGGCTAATACACGCTTCCGTGCCATTCTACTCATTCTATGTTCCATTCGGCATTTACACCCCTAGTTCTATTTGTTCCTTAATTTTTAAGAGTTGCATACAGTTCATGGCAACAATGGAGATGTGGTGAAGCATTAGTGCAACTATTGAACGTAAGTAAACAAGAACCGATGATTCGATGAACGCTGTTTCGACTCTAAATTCACAACTCCGAATGTGACTTATAACTGCATTGGTCATTCCAAAGATTTGTATGCTTCTTGTTGTTTCTGAAGTGATGCCCCGCTTTTGGAAACTTACGATTCATTGATGCTTTGCATCGCCAAGTAACTTCCTGATGACATAACGCAGAATACCTCCATGATCAAAATAAGCCAGTTCTACCTGCACCAAAGAAGAAATGCATTGACATCTGATAGTCGAGTGACACGAACATAGGGAGAAAGTGGCACATGATTCTGGTGGCTCATAACTCGAAAAATGCAACTTTGCACATGATTCTGGTAAAATTTTTGCATGAATCTTTTGTTTCTGCATCATTTTCTTCGATAAACAAGCCTTACTAAGACAAAATGCAGAGTTTGTTTGTTCACACCTCGGTATCGAATCGTAGGGTACATGTGAATGACTTCCCATTGTCCGATGGGACAGGAATGTCTTGTCCAGGCTTCATCTCGCTCCCGCTACTTGGGAGGTCGATGGTGTAGCTTTCACGTCCTGTAAAACCAAGTGTCTCGGCATCCTCCCCGTCTTTAAAGCATAACGGTTTGATACCCATGCCCACCAGATTGCTCCTGTGAGTGCTTTCAAAGCTCTTGGCTATTACCGCTTTCACCCCCTGAATCAGAGTAATAACTTAAGGTGCTATTTAGAAGGCGAAATAGTAGTAAATAACGGGAATTAAAAGGCATAGCGGTGATATATCGGGGCGGACCAGTGGCATTGAACCCTTGGCAACCCAGTCCCGAGAACTTCCAGTCCCGTATTCAGCGCCGGCCAAAATAATGGTATCATGGCCCTCACTCTTGTACCTCTGCTCAGATTGAAATAGAAGTATTAAGCCAGAAATTTGAAAAGAAAGTAAAAAGGCTCCTCGCGAAATGCCTTGTAGAATTTACCACCAGAGCTACAAGTTATGATCATCCATGAGGGTGGTTGTTGCAGCCTGTAAAACGAGCTTTTAGTTCTCTCTCCTCTCTTTTTTCCATTTTGATAACTAGGCGAGTTGTTTGCCACAACTTATGCTTTTGCTTATGGTTCAAAAACAGCTTTTAGCAGAAACCAATTTTCTCGTGATTTAAGTTGCGACAAAACCCGCACATGCTGCTTCAACTATCTCGTAAGTGATAAAAGTAGGAGGCTTTGCCATTGCAGTAAATCTGTTTTATCGAGGAGAAACGGAGTCGGAGCATCAATATCTCCTAGGTTACTTATTTTTCCCCTCGAGAGATCGATATTTCCCCAATTGGGATATTCTGGATTCAGCCTTTCCATTTGACAGTGTGTATCAGCATCTCTCGCTGTGAAAATCCAAGGAAATAAGTAAAGAGTCTAGAAGACATTTTACCATGGCAGCATCGAACATGGAGAGCCTCTCACCACTGGGAATATGAATCATTTTCGGCCCAACTTCGCCCAATAGTTTGTTCCAGAGGTGAACATTCGCGAAAGTTCCCCTCATCATCACTTCATGATTACCACGACGACTCCCATATGAATGAAAGTCTAGCTCTTCTATCAAACCCCATGTTCCATGAGGTATTTGGCAGCAGGACCATCGCTAGCTGTGAATGCTTCCATCAGGTGAGATCGATGTGGTCAATCGGAAGAGAGTCTCCAAAGACAAGCAGGCAGTAGGCTTCTGTCACTCCATGCGGTACGTCATGTTTTCGAAAAAAGGTGGTTCCTTTATGTAAGTTGATCTCTTGTCCCACTCATAGAGAGAGTGCTGTCAGGCACGGATAATCGGTTCCACATCGAGTTCCCCATGGCTATTGCCTCATAAGTAGGCCGTAAACATACTCCATCAGGCAACACATTTGATTGTTCAACCTGGTGCAGTTGAAGGAAAGCAAATGTCATCCCTGATCTCTCGTACGAATGGAAATTTACATTTGTGGCTGTAAAATTTTCATCTTTGAAATCCTTTGCACTTTGACCCAAACTTCTTTTGAATCTTCTTCTTATCCAATATTTTGGGCAATCAGCTCGATCAAACCTATAAACAAAATAAAAACAAAATATATCAAGTAACAAATATAAATTACTAACAAATGTAGTTTGGAAGACCAAAATATTACTATTTCGGCACTTATCACGGTCCAGATCGTCCATGCTCGGCAATCAACGGACCGGATCCAACAATCTTGTGCATAATCTCAACCGTTTACTCGTTTGGCAAACCGGACTGTTGATTTCCGAGATCAATGACCCAGATGGGCACAACACAGTGCTGAACAACACATCTCCCGAGTCGGGTAGGATCTATTTTGCAAGAGAAAGTTAAAGTTATGATTGTAGGTGTTCTTAGTCACCATATCTCTTGCACCATGTTTAGATGTTACGAGGGAGAGAGAGAGAGCACTTGGATGATGATAAATTATGAGCAGGCTGATTTACTTCTTGTAGCCCATACTATTTGCAAAGTTCTCCCTAAATTTTATGTATTTTGTTCGTCTTTTCTAGTTTTTTTTTTGGTTAGATTCACATTTTATTTTTGGAATTAATCATTTATCTTGACGAGGAAAATTTAAAAATGTAAGGACCAAATTTCGGAGTCTTCTTGTATTGGCAATTTTATTTGACAAAACACATATTTATATCGAGTTGTAATTTTATTAGTTATTATTTTTATAGGCTAGTGAGTTTGGAATTAGACTAGGACACCAGGTAAAACATTTTACTTTATATGGTTGAAAATGTTTTCTCCTTGAAAAGGTGGTAAGTTATTTTTTGAACTTAGCTTCATTGCTTGACTAATAATTACATTACTTTACTGAGCTCTCTCATGGTTCCAATCTCATCCACCTTTGACCTAACCATGTGCTTTCTCATCAAAGACGATAAAATTTTGTATGTAATACATACGTACATACATATATACATCATTTTACAACAATCAACCAACTATCAACCAAAC
The DNA here is from genome assembly GCF_030253575.1 of Rhododendron vialii. Lineage (NCBI taxonomy): Eukaryota > Viridiplantae > Streptophyta > Magnoliopsida > Ericales > Ericaceae > Rhododendron > Rhododendron vialii. The sequence continues at coordinate 38,514,893 of NC_080566.1, forward strand.
ACCGAAAAATAAAAATTAAACTTTTGTTTTTTGCAAAATCATTTTACATGAAAAAAAAAATTTACATCGGAAAACATTTTACTTCGAAACAAACGAACCATAAATAATAAGCAGAAAACCCCTAAAAACTGCAATCAAGATTAGCATGCTCTTTGAAATGGAATCAAGTTTTACAGGTGGTAGCTAGCTAGTAGGGAATAATGGCAAGGCCGCAAGAGTATGAGGGGATGATCTTGTTGACCTACTATTCATGGGGTTTTTGAAATTGTATGCCAAAATTGGAATAGTATATGTACAATGAGATAGGATTTCAAGTAGGCTCCGTGAACAATTAGTTCACGGAGCGGCGCAATCTCAGTCATATATTCGCGTAATTAATGGCTAAAATTCATTTTCAATTATGATCGGTCATAATTAACTCTTTCTCAGAAAAATTTTATTAATATCTGGAACGTCTAAAAATACTTTGGACGATCGCGATGGAGCTTCGTAACTTCTTTTTTACGAAACAACTTTAAAGAAGATTTTCTCATGCAAGATACAATAAATATTAGTACCCGTTTTGACCGCAATCAGGCACAGGTGGACCTTGATTTGGCTAATAAGTAGCCCACCCAAATACGTCTTATTTATTTCAAAAATTTTGACTTCCAGTCAAATATTTCTTGTCTTCTTTAAATCTCCAGTCTAATATTTCTCGTCAAAAGTTTGAGTTTTGTGGGATGTTTTTTATTTAAAGTAATAATTGGAGAGATAGATAGAGAAAATTTATCGGATACGGTGCCCAGAGTTTTGAAATCCCAAAACAAACTAGGCTGACTCCTCAAATAATAGTGCCATTTTAGATCCAAAAACGCTGATATGCTTTTTAGAATACATCTTTGTTGTGAAAAATGAGTTCTGATTTGTTTCAAAAAAAGAAATTTTACCATTTTTGATTACTCGAATATGCTTTGAAAAAATAACAAACCAAAGTCGATAAACATGATTTTTAGCCTAATTGACTTTCTCGATGGTGTCTAAAAAAGTGAAACGACCTTGATCATGGAAATGGGCGTACAAAGGACTCACTAACGAGCGGATTAAACGGTTCAACTTCTTTGAGGTACTGACGAGGAACCGATCCTCAATGTTTAAGGCTCCTAAAGCATTTTAACATTTCATATTTCAATTTCAATTTCATAGTGTGGTCAATTCAAAAAAATAAAATCATTGTGTAGTTAGATTTTAGTCACATGAGATCACTGTCCTCCGACTCTCAATTCTCGCACTATCCTTGTGTTCTCGCGATTTCAATAGTTTAGGATACGTTTTAAAAAGCATTTTCACGATCGCGCTCGCGTTCACACACTCGTATCAACTACTAGGCATGTTGGCACGGTCACAATCTCATGGTTGTTGCTTGCTCCACGCAACACGTATACATTCCAGCATCCGATCCAACCCAACCAATTAAAAGACTAGAAGCACTTTATTCCACGGTCTAGATCTCACACGCCCCTAATCACATACAAACGGACCCACCCAATGAAAATATCTCTGCCACCTACATGAGAGCTGCTATTCCACCCCCGCCCCCGGGCCCCACCTCTCCTTTCCCGGAATTACCCCCGCCTCTCTCTCTCTTCCTTTTCTTTCTTTCTTTCTTTACAGTTTCCTTCTTTCTTTTTTTTTTTCCTTTTCTTTCTGGTTTGATTTTTTTTTTCATTTTATTTCTTTTTCTTTCTTTCTAGTTTAAATTTTTTTCCTTTAATAATAGGTTCAAGTCTAATTCTAAGCTTTATAAAGTAATTGAGAGAAAAAAAAGTGTTTCAATTGATCATGTTTATACGACTGTTTTATTTTTATTTTTTTGTCCTTTATAGATTAAAAAATATAGTTACGAAAATAAGTGTTACAATTTTCAATCCGTTTGAACCAGTGCAAAGATGTCATGTTTCTGATCATTTCATCCTAAATGGACGTAATAAATTTTTGGCTCCAAGGCCTTTCAATGAACACCCTAACCCTAAGAGAGTTTTGAAATTAAATAATAAGTTTTAGCGTGCTCGTTAAAAGGCCGTGAAGCAAAAAATTCATTAAGATTACAATTAGTGTTCGGGAACTAATTACGAAATGTATTTTGCAAACGACGTACTAACCCAGAATACAAATGTTATATTTAGGAAACTATAGTACAATTTAATAAATTTGTTAACCATTATTTAGCATAGATCCTCTTAACTGATTCAGTAGTATGTTGCTTCAAATCACGTTTCTACTCCATAGGATTGCAAATGGCTGGTTTCTATTTTTTTTAAAACTAAAACGGAAACGTTTTAGGGGCTTCGTAGGGGCTACTGTGCCAATGGAAACAGCAGAGCCCTCGGGTCCCCCTACTTTTTAATTTATTTTTTTATTTAATTACTTATATCTTATTTATTTAATTTCTATAAATACACCCTTTGTATATTTAAAAATATAATTCAAGAATTAAGTGCTTTAATTTTCAATTCAGTTAAATCAGAGTAAAGATCGTTTTTTTTTATTATTTTATTTTAAATGGTCATAATGAATTTTTTGGTTTAAGGTCTTTCAACAAACACCATAAGACTCATTATTTAGTTTCAAGACTCTTTTAAGGTGTCCATTGAAAGGCCTTGAAGCCAAAAATTTATTACAACCATTTAGGATGAAATGATCAGAAAATAACATCTTTGCACTGGTTCAAACGAATTGAAAATTGAAACACTTATTTTCGTAACTATATTTTTTAATCTATAAAGAACAAAAAAATAAAAATAAAACAGTCGTATAAACATGATCAATTGAAACACTTTTTTTCTCTTAATTACTTTACAAAGCTTAGAATTAGACTTGAACCTATTATTAAAAAGAAAAAAAAATTCAAACCGGAAAGAAAGAAAAGGAAATAAAATGAAAAAAAAAAAAAATCAAACTGAAAAGAAAAGGGAAAAAAAGAAGAAAAGGAAACTGTAAGGAAAGAAAGAAAGAAAAGAGAGAGAGAGAGAGAGAGAGAGAGGGGGAGGCGGGGTAATTCGGGAAAAGAGAGGTGGGGTCGGGGGTGTCGGGGGGATTAGCAATTTACCCTATACATATACACTTCTTCTCTCTCCTTTTTTTTTTTCCATCAAAATTACCTCAACTAATCTCATCTCCGGTCTGTTTGTTGAGAGGCAGACTATGCATCGAAAGTAGAGAATTCATGAGAAGTTATTTCCATGCGACTTGACTTCAAGAATCAAACGTTGATCAATGAAGAACAAACTTACCAACCAATCAAACTAGCCCTTAGGGTTTTTTTTAACCAGACTAGCCCTCGGTCGGGTCAAAGGCAGACCATTAACATTGGAATTAGATAATTATTTTCTTGTGATCTAACATCAAGAATTGAACCATAATCAATAGAGAGCAAACTTACCAACCAATCATATTAGCCCTCGGGGCTCTCTCTAACAAGAATAGCCCTCGTTGATTAAAAAAAACAAAAAAACAAAACTAACTCTTAATCCGGTCAAAGGCAGACCATCAACACTAATTAGGCTCCGTTTCGTAACGCGAAATAAGAACTTATTTTTTAAGAAGATAATTTTAAGCTCAAAATGATAAGTTTATTAAAATCTAAAAATATGCAATATGGATCTTATTTGAAAGATCTCATTGAGATCTTTAATACGGTGCAAAAAAAATTAAAAAATTATTTTTCATTTGCATTATTTTTTAATTTGAAAATATGAAATAAGTATTTATTTTTTAAGAAGGTGTTCTGGAATGGGCTCTAATTCTCTTGTTGTGACTTGACTTCAAAAATCTAACCTGATTAGAGCCCGTTTCAAAACACCTTCTTAAAAAATAAGTACGTATTTCACATTTTCAAACTAAAAAATAATATAAATGAAAAATAATTTTTTGATTTTTTTTGCACCGTATTAAAGATCTCATTGAGATCTTTCAAACTAGATCCATATTGCATATTTTTAGATTTTAATAAATTTATTATTTTTGAGCTTGAAATTACCTACTTAAAAAATAAGGACTTATTTCACGTTCCGGAACGAGGCCTAATGGGTAGCAAATCCACAAATCAACTAGTCTCACAACCAGGGGCTCTCTCTCTCCTGCCCATCTCTCTCCTAATTTTCTCCGTGGAGAGAAAACGAGTGATTTGACAATAAAATCATAAAAACAACTTTGGCCTGTGATCTTGTGTGGACGCCTACTCTTCACCTCCAATTTGTCAACCCAGAACCTTCCCTCTCTCGTGTCTTTGATTTTTTTTTTTTTTTTTGACATGGTCTCGTGTCTTTGATTGAACAACCATTTCTTCATTGAAACCCATTTTGATTTGGTCCGTCGGGGAGAGAGAGAGACGTTCATAGAAAGGGTAGAAAAAGAAAAAAAAAAAAGGCAGCCAATTAATGCGAGTTGGTTTCGTTTCTCACATGTGGGTTCTTTTCACCTTCTCTTAATGACTAAGCATACTCGATTGAAAATCCCCTCCAACCTCTTCCCTTTGTAAACCCCATATATATACACAGACGTATGCGTGTGTATTTTTATATGCACGCAAAATTCGATCAGAGAAAGGCAAATTAAACTAGTTCTTGGTAAAATCGATGGAGGTTTATGGATACCCGTCTCATTCCCTGCCTATGTATTCGTTCGGGAATTTGATCGATAAAGCCAAAGAATTCTTCAGATTCGGGGTCTCTACGGTCATTGGGAATGTGTTTTCTGCGATTTTCACCTTCTTCTTCGCTTTAGGTACGTATATTTCCTTTACTCAAATTTGTTTTCCAGATTGCTGTCCTGGGTTTGCAAAATGCATTTGTTTTCTGACCTGGGTTTGCAAAAGACTGGTATTAGTTTGTGCCTTTGAGGTTATTTTGCTGTAATATCAACCCTTCGCAATCATGGTTAATTGGTTGTAGATAATGAATTGGGGTTGATAATACGCGGTGTTTAATTAGAGACGTTGCCTTCAAATTCTTTGAGAAGTAGATGTTCTTCCTTCGATTAGTACAAATTCTTAGCGGACGGTGGGGTTGGTATCCTGGGATTAGTCAAGGTGCACGTGTGAGCTGGCCTGGACAGTTAAGTTATCAAATAAAAAAAGATTCTTACGGAGTCTGAATTCTATGGTTTTGTTGATCAAATGGCGATTTATCATTGCAATGTCTTTGGTTGGTAAAAGATTGGAATTTGGTTGTGTTCTTTGGCTCAATGTTTAACACTTACTCCCAGGTTTTATAGAATGTGAATTGGGGTTTAATAATTTGAGGTGGCGTTGGATTACCTTATGCCTGGTTTAATAATGCATTCTGTGAATTCCTTGCGAACAATCTATAATCTATAATCACAATCGCACATTCCGAAATGAAGCCAAACAATCCCTCCCATACATCCACTTAGCATCCTGATCTTTCAATTCTTTGAACAGTAAAAGGCTGCCTTGTGGGTTAAGGATTTAACTCTACTGTTTGTTGGATTTGAGCTGGGATGGTTGAAGAGAATGAGATACACACGTGTTCGTTGTAAGATATGGCCATCCAAATCTATTATGCGTAGAATCAGGAGGTCTCATGTTCCAATTTCAATGGGTGGACTAATGGTTAATTTCATTCCTTACTTCTTGCGGTTGATATGCCCAAGGATTTAGCCCGAGGATTTGTTGGAACCTAGCCCTGACCCCTGTGTCATCAAAACAAAGATTTGTATAGAATGACAGGAACACGATGCATGTTTTTCACTTTTTGTCTGCTTATGAAAATATTATGCTGAGTAGCTAGTAATGCGAGGAATTGCCTTGTTATGGACAGTGGGTACTTTATTAGGAGCAATGACGGGAGCTTTGATAGGCCAAGAGACCGAGAGCGGGTTTGTGCGTGGGGCTGCAGTTGGAGCCATCTCTGGAGCTGTTTTCTCTATTGAGGTTTTCGAAGCTTCACTTGTTCTCTGGCAATCAGATGAATCTGGAATTGTGTGTCTGCTCTACTTGGTAAGCGATCGTTTTTCCGGCCCGTTTCAAGATAGCTGTGTTGGGGTCGTGGATTTGTCGAGGGATTTGTTAAGGGGAATGAATAGTTCAAATGACAATATAAGAAGATAATGAGGCAAAGAATCAAATTGATTTCTTTGTTTCCTTCTCATTGTCCATTCCCGTGAAGTTCCTCTACAAAATCCAAGCACAGCCCACACATGTTCCGTTTTAGTTGATGAATTATTCCGATATTTACATATTTAAAAAGCAAAATCTCAATTTGAAAATCATTTGATGAATCTTTTAAATTTTTTGAAGATTGATGTTATTGCAAGCCTTCTAAGTGGTAGACTGGTGCGTGAGAGAATCGGTCCGGCCATGTTGAGTGCAGTGCAAAGTCAGGTACTTTACACCTCAGACACAAGCTATGTAAAGCCTTATACTGATGACGACTTTTTAAACTTATATTTGCTGATGATTTCAATGTGTTTGATTAGATGGGTGCTGTTGAAGTAAGTTTTGAAGAGATCCCCAATATGTTTGAAACTGGGGGCTCTAAGGGTTTGGCTGGAGATAGAGTTGAAAAGATTCCGAAGGTCAAAATCACTAGCAACAACAATGTAGATGCATCCGGGGAGAAAGCCTCCTGTTCCGTGTGTCTTCAGGTATTGGATCTGGACACCGCAAAATATTCATATGTTGTAACACATTTCTGTTGTTTTTCGAAGTTAACAAGGTAATGGCGTTTCATTTAATATGCGAGGTTAATGCATAGTGACGCGGTAACTTCAACCGCTAAATATACTTCCAACTGAATGACCAGTTGATATGTTTAACACGTTGCACATGTCCTTGCTCAAGTGCGCAACACGGTTACACTATACATTTAGAGGAGTCCATGCGACATAGATGTAGACATTTACGAGGAAGATTTTCTTGTGAATAACCTTTTCTAATCACACACTCTGCATTTTACATGTTCAGGACTTTCAGCTTGGTGAGACTGTTAGAAGTTTGCCCCATTGTCATCACATGTTCCACCTACCATGCATTGATGAGTGGCTGGTAAGACATGGTTCTTGCCCTCTATGCAGAAGAGATCTGTAATTACGTCTTGATGTAAATTTTCCGGACACAAAGAGCTCTTTGGTTATTTTTTTAGTTGCAGGATTTTTCTGTTTTGTTCTTGAAAACACTCAGATAGACCATTTTCCGGATCACTTTGTACATTTTCGTATGAGCGCAACGTACCACGAGTTTGGTCATTGTACTTCACCAGCTTTCTGTATAAAAACTTTTCGAGTTACTGATTAGTTCTGTGATGAGTTATTGCTACTGTTCAATTCTTCTCTTGGAATGAAAATTCTTCTCTCTCCCCTTTGGGGCCTGTTTTGTGACCAGACCGGATAGAGTAATTGTCCGAACTAACCAATCTGGGACTAATTAATTCGGTGTATGATGGACACACACATCCGGATTGGTTATCCCGGAAACTAAAGTCCCTCTGCAACCAGACTATTTACGGAAATGCCCTGTCCATAATTGCCTCTCCCCACCTCCAAACTTGGGCATGAAATGGAACTTTAAAGGGTCAAAGTTGTCATTTTTTAAAATCACCCACCCCAGTTTTTCCACCCATACAAATTATAAACTAGACCGAGTATAAACTAATCTCTCTTCTTAACAATTTCAACCGTCTGTCATATCGTCCTCTTATGGTAAATAATTCTCCCCAAGCTAGAGGGCTACAAAACGGCCCTTAATGTTACTAATCACCCTTTTAAAAACTGGTTGTGAATCCACCTAGTTCCCATGTGGATGGCCTGCATTTGATCAGATCGGGGAGGGGATCAGTTAAGGTGCACGTAACCTGACCCGGATACCCCTAATGGCCAAACCGAAAAAATAATTGAAGAATCCACCTGAAATATTGCATCCTGTACAGTGACCAAGTTTTTAATGCCTTGGGAAATTTCGCAGCCAACTAGCATGTTACTTTCAAAGTTTGCTCACTGCTTGCCTGCCTAATTTTGGATTTTGGCTTTCTGATGTAATGTTTGCCCCTATTTGAGAGCAAAGTTATACTAGTCAATACTTTCCAGAATGGAGGCTTCCTTCTAGTTCTAGACGCTTGCAAAATTTCAAACATTTTGAATCTTGTCATGAATGGCGGTCTTGTTTGGTTGTTTTCATAAGTACTTCACCAAATGCTATATTTTACAATCTGCTTTGAAAATAAGAGCGCTCATCGTTTTCATATCGTTTTCCCATCTTACTTGCCGTTGAACGTAAACCAAACATAAGTCTCACAAACCGTCGACCAGAACAAATGTTTGGAGAGTCTTCTTTCCATAAATCTAACTCTTAAAAGAACAAACCATGCTATATCTTTTCAAGAAACACCAAAAAGATGTTCCGAATCCATTCCATTACACCTTCTTAAAAAATAAGTACTTATTTTCAATTTTCAAGCTTAAAAATAATGTGCTTACGAAAATATTTTTAAATTTTTTTTTTTGCATCGTTTAAAGAATCTTTCAAACAAAATCTATATTGCATATTTTTTAATAAACGGATCCATATTGCATATTTTTGAGCCACCAACTTCGGTTAATCCTGCTATACCTTGGGCCTACCACATTAGCTGGCCATTTGTACTAAAGTGATGCAAGAACCCTAAATTTGGTGGCAAAAATAACTACCTCATCCTTGGTAGAATGCAATATGCAATGTAACAAAATAAATGCCACCTCCCCCGAACCCCCCCAAAAAAACTCTTGTATGATTGGACAAAACTTGGATAATCAATACAATTTTCTTTGCTCAGTGAAAAGGTGGGGTGGGGCGACCAGCGTAGTTGATTTTCCTTGGGCGCGACCATAAGGGAACCCACCCGTCCTGGAATGTTCAGATTTGAGCCATAGTTGATCCGTTAGGGGAGGACACATTTGTCTTATCACCATGTTGCGGACCCATCACCAGAACCCCACCAAAATACCAGTGGACATGAGGCCCCCACAACCCAACCATCTGGTCCTAAGTCAACTCGAACTCAAGGCCGATAGGAAGGAGATGGTTTTAACCCGACTGCCTTAGCCACTTGAACTACCACCCCAGTGGTTGGATAATACATGATTCTCCGTTCAAAACCCTGCTCTTGTCATGTCTCATGCCAATCTTGGCATATTTATAACTTTTTTGTTTAATGTTAGCTAGTTGCTAGACTTGTATTTTCGGAAGGTATACCTTCCCTAGTTCCCTGTATCTTGTTTCTTGCTCTTTCAATGAATTCCTCAGTTGTCAAATAAAGAGAACTTTCTGATTTATCCTGAAATTTTAATAAGCACCTCTAAACTATTTAGATCTTTATCTTTCTTTTTTTTTCAAACAAGGAATATTACCTGTGAAATATTTTATTCTCTAGGCTTTCACCTTCATATGCACTCTTACATGAGTAATTTTTTGATTTATTTGGACCAATTTTATGGATCCCAACTGTCTATGTCCGTTGCCGCGGGCCTCTCACGATGTGATTTCCTGCAAAAGAAATTTAAGTGAATCCGAACTCTAGCTAGAGTTAGATTGATGCTCTAGAACACAAAATTTTGAAGTTGGTGAAAGGTAATTGGAAGAGATGAGAAATACAACACTATCAAAATGGCTTAACGATGGGACAAACCATCAAGTAACCCCAAGGTTTGGAATGTTTGGCTTCCGTAAGATTCGAGCATGTGACATTATGGAGGTCAAACACTTATTGCTTTTCTACACGGTAGTTAGCAGGGCTGGCTCTGAGATTTCGGAGGCCTAAGACGATTTTCGAAAATGAGGCCCTTAATACCCTATCACTTAACGTGTAATTTCTTCTTTGTCAGTTCCTTGGGTTTGTTTGCAATGGAAATTTATCGTTTAAGGAGAAAAGATGAATCTATGTTAATGATGCACTCACCAAACCGAGTAATTTTTTCAAAGATCAGCGATCCTGACGTCCCGTGATCCAACTGTATTCTCTCTTTTTGTTTCTTACTCCGTTCCATTTTTACTGGGCCATTGGGCCTTATGTAAAACATATTCATGGATTAAAAAATACTCGGTCAATATACTAGGTACTAAAAACAAGTGAAGGTCCTAATTTTTGGACATTTTTGGAGCTTAAGGCTTGCGCCTCATGGGTCTTAGCCCAGAGCCGGCCATGGTAGTTAGTTGAATTATAACTTTAGCGAAATCATTTGAACTCAAGATGAACCTCTTTTCTTTTTCTTTTTTTTTTTGGTAAATTACCATTCATAGAAAGCAAACCAACCTAAAAATAAAACCAAGTCACATGGAAAGGGGAAAACAATTTGCATGATTTGACCCATTACAATATGTAATCAAAATAGCAGACTAGCAGTCCATTGTAAGTAATATCCAAGTATAAATCTGAGAGAGAAGATAAAACTCATTTTCATTGTTTGTTGTGATTTTGAATTTTGGGAAGGAGTAGAGTAATGGCTCGAGTTGCTCTAAGTGTGTGAAGTTATATTTGGATTCCTTTTTGGATCATTCTACTACCCCATAATAATAATAATGCAATACAACACAAGACGGGGAGGTCAATTTCAGGCCAGACCGTCTACCCTCACCACTTTGTTTTACCGCAGCGCTCAATTTCATCGTTCGTTTCGGCAATCAATGGTTCGGATTTTAACTCTTCCCTGCAAAGAATTTTTAAAAATTAAACTCTTCCCTGAAAGAGTTTTTAAAAATCCGGACCGTCCAAAACACTTTTGGACAGTAAAATTGAGAACAATGGGTGTAGACTTTTTGTTTTCAAGCCAACCTACTTTTGCAAGCAGGTTTAGATGCAGCCGTTCAGTATATTCACTTTGACATTTTATTTTTCTTATTTTCTTCAGAATTTTTATAACGCAGTCTTTCCTTGGCCTTATATGCTGCCGCCCAATAAACATGACCAAGACCCAATTATTCGATCGATGTTACTAGAAGAGGAAATAATTCTGATTGAAAATGGAAATGGATCCTCTCCGGCCCATGGTTTTGTGCGGCGAGACAGTCCTGATCAGGACTGTTTATTTGCTGCAATCAACGGTTTGGATGTATTTTTTCTATTTTACCGGTGAGAGTGTTCTGTTGGAAAACGAGCAAAACTAAGTAAGCTTGCATTGCGGGCGTGCCTGGACTGGATTGCAGTCCAAATTGTTGTTTAAGGCCTGCGTACCTCAAATCTAACTTCATATTGAGCGGATTGTGTACAACCAAAGGGGTATGGCTGTTCATGGTTCGTAGTTTGCCTTAATGAAAAAGATTTAGAATTTCCTAACCGTTATTAGAAAATGAGAAATGAAAAGGAAATGACTTAAAGATAAAGATAAAGCAAACTTTATTAATTGGCTTAACAAAGTTTGGGTACAAGGAAATGAAAGACAAGATCTAGGCTGGGCTAGATTGAAAGGTAATACAACACTTTGCTGGAAAGTAAATGAAAGATGAATTTGGTAAGCGTTGGGCTTGTTGGTGCAGGGACCTTTGCCAAGGCCTTCAATTCTGGTATTTATATGCAGAAGTTCCTCCTGCCCTCATGCATGGCTGCCAAGTGTCCATTCCAGGCTTAAGCTACTTAGAATGGTTCAAATGTGTGATTGTCACCTGTCCAAGCCTTACTCTTTACTCCAAAACTTCAGCTGCATGCCTTGCCTTAGGCCTGAAAGCAACTATTTCAGGCCTTGAATTGCCTCTTTTTGCATGAATATTTGCCGAAAGGAGAATCTTTGGACTTTTAAGGTTAAAGGCCGAAATCTTTTATAAAGATCAAGATGCTCCTAAATTAGTTCCTTCTGCAGGAAGGTTCAAGACAAAGAGAATTTTTGGAATTTGTGCCCTCTTTTCTTGCAACAAAAGACCAAGCAGGCCTAAGTAAGCTGCTTGTGAGCAGCTTGTACAGGCCTAATTGAGCTGCTTAGGCCACATGGGCTGCATGAATGTCATGTGTCCTTGCTTCACGTTGAAGGATAACGGCCATTCAGGCCTTGAGCTGCTTATGCATGCCTGATTGAGCTGCTTGTATATTGTTAGAGAGATCTTTCTAGGCCATTGAGTTGCTTGCAACTGCTTGTGCTTGTTTGAGATGCTTGTGACCTGATTAATCTAGGCCCTTACAAAATGGGACCAAACCTGAAAAACATATTTGGGCCTTTAATCAATTGGACTACATGGGCCTAGGCTTGACAATGAACCTGGGCCTTTATTGATTTGGCTTTGGGCTTTAACTAATTGGATCATGCTTCAAACTAATGCAGCCTAATCAATTTTTAAACTCTATTCAGCCCTTCCAAATTTAATTCGGCCTAATTGTGGCCACTTAAATTCTACCAAAGGTCCAATTCAATCAAGGCCTAATTCTACCAAGGCCCAAAATAACATTTTGGGCCATTAATCCATTAACAAATTCCTTTTTTAGAATTTGGCCAAAAATGAGTGTAAACAGAGTGTATTTTTACCGATAAAAGTGTGAAAAAATCCAAACCATTGAATCTACCAATAAACGGTTCTATCCTGCACTTTCTCGTGGTTTGGACTAGAGAGGAGCGAGACCCATTGAGAATACGTACACAAAAAAAATGCCCACCAGATACTAAAAAGATGCATATCATCCTCCAAAACTATTCGAAACCATATACTTCCAAGGTATACCCTTGCCTAACTAACCAAAACAAAGTGTTCCATCCAAAAAAAATAAAAATATGCGTAACATACACTAAAAAACTACATATCAATTTATGGAACACCTAGGTACACCATAGGTCCATAAACATACTTCTTTTTTATGAATTTCCGTGCAACAAATCCAATATTTGCTGATCTGAGAAAATGACATCTGATTCTCAACGCATGCTAAATTGAATAATTCTTCCGGCTAGTGAACGGTGAGATTATTCCTCCGAGTCCATTACTTTAACGGGCCGAATACCAATTCATCGACATTAAAAATCTCATACTTGTCAAATCGAATATGCAGCGTTCATATTCGGTACAAGTCTCGCTTCACAGCTGATACGACCAATACAGTAAATTCAGCTACTTCAATTTCTCTGTGAATGATTTTTACACATACCACTCAATAATCTTTGCCTATACACTGCGACCGTTACCCTTACGTGTCTTGATATTGCTATTTAAAATAGGTACGTAATACCAAGACCATGATATATTTAACTGCAACAAAATATGTATACACATCTATATGTCAATGTGTATATATATAGACAGCGCGAGGGATGTGGGGAAACACTGCCGGCGACATTTTCCTTTTTGATTTGACACAATACGCGCGTGCCTGTATCCCCCTCCCCCTCGCTCGGTCTATATGTATTTATACATACAAACATATGCCATATTGGACTGAAACAGACTTTCTGTTTTCTGGGAAGATAGCGAGCAAATGATCAGAATGGATCAGACAAACTCTTCAAGTGAAGCTTCACAAGCATTGAGCATTGGGCCATCCGAAATGCATAATTCAGTACTTAGCCGTAAACACATATGGTGGGGATTTCCCTTTGGCATTTTAGCCATCTTGTTTGGTGCATTTTTGTGCTTCTTTCTCAAGACCAAACTCAACCGCAGTTGCAGGCACTGCTCCGAACAAGAAGGTTTTTCCCTACTAAGTTTTCGAAATGCAAACGTACTTCTGTATTCCGTTTGCTGTTTTTCAGAAGGGTTTGGATTCTCTCCAGTCCAACTTTTTGGACAGGACGAGACAGTCCAAATCTGAACCACACAGTCCAAAGTTTGTTGAAGTTACTAGTATTATCTACCAGAATTGGAAAACTGCAACCAAACATTGTGTGTTAAATGTTAGCAGTTATCCTATCCCTCTATGTGCAGAGATTTTTTGTTACGTTACTTCACAAATCGATCGATTTCGGTGCCAAAAAAAAATCAGGGAATTTGGATGCAGAGGAAGTGACATTGAGGCGATTCCAATTGGAAGAACTGGCGAAAGCCACCAGAAATTTCAGCCCGGATTGCTTGGTTGGATATGGTGCATCTGGAAATGTTTATACAGGCACATTTGATGTGGAGGGAACCCTTGCAATCAAGAAGGCCCATGCTAATTCCTTCACTAGCACCGACCCAAGAATTTTGCACTTTTGGTTTTGTGTCGTTTTCGTTTTTCGCTCGTAAAACTGCTTCGAAAAACTGATTGGAGAAAATCAACTTGTTAGAAAAATGAAAGGCCTTTTTGACTTTGGACCCAGCTTCACTTGGATTGCAGAAAGGAAACGCATCTCGATGGTCAATGATACAAATTTTTGAAAGATTCAAATAAGACCCATTAAAAACATTTTTGGACGGCTGCAGTAATACACGACAAATGAAATCGGAAAGTGAAAGCAACTGAAAAGAGCTCCAAAAGGCTTTTCAGTGTACCTAATGTGGTTGTAGTTTTCTTGAAACAGAGGTGAGGTTGCTATCAAAAGTTAAGCACAGAAATCTTGTGGGTTTGGTGGGATTCTGTGAAGAGCCTGGTATGCACCAAAAAATGCTAAATCTGTTGTTTCAGAGTCACCAAATTTCCAATCAATTGGGAAGGTTTTTCTTTGAACAGGGCTCCAAGGAGAGAAAATACTGGTCTATGAATATGTACCAACAGGGCTGGCCCAAGAGTTTTTAGTGCCCAAGACCTAACAAAAAAAAGTGTGCCCTTAAAGACATAAAGAACAACAAGCTGATTAATAAAAACCCCAATTCATTTTCCCCTTCCATTTAATCGATTATCGAGAGAGAACACTGAACAGCGCCAGGTTCTTACCAGTCAGGAAACCCCAGGCCTGCCGAAAAACCCAATCAGAAAATCGATTGTAGAAGACGAAGACCCAATAGGCTGCTACGGTGCTACCTCTCAAATGCAGACGAGAGCACCTTTTTGTTTTAGTTGCCTTTTTATTTTATTATGGGTCTTATATTGGGCATTTAGGCCTAATGAATGTTGTGTAATTTATTTTGGGCCTTTAGGCTGAATGAAGTTTTTTTGTCTAGGCCTTTTTTTAAAATCAAATTGGGCCATTTTTTTTTCTGTTGGGCTAAAAAGACCCATACTCAAGCCTAATAGTAAAAATAATAGGAGTGTCCCTAATTTTTGGGGGTTTTTTTGGATGTCTTTGGATGTCTAAGGCCCAGGCCTTTTGGGCCGGCCCTGTGCACCAAATGGTTCACTACTTGATTACATTATTGGTAAGTTTCAATTTGTTAGCCATTTCCGACTAACCCATAACATTTTTTTTTACTTTTCTTTTTTGTCAAAGATTTCTTCACTATATAGCTTGTAAATTTCTTGATTATGGATGTATAGGGAGGGGAGGGAGGACCTTAAGCCGGAGGGAAAGAGTTAGCATCGCCATTGGAGCAGCAAAAGGTAGGTTTCGCGTCAGGAGTTATGTTGTCTCTTAAATCTTTGTTGTCTATCCCGAAATGCACTCTCAACTGTGCGATATATGGTGTAACTCTAAAACACATAACCCTCAAGCATGAAACTAAATTGGTGATGGGGTATAATCCTAATCAAACAAAGACTTGCATACATAAGTCTTTTCTAGTCTATTAATTTGAAACGAAAACATTATCATTGTAACTCATGATCGCGAAAATGCCACCGTCACATATTCTGTACAGATCACTATACAGAATTCCTATTTCGTTAACTATTTTCCTAACTTTGACATTGTTGTACACTTCTTGCAGGCATAGCTCATTTGCATCAAGGGATAAAGCCCAGCATAATCTACAGGGACCTAAAACCAAGTAAGATCGTAGTAGGAGAAGGATTTGAGGCTAAAATCTCAGATTTTGGGTTAGTAAGATCAGGTCCTATTGGGGACAAATCACATGTGAGCAGCCAAATCAAAGGCACACCTGGGTACCTTGACCCTGCCTATTGCTCAAGTTTGCATTTGAGCCCCCTTCAGTGATGTCTACAGCTTTGGGGTCATTCTTTTGCAACTGGTTGCTGCCGAGCCTGCTGTGGAGAAAACTAGAAGCCAATCTTGTAAACACATTATTGAATGGGTAAGTTATTAAGCTTAAAAAAGCACATTGATTTGGAACAATCTATAGCAACTAGATGGGTACAGGTCTAGTTGGTTAAGGGATTTGGGAGAAACTATAAGGAAATGGAGTAAAAGTTGACTTTTAATCTCATGTTTGGTTTAGCAATCTTGTGATAACCATTGTGAAAGGGAACTATTTGTTTTGCTATCTTACCAAAAATGGTGAGATTTTGTGAGAAACGAAACATGTTTTCTTTCTTTTGACACCAAGTTTGCCATATTGGTATCAAATGCAATTGAAGTGGACAAACATTTGAAAATGGGAATTCATTGTTCTGTTCAACATGCAGGCAAGGCCAAGCTCGGAGAGAGGCATAGTTGAGGAAATCTTAGATGCTAATCTTCTACTAGAGCCTTACAACTCCGAAATGATGCTGAAAATGGGGCAACTTGGTCTAAGATGCGTCGCGCGAAAGTACCAAAAAAACGCCCGACTATGACCCAAGTATGGCAAGAGCTAGAGGCAGCCCTCTACTCAGCAGAGAACTCCATTCACAATCAACCTCGTTGGAGATCGACCAGCACATCCCGGCAGCCAACTGATCAAGGGAATCCTCGATCGACAGAGCACAATGAACCTTAGAGCCTTTTGAGTGTTGATGGATTACGGATTCCGAGACTTCACGGCAATATGTATAGCATCTCATTTCAAAGCACAAGTTTGAGGTGTTTTGAAGCTAGTAGTAGTAGTAGTGTATCCATTGATATAGATGAGAAGACATTGGGGGAATAATGGAGGATACAGTTTGAATGAGGATTTGGCTGCACATTGTTTGACTGCTGCTGCACCTATTTTCTGAAACCAAATGCTTCCACTTCTGTATTCTCTGTAATTTGGAATAGAAAGAGGCAAATTGTTTCTTCCATGGAGAAGGCTAGTACAAACTTTTAACTAAAATTTGCATAACTAACAACAACAATTAGTAACCAATACAAATATTTTCATATCTAACCAAAATTGAGAATATGTGCGTACCCTACACACCTATTCATAACTCACCATAATAATACCAAAGCCCTTATACACTGCCATGAGAATAGAAAAGCTCAAACCAATCTAAAAATTGGTCAAGGGATGGATTACATTCTCCTTTGTCCCAACTATACTATCAAAAAAGTCTTTACCAAATTAACACACACACACAAAATGCGTAACAAATAAAATCACAAAAACAAAAAAACAAAAACAAAACAAATGAACATAAAGTTCGCAACTAACTTTCATAACTTCACTTTTTTAGAGTACACACCTATTCATAACTACATAACATTTCTTTTCTTTTCTTTTTATAATCGGATGTACAGACCAACTTGAGCGCACCTAAGATTACGAAACATTTCTATGTTACACACTACGTAATGTAACTTTCCCTTTCTTCCATGCAAATCAGAGCCCATACAACAACCAGCAAGATACCAGTCCTCACAAAGAAAAGGAACAAAGTGGCAAGGAAAAACAGCAAGTAGAAATAAGATAGTCTTTCCATAAAGAAATCTCTCCTTAGAACCCCCTTTTCCCTGATTCTTACATTTATCTTTTTCCTCTATCAGAAACTCAGCAAGATACCAGTCCCAAGTTAAATGTTACATTGAACATACAAAGAATAAAATCCTAGTGAGAACCTTCTTTTATCGCTCGTGAATCTGCGAATGGAATTCACAAGTTATTTGAAGAAGGATGATATTCTAGTAGACGAAAAAAGTCGATTTCATTTAAGTAGTAGCGATTTCTGTAACTGTAGAATATGGGGCCAAAGTTTTTGCAGGTAGATGTACACCACCCCCTCTCAACGACACGGTATGGCCTTTAAGGGAGCTGGCTCGGCTCACAAGATTTGAATCAAGAAACACAACCACGACGGTAATGTCATCATGGAAGTGCCGCCGGACCCCACGTTCGATCTTCTTCAAATCGGAGTACCTCATTTCTCTTTTCTTAGCTGCTTCTAGCAGTGCAGCTTTCACAAGCCTTTTAGCACTTCCCTGCATCAAGGGAAATTTCATTCTTTTACTTCAATTGTCCGAAAATAACTCCTGTTTTCTTATTCATTTGTCACCATAACCTAATACTATGTGGCTAAAGCCGAATAATAATAATAATAATAATAATAATAATAATAATATGATGATGATGATAGTACAATTCCTATTGACATGAATGACTCCAGGACACAACAAAATAGGAGTATGTCTATTCCTGAGAATACTCCATCTATTTTCTTGAATGAATTGTATTAAAATGGTACCAGAGCATTTCATGCATTATTATACTGGTGTTTTAAGTACAGTTTTAGGGTAAATTTGAATTACTACGTCTATGTGTGATTCCTAGGTGAATGGTCCAACTACAATAGTGGAAACATGTAACATACAAAAACATATTTAGAATAGTCCACGTACCATAGCAGCCAATGCTTTCGCAGCATAAGACCGCAAAAAGTGCATAACCAACTGGTTGATGCTATTTCCATAATGGTTCTAGATATATAGTAACAGTTGTGTTTCGATTATAAATTTGTAGAGGAACTTATGGAGGGAAAGGAGTATTTGAAGATAACATAATAAGATAACGGAGTGAAGAAGCTAAAGTTATTTCTTCGCTATCCATGTCAAACTTACTTTCAACTAGTGAATCCCTCCAAAAATCCATGACCCAAAATCAGCCTATAAGGATATCAAATTTAGCTTTTCAAAACCCCAATAATAGAGATTACAACACGAGTAAAGATGATTATCGAGAAGAACCCAATGGTTCAATCATGCATCGAGTAGCATCCAGGAATTAAAAACACCGCAAAGCAATTGTTAGAGTCAATACTCAATAGAATTAGAACCAAGTTAATGTCAACAACTTACACTGCGGGGGTGATTTTGTACTAAATCTACTGCATCCTGATTGCTAAGATGCTCCCATAAACCATCAGATGCAAATATGAGAAATTGATCATCTGGTTGAAGTTCATGCACAGAAATTGATGGTTCGGAGCTCAGTATTGGTCTTTCGAAAGGTTGACGAAGGCGAAACTTAGCAATCAAAGGCTCCCGGTTGAATTCAGCCTTTTTCAGGTAAACATCACCAATTGATCTAGAAATCTACAACATAAAACCCGCAATCATCCAGCAGGGTAGAAATAAAAAAATTCAACAGTAAATCCGTAACAGCTGATAATAGTGCTTGCTTTTGTATAAAAAAAATAAATTATGGTTAGCATGACATGAGACATGAAGCAGCACATAAGCTAACATGGCAAACTGCCAGATGGGTGACACAGACCAAAGACAACACAACTTACACAATGGCCTTCCACTGTGAATAAGCCTATGGCAGAGAAGTACAAGAATATCGGCCACAAGTTGATTGGAAAAATGGAAAGTATGATATGACAGTAAGGCAGCAATTAGTCATTTTTTAAACCTGAGGTGATAAATTTGCTCAAAGGCACATGCTTTGTCAAGATGTAATGCTTCCCTAGATGTTGCCTCGCAACCTGAGCAATTGATTTAAAATAGGAGAGCAATCCTTAGCCTTAGGTGACATATTAAAAGCTCAGAATAACTTCTCAAGAAAACCAAATCACCAGAAGCATAAAATAACTTCAAGACTGTACAAATACAGATTTCCAAGGACATACGGTCTAGGAAGTGACAAAAGAAGGAAACTACAAATCAAAAATAAAATAGATCACTCAGGACTCAGGAGACAAAGAAGTCGAAATGCAAGAATAGTCGAATGACACATTGTACAATCCTACCAATCATGGCACCATAATGGGAGCACAAATTAGTCATTCGTGTAGAACCTAAAGCCAAGGGTACAGCAACAATGGTTTGTAGTCAAACTAATGCCAAAACTTATTTGCTTTGATGAAGAGAGGGTGGGGAAGGAAAAGACAAAAAACAAAAAGGGAACTGAAAGGTAAAAACCAGCTACCACGCCTCGTCGAATTCTTAGCCACAAAATCATTTTGAAGTCAAAGTGGATGCCAATGAAACTCCTCACCTCTCAATTCAATTTTAAGCTCACTATTCAACCATCTAATATTAGCATGACATTTCCACACTGTGAAAGCCAAAGATACCCTAAAAAGTCTTCACAAAACAGACACCAATAGTAAGGGTAAAGGACCAGCTAAACCCGCTGAATTCATCACGTATACTCCCCCTAAACCCACTAAAGAAGGCAATTCACAGATGTTGATAAATGCTTCACACTCTTAATTTGACTTGCACAAATGACAAGTTTTACTATGTGAATGAAACATAATAGCAAAGACTAGAAAGAATGAGAAATAAGCAGGCCGTGGTCAATTTGAACATCAGTATCTATTTGCAAACAACTAACCTGTATCAAGCCTTTTACGCGCCATACATTATGCTTTAGAACTACAATCTGAGGGTCATCTGGATGCAAAGAATGCAACTCCTGTCTGACAGACTCTACGCTTGCATTATGCTCTGCTGACAGCTGGATGGCAATAACCTCTCCAGTTGCCTTGACAAGTTTCCCCATAACAGCGCGAGAATCACCAAGGTTGGCAACGTAAAGGGTCCCACCACAGATCACACCAACCAGGCAGCAAGACCCAACAGCTGCAATCTGAGGTTTAATAGGCCACTGTTTAGTAACAAGAGAGAGAAACCCTTCTTCTGTTGCTTGATATGCTTTCCTAATCACCTCCACTGAAATAGACTGTTGCTCGGAAGTAAACCCTGCCAAGCACCAACAGTAATTCAACCATCCGGGATAAAAACCATATCACAAACATTAAAACCCAGTTGCAAAATAGGTATTACAAGAAAAAGTATCCGGATTGTGATTCTAATGACTAATGACTCCTGAAACGGACTGCAATCAGGTTGAATTCACTTAGTCTTCTTATTCCTACAAGTAATTCAATTTATAGACCACAGCAATAAGGGCCCTTTTGTAACACCATCAAATTAATAGCAATCAGATTAGTAATATCAAATCCCCCAAGTTATCATCTATTGAATGTTTTATGGAATTCCATATTCGACTGACATAGAAACGTGACTGCAAAAGTTTCAGCCAGACAGAAAGTATGTGGTTCCCTTGGATTTACAATCCAATCCTATGCTCAAATCCAGGCAAGTAAATACGGGAAACAAACAAAAAGGAAGGGTGAAAACCAAAATTCCATATATATTGATTACACTCCGCGTGTATCAGAGAAGACCTATCACGTCAAGAAATTGGTCACGGGGAGGATCTTACTCTTGAGATTCGGGAAAAGGTGATCATTGATGTAGCGTGAGGTCTCAGGCCCACCATGACCATCGTATACTCCAATAAAGGTTCCATACGGCCCACTATCCAGCAAGCTCAAGCAGCCAGACTCAATCTGGCTCTGGTCCTCAAGCAAATTGTTGGCCTGGACAACTGCCATGGAGTATTCGCCATTCAAGTGCTGCCCGGTGTCTTTGTACCATAGGAGCCCTTCTTGTTTACCACCTACATCTGAACTATTACGTGCGGATAGGTCAGATAACGGACACCAGCAAGCCCTTAAAAAGTTTATCAACCTTGATAACATCCCTCATCTCACCAAGATCCACCACCACTGCCTCAACATCTCACACGGATGCTATTAGTTCTCCAACCGAAGGAGACTTACAACAAGCCTTCTCCCGAGAAGACCACCAATAATACTGTAATAAGGAGTTAAAGAAGAGAAATTAGAATAAGAACCACGACAATAACCTGGACATAAGATCACAGAACTGATAGAAGATAGTATATTTCTTCCTGAGAGAACTCAACTCAATATACCAGGTAAATGAGAAAAAAAGTGTCTCAACACCGAAATCCAATTCCTTTCTTACTTAAAGAAATTCTGAGAACTCTCCTAGCAACTGAGCGGTGGGATTGGCCCCCGAGGATTAGTCAAGGTGCGCAGAAACTGGCCCGGACACCCGAGTTACAAAAAAGAAATCCTGAGAACACTTAAATTTCACTATAGGTGGGACGAAATAGTGTCGTGGCCAATAGCAGGGGCTAAAAACAATAATCTGGACTTAAGATCACAGGACTCATAAGAAAGGGTCCAGACAACAAAACCCAATTCCTTTCTTAAGCTAAAGAAAGGAAATTAACCAGGACCCAAATCCTAAAAATTCTTAAATTTGGATAAATTAGGCATGAAAAAGAGTTTTGGCCAACAGAATGAAGACCAAGAAAATTCTAATGCCAGAAGAATGAATAAATAATAAAGAAAAGCCATAAACAACACCTATCACATATTTTGATTTCCAAGAACAGAAGCAAGAATACTTACAGTGTGATTAGGCGGCTACTGAACCAAACCAAACGAAAACGACTGCGATCTGACTGGAATAGAGCAACCCATGTGGGGGTTTTAAGTGTTAGATCAATAGATCTATCAAACCAAACTTTTTACAGATGCATACGTATACTGAATAGTGGAGTAACAGATAATTGAAGGGTGGGAGAGAGGGGAAAGAAAAAGGTGAGGTTTTTCTGAATCAGTGTGTGGGCTGATTGAACGAACTTGAACTGGGTTTGAGAGTTTCCACTCTCTCTCTCTTCTCTCTCTCTCTTTCTCGATTTTGGCAGGAAAACCCCTGTAATATAGAGAAGAAAACGAACAAATCAATGGCAGAACAGCCAACAATGAAAAATGGGTAGCCATGGGCTCCACACATATACACCAAGAAAAAATACTTATTTGCTGCATAAAAAGGAAAGGAGTGTGAAAGTTGGAAGAAAATAGAGGGAAAATACCGAAAACCTCTCCAAGCTATTTTTTTTTTTGGATATTTTTTTCCTGATTATTATTATTTGTTTAGCTTTACGGTTGTAATATTTGGGTTTAAACGCCTCGACGAGAGAAATCAGAACAATAAAAAAATGTGGACTAATGATGAAAAAAAAATTATATAAGACGACACTTTGGACCAAAACATACCAACTATTTGTATTATTTCTTCCGCCGTGAACTTTTTTTATTTTGGTTTTAATTTTTTAATTTTTATATTCATCTCATCGAGACGAATGATAAATTCAAAAAATACGACGCAAATCTCTAACAAGAAAATCAACAAAGATGAACAAAAATACAAAATCAAACTGTCAAATAAGTTAGAGAGAATGGGGTGTGCGCTTGAATTGGGTCAGATGAAATTTCTATAAATAAATAAAAAATATTGAGTGAGAAAAGAAGAAAATGAGTTCATTCAAGTTTTTAATTTTTGATTCTTTTGCAAATAATTTGTTAAATAATCAAAAGAAGGCTGCAACTATGCGGAAAAAGTAAAATATAGGCCTAAAAGTGAGCTTCCCCTCAAAACTCATTCCCTCATTAATTTCGTCAAGTCTTTTAAAAAAAATAATTTCTTCAAGAGTGAAAAATATTTAACATAGAAGTGAGAATTTTTTTTTTTTAAACGGCAAAAAGATAGATTCATTAACTCATAACACAAAGTACAGAGCTAATAGAGCCATGAATACATCGGTCTGACCATCCAAAACCCTCTTCTTCTAACCACATGGAGGAAATTGAAATAAGCCCAACAGGCTGAGCCCGGACCAGGAAAAAACACCTAAAAATCCAAAGATGGTAAGGAACCAATACAAAACCTAAAAAACACCAAAATGGACAAAGCTTATAACTTTAGGTATTGGATTAAGCTAACTTATTTGACAGCTTAATCCAATACCTATAAGTGCTTCATCCAACCTTAGAGTAACCTATAGGTATTGGATTAAGTTTATTTTTTACGGGAACCCTTGAAAAAATATTTTACATTTAATGAACGGCTCGGATAATTTGTGTGGGATCCGTGATGGGCCCCACAACGAAATCTGTTCACAATCTGTACACAGATTGCGGTGTGTAGCACTGTTCAAACGCTTAAGTGTCCGACCTTGACCATCGACCTTATCTAAAGTACTACTGCTCAATTAACAGGAAGCTAGTAAAACACGTCATTCAACACACAAAAGGCTATCTAAATTATTGTGTTTGGTGATGAAAATTGACGTTACTGTGGAGGAACAACTCATTCCCAGTTAACACCTAACTTTTACTCCCAAATGAGAGAGGGAGTCCATTTCCAGGGGCAGATTTTGTCAAAAAGGTATTTGGTCATTTACACATTGGGGAAATGAATAGATACAAACGAAAACTTTGGTCATTGACTCTTTGGAAAGTTGGGTTCACATTATTTTTTGAGAGTGAATTTATTCTACCGGCCAAAATAGTGGAAGACCATATTTCGTATGATGCCCACATCGAATTTTACTTCAACGATCACATTTTTTTATTTATCTAACTAGTTTTACAAAAAATCTAACTCAAGTGGATATCGTAAGTATTCGATCCAAGCATTAAGCTTTTGGTCTAAAATTCTAAACTAAACAAGAATTATGAATCAAAGTAAAGTATTTTCTGATTTTGGTATTTATCGATATGAGATTGATCTGATTTTTACGGAAATTTTTATAATTTTTCAAAAAGAACGGGTATGATCGATCGAAATGAAACTTGACGTGGATCGCGCACAAATTGAATGTTCGCCCATTTTTAGCAGGTGAGTTCACTCATTTTTGGATACCAAAACCAAGCCAAATCCAAGGCAATTCAATGAGTATTGACTTCGGTCGGCTAAAGAAACGACATTGTGGGACATGATTTGCCCAATTTTTGTAATCCTTTCGAGGCCTCAGACGCGGGTCCTGTGTCAACACGCACAAAAAACAAAAAAAAAGGAAATCATTTTTCAGGAGAATTCAATGTGCAGTCTATATGAAAGATACTCAAAGGTTAGTCTGGTTGGTGAGTGGATTAGTCCGGTTGGTGATTGATAGTTACCAAGTATCCACTTCGGAGAGTTGATGATTTGTTTGATCAACTGCAAAGAGCAAGGGTGTTGTGCAAAATTGTTCTTCGCTTGGGCTATCATCAACTAAAGGTTAAGGCAGAGGACCCAATCAATAATCATCGATAGGTCGTGTTTTCACGAGCATCCAAGGCTACACGGCCAAGAAAATCTACTTTTTGCTCGATAGAGTTGTGGTTTGCCTTGCCGAGACCAGTTAAAAGAGCATGTCGTTTCAAGGGTATTTCGGTCTTTTTTCTGAGTATTACCGATGAGTTTTGTCTTCTCGTGTAACTGAGGCCAAACAGCCGAGGATTGCTTATGTGATCTCGATAGTATCGAGCCTTAGCACCCGGCATCAGGTGGCCACAGTTCCCCAAGGTTGGGAGACCACCCCACAGTAACAAAATACAACTTTGCCCTTGTGGCAAGAAAAAAACATAAATTTCCAGCGTGAATGATCTGCCGTTAATCGGATCGAAGAGTGAATTAATTAAAGTACGCGTAAGCTGAGTAAGATATCGTGGCCGTCTAAACAAAACAAAAAAGTCTACATGAGAGAAACCAATACCAATCGGTTAAACGATTACATCTGTTGGGATTAAGCGCGGTAATCCCACCCATAACAGAAGCGCAACAAACAAAAACAAATCACATAACGAGAGAACACACACAACCAAAATACGTGGTTCTCCAAACTCGTGTACGTCCACAGGAGAGATATAAATCTTCTACTATATGAAAAATAGACGATTACAACGTGAGCTGTAAAACCCTCCCTGAGCTCCTAACACATAGCTCTATACAATGTTTTACACTCACCCCCACAACTCTATTTTTCCTCTCAACTATTCTCTCTCACACAAAGCCTTTCACGGTGGGGAAGACCCCCAAAAGGACTCCCAATCTTTCTGCCTTCTGTACTCTGTCTCTCAGTCCACACTTCACACACATGGCACAAAATCCCTTTAATACATTGGCAGCAAAAGCCTCTAAATTTGCCAAGAATATTCTAGAGCTCATCACCACATTTAATGCTCTATGCCAGCCCACTTAATTTCCTTAAACATTTAATTAACTTAGCCAACACCAAACAAACCACTATGGCCTTTTCTTTTCCAAGTAGCATTAACACCACATGGGCAAAACCCAACAACATCTACTAACGCGTATTTCGGGGTCTAGACATGGATCTAGGGATGGGTATTCTGGTGTCCGGGTCCTTTGGCCTTTTGCCTTGTTTGGAATTGGAAGTACAGCCCTTGCATTTTGTTTCGACAGGTTGTGATGGTATTTGTGTTTGGTTTTTGCTCTCATCGATGGCCCTCTACTTTGTTTGGTTAGATGGTTCCCATCCTTGTTTTCTTGACTTGAGTTTTCTTAACTGGTTGGCAATAATTCTACTGTAGTTCTCAACTACTAGTATAAATGAACCTATTACAGTTACTGCTACTTGTGCGTCACTTCTTCTTCTTTTTTTTAAATTATTGATTTGTCTCGATGGTATTGAACGGATTTTTGTTTGTAGTATTTCTATTTAATAGGTTGTAAAATGGCAGATTTTCAAATAACCCACATTTTCTAAATGTGCGAGCAGTCAAAGGCAAACTCGAATGTCAATCTTAGGCCCCGTTCCATAACCAAAAAAAGGTCCTTATTTTTTAAAAAGACAATTTCAAGCTCGAAAATTATCGGCTTATTAAAATTTAAAAACATACAATATGGATCTTGTTTAAAAGATCTTTTATATGATGCAAAAAAAATTGAAAAATTATTTTTTATTTATATTATTTTTGAGTTTGAAAATGTGAAATAACCTACTTGTAAGAAAGTTTCTGGGTTGGAGTCTTAATCTACCAACCTCGTAATTTGAACTTGCGAAGTTACTCAAATACAAACTCGCGTACCCGGAACGCGGTTGTCCTGGTGGATGCTTTATCAACCTATTTTGCGCGGGTGAAAATAAAAAAGAAAAGAAACTCACTACAAAAGGCTGCTGAAGCAAAAAAACCTAACTTCCTCAACTGTCTCAAACAAAGATACTACACTGAACCAAACCCCCTCCTCTCTCTCTCTCTCTCTCTCTCTCTCTCTCTCTCTCTCTCCAGAAAGCTAACCCACAATCTTTTTCCCATTCCAAGACTAGGGTTTCTTTCAAACTTTAACCTTTGACCGTACAGTGTCCTTCATTTGATTACCTTCCCAATCATACCATATGCAACTGGAACAAAAAAAAAAAAAAAAATGAAGTCTTTATGCATCTTCTTGATCACATTGTTCTCGATTTGGGTATCACACAGCTGCAATGCCCGTGTCTTCACCTTGGAAATGCACCACCGTTTCTCTGAACCGGTCAAGAAATGGTGGGAGACCACCGGCAATTACTTTCCGGCCGGCAATTGGCCGGAAAAGGGTAGCATTGAGTACTACGCCCAGTTGGCCCATCACGACCGGCTCCGGCGAGGCCGGAGAATGTCGGAATCGGATTCGTCTGTGACCTTCTCCGAGGGCAACTCCACTTTTCGCATCAGCTCTTTGGGATTGTAAGGGTTTTGTTTGTTCATACTCTGCCCTAGTTCTTTCTTGAATTAGGATGTGTTTGGCCTAAATTAATTTTTTCTGAAGGCATGGGTATTGTTGTTGTTATTTTCGTGTAGTGATCCTTTGTTTAGCTTTCCGTTAAAATTTTCTTGTGATTGACAGTAATCATAAAAGTATAATATCGATTGGATCATTAGAAAAACAAAAAAGACCATGAAAACTTAATTTTCCAAATTTTTCTTTGGCCTTTAGTGAACTTCTTGGGGTTCTTGCCACAATCTTATACTTTTTCGATGCCTCTAGATAATCGTGAAGCTGATGAAAATGTAGTAAAAAACGATAAAAAGAAGGACAGTGGCGACTGGCAATAATACCCAAAAAGTTCTTCCAAACACACCTCTAGAGATTTTGGTTGATTATTGTTCAATTGTGTTTATTTTTTATTCTTGTAGTTTGCATTACGTGACTGTTACGTTGGGGACGCCTGGTATGAAGTTTCTGGTGGCGCTTGACACGGGGAGTGACCTGTTTTGGGTGCCCTGTGATTGTAGTAAATGTGCTTCCATTGAAGGCAAGCATTATAGCTCCGTAAGTTTTTGTTTCTCCATTGAAAACCTAGTTGTAAATCGAAACCATGCTCGTTGCTATGCTTAAAGTGTCATAGTTGTCTGTTTCGAATGGGTCTAAGTTGAGTTAAAACGCAGCAGGGCCAAGACATATATGAGGCGTGGTAAGTTAGGATTACTGCTAAAAGATGACATGGGATAGACGTGACTAGGAGTTTTTGGTGGTTAAGTTTATTTCTTCCCCCTTGTGAGGTTATTTTGTGGGTTCTGTATGGGCTTGATTTAGTTGATTCGAACGTCACACGGTTGATATAGTGTCCTGTTATTGTAATTTGTAACCCTTTGAATGTAATACTCCTAATGCTTGATAACGACTACATTTTTCTTGACTTAGAGGAAAGCTGTGAACCATCGAAATCTATTCTCCCAAGCCACAAATACTATAAACCCGAGCTGGGTTCATTGGTCACACCATGACCGAGGGACTCCACCCCCCTTAATTGGCATGATAATACAATGCAAGGATCTCATGGAGAACAAGAATAGTGTCTGAATATGCTCTACCTCTGCATAAGCCTTTGAGCGGTCACGATGTGTATGCTTGTGCAACTCTCTAATGGGGTTAATTGTTGGAAATATTGTTCAAAATGATTATCTAGGAAAAGGGCATTGGTTTAGGTTAGTGTTAGGGTTGGCAAGGTTAATATCTCTGCCACAAAGTGTGCATGCATGAGCATGAGCGAAAGTGGGAGAAAGAGGGTGAGAAAGCATCCCACACTGCTAAAATTTGTGAGAGCAAGGATTGATAACATAAGCAGAGAGCAAGGATTGAGATTGAGAGTGAGAGCACAGTGTCCTACTGAAGTACTTGGTAAATATTGCTTCCAATGAGTAATCTGTTGATAGCAGTTCAGCTGCGTCTAATTATCCATTCCTTGATACGCTAACAAAGGTGGATGACACTCCAGCCTTCG
Source organism: Rhododendron vialii (assembly GCF_030253575.1). NCBI lineage: Eukaryota > Viridiplantae > Streptophyta > Magnoliopsida > Ericales > Ericaceae > Rhododendron > Rhododendron vialii. Next base: position 38,543,922 of record NC_080566.1, read on the forward strand.
CCTTAACTACGATAGAACAGTTGTACTAATTCATCCCTATGCAATGTGTTACCAATCATTGTAGTAGAAACATTAAAAGACTAAATATTTAATATACTAAAGATATTCGAGCTCCACGAGTGTGACGTTTTGACAAAAAATGGACACATACATGAAGATATTAGATGCTTAGTTAGCAAATCCCACTTAGAAAGCATCTTTCAGTTTTTTACCAGAATTTTGTTTCCTACCCGTGCATTGTCTGAATCATTCTATTGTGGTAGGATTTTGAGCTTAGCATATACAACCCTAAAGAGTCATCCACAAGCAAAAATGTCTCTTGCAACAACAGTTTATGTGCACACCCTACTAGATGCCTTGGAACCTTCAACCATTGCCCTTACATAGTGTCCTATGTCTCATCTGAAACTTCAACTTCGGGGATTTTGGTGGAAGATGTTCTGCACTTGAAGACAGAAGACAGGGACCAAGAATTTGTCGAGGCGTATATCACGTTCGGGTGAGTTGCCATTTTATCTAGTATAACCAATTTGACCACTTTATTGCAGTTCTACTTTTTCTTTTTCTTTTTTTACCAAACTACTAGTTAAGTTAGTGAGGGTACTCTTAAGGAGTGTTTGGTTGATCTCAAGGACTGGAATGGAATGGTCATTCTGTTAAGAGTGCATTTTTCAACATTTTGTTCACTGAGAAATGACATAACATACCCTACAAATGGAGTCCTCGATCACCAATCTTGGTGAATGAATTTTGGTGATTGAGTATTCCATACAGAAGCCGAAGAATGAAAATTACATTCCTTCCCTGGATCATTTCAACGAGCCGAACGCTACCTTAGTTGCAAAATTTTCCATAAATACTGTGTAATTGACAACAAGAAGCATGTTAGAGGTATCTAGCCTGCCAGATTCCTTGTTAAGGTATCCTGGCTTCTGTTAGTCTTACAATTGACAGGTCCATTTCACCCTCGTTCTGTTAGTCTCGCCTAGGTTGAAATAAAAGTGCAGTTGTTTCTGCAGCTGTGGGCAGATTCAAACTGGTTCATTTCTAGATGTTGCAGCTCCAAATGGTTTGTTTGGGCTTGGATTGGATAAGATATCAGTTCCAAGCATTTTATCCAGTGAAGGTTATACATCAGATTCTTTCTCCATGTGTTTCGGGCAAGATGGAACTGGAAGGATTAGTTTTGGAGATAAGGGTAGCGCTGAACAGGAAGAGACCCCATTCAATCTTGACCCATTACAGTAAGTGGTAATTTCTCACTTTTGTGATGCTTAATTTGCTTTATTGAGTTTTTTACTTTTCTATTTTTTGTAGTTGTCTCTTTGCCCTTCCTATTCTATGTCATGCGCCTATATTTACATTGCAGTCAGACGTATAATATAACTGTATCTCAAGCACGTGTGGGAACTACTCTTGTTGACTTGGATTTGACAGCTCTCTTCGATTCTGGGACCTCTTTCACGTACCTGGTTGACCCAGCCTATTCTTGGTTCTCAGAAAGTGTAAGCACTCAGCATGAGGAATTTTTTAATCGTTCCTAAACAACCAGCATTGACATTACATGCTTCGTTCTACTGCAGTTCCACTCACAAGTAAAAGATAGGAGGCGTCCGCCCAATCCAAGGATTCCTTTTGAATATTGTTACGACATGAGGTACATTTCCAATCTTACAATAAATTCGTGCAGTTTATAGTTCCAACTAAATATGATCTTCTGTTTCTTGATGATGCGCAGCCCAGATTCAAACACCAGTTTGATACCGACTGTAAGTCTTACTATGAAAGGGGGAGGCCAACTTGCTATCTATGATCCCGTAATAGTCATCTCCACTCAGGTAGAATCTTAAAAAGGTTAGAGTCAGAAGTTCTATGAAGTCGTCTTCTCTTGTGTCTTTAGTTTTTTGTGCTTATACAAAGATGTTTTCCGCTAATGATTTGCAGCATGAACTTATATATTGTCTGGCTTTTGTCAAGAGTGCAGAACTCAACATAATTGGACGTAAGTCTTCTTTGCAAGCTATGCTTGTTGGTAGGAGTATTTACCATGTCTTCCATGGAATGTGCATCGAAGAAGCCATTTCTTTGTTCTGCGCATGGGAATTGTATGCGTCTGTTATATGGAAAGTGGAAACTAAGTTGAAGCTTATCTTACCTTGATATTTGATAGGACACAATTAAGAAGTGCACATACTCGGGATTAATCTAAACGATAATGATGCATGATACTGGCATGGTTGATGGTGGAAATTTTCTCATACTAGAAACTCTTAGGCTTCTTTAGTTCCTAAAGCTGCATGTTTGTAGTAAACTGTGATTGGTAGAGAACACTGAAGAAACAGCTATTATATGTCTTATAACTTCATGGAATTTAAATTTTGTAAATTGAAATCCTCGGTTGCATTTACTCATGCAATGTGATTGCTTATGCTCTGATTATTGATTGTTGGTACAGAAAACTTTATGACTGGATACCGCATTGTATTTGACAAAGAGAAACTCATTCTTGGCTGGAAGAAGTCCAATTGTAAGTATTATGTATCGGTAATCGGTAACAATATATTTGCTCCAAGTTCATTCATACAGCTGTTCTAAATGCATAAAGTACCACTGTCAGACACTGACACTTGGATAATGGTGTAAAATTTGTGTTTTAACATATTTAGCTAAACATTGCCAAGCAAACATATTTGGCAGTTCAAACTTACCATGAATGCTCTAAGACACCTTGTACGCTCCATTTACCTTATTAAAAGAACAAAATATAAGAAAATATAAATATTTTTGCGTGTCCCCTTGTCCTTAGAATGGGAATTAAGATAATCTGCTACCTAGACACATACCCGCTTTTGAGTCCATACATCGTAGGTTTTACATAAGGTCTTATTGAACCCCTAATGGAAATATTTGGCCCTTACGCAGGCTATGACATTGAGGACACTGATACAATTCTGGCGAGGTCGCACAACTCTACCACTGCACCTCCAGCTGTTGCAGCTGGACTAGGTAATTCCCAGATTCCAAAACCAGCAACAAATTCAAGGAATAATTCGCACAATTCGGTTGCTTCTGACCTGACTTATTCCTTTTCATTTTTCTTCATACTTTTTTTAGTTTTGTAGCTAATATAGAAACCTCATTTTGCCACACCAGTTTCAGTTACATGTAGCACGGGCTTGTAGCCTATGTTGTGCTTAAATAGTGATGAAAATCCCACCATACCACTTCCAGGTGTGCTAGAATTTTGATAGTTTTTGTTCATATCCCTAATGCACATGGGCAAGCCAGAAATGTTTTTGCTGCTGGCTGTGGTTTTGTCAAGGCATTCACACGATTATACAGCAAATGAAGGGTTCGTATCAATTTTTTTAACTTGTTATATATAGCCTAATGGACCAACTAATCCGAAAGGCCAATTCAACAATTCCATTGTTTACTAATGAGGGGCCCAATTAAGAGTGGGCAAAGCCACATGAATTGATAGCATGCGAGTGAGAGTCAAATCTCAAACCAAAGGCTATCTGAGGCCCTTAGTTGTTAATGGAAACTTGTCGTATTACAAACCATCGTTATTGAAAATAAACAAAATTACCAACTGAAGCAAAAAATAGAACACCTAAAAAAGATAAGAGTAATGTGAGGGTACAAGTGGTAATTACCTAACTTGAGTGAGGGTATTTTAGTAATTGATATGAGAATGTGAAAATCCCATAATCCAAAAAGGACCTCCAGACCTCTTTTTGGCTTCTTGCCTAGAAAGTGAAAATCGGTGAACCCATTTTGTTAGAATGGATTGTATAATGGACAAGCCAAACATACAAAATGCAAAAATGAGTTAATGAGAAGGTGAAAATGAAGGAACCAAACAGGCCCTAAGTTCTCCTAATGAATTTCATATGTTGTTAATCTTTCTTTTTCAACACAAAACTATCTCGTAGCATAAGGTGTGAATTTCATGATGGGTGGAACCTTTTATGTCTCTATCAAGGACATCTTTTTCCCCAAAAAAAAAAAACCCAGAAACTTTTTCTATCCAAGGGATGGGGTCCTGGAAGAAAATGTTTCCAGTGAATATCTTTTTCACATTATGGGCAGATATATTGGACTTTTAGGGTACAATTGGTCTATGTATGTACTATGTTGTTAAGAAATTTGCTTTCAATGTGATTAATACTTCTACTACTTTACTTGGATGTCTTTAATTCCAACTTTGACTTCTATGAGCAAAGAGGTTTAGGGTGCGATGGAACTTTTGGAGAAGCAGCAAACCTTAGAGCATCTCCTCCGAGGAAAATAGAAAAACCAAAACCAAACCATATTTCAAGAGTCATGTCAATGAGATACGTTCCAAGGCCACACCATTGTGGCGTAGCTCTCTTACTCTTCGAATTTGAAGAGTGAGAAATGGCTCTTCAATTGCCACATATGATTGGTGAAATAAGTAATTGATTTCTTTAGTAGAGTGGGTTTGTAAAGTCAAACTGGTAATAAAAAAATTTAAGGTTTAACGAGTCTCTTAGAGTGCACTTATTGCAAATGGCTCTCTAATTTGCTAGATGTGTCACCAAAGCTAAATTAATTATTTAAACTTGAAGATGCTCTTAGGTCTTCTCTTCGTTGGTTTTACGAAGGAAATGAAGTTAAGTGAGAAGGAAAATTAAATTATTTGACTTCAAGAGAAATGGGGACAAAATTGTAAAAAAAGTGAATAACTATGACTAACAAAGAGAAAACAAAAAGTTTAGAACTACAAACAAAAACACACAATTCCTCACAAAGCAGTGGCCTACGAGCCTCACATGCTTTGTGAGTGTATGTGTAAGTATTTGTGTACTTATTTGTGATTATAGACTTGTTGAATAAAATATTTACGGACTTATCTCTCCGTCTCTCTCTCATTCTGTACTTGTTAATTACTCGGAAAACGAGGTAAAACATCATTTTTGTTATGGGGAATTACGTTTTAGTGGAAGAAAAGGCAAAGTTTGATTACTTGGAACAGGAGGTAAAACATCATTTTTCGTTATGGGGAATTACGTTTCAGTGGAAGAAAATGCAAAGTTTGGTGATTTTCACACTACTCTCCTTATAATCACCCTCCTTTTCTGTCCTTTAGTGATATTAATTTACAAAATTAATCTTTTATTTGTCTACTTTTTCACACATTGGAGAAAAATATTGTAAATTCACATCACTACAAGATTTAAAAAAAAAAGAAGAAGTGCGGTTATAAAAAGGAGAAATGTGAGTGTGAAAATCACCGTCCAAAATTTTCCATATCCATGGTGCTCTTTTTGGAAATGATAAGCACATGGTAAGAAAATTAACAATAAATCCGTCTGCACATACAGATTGTGCACAGATTTTGTTGTGGGGCTCACCATGGGTCCCACAAAACGATTCGAGTCGTTCATTAAATATAAAATATTTTTTTATCCGATACCTATAGATGCTCGATCTAATTATTTAACTTTTCATCATCCGAAAATCTGAATGAAAATTTAGATGATCGGATCGAGCACCTAAATGTATTAGATTGAGTTGATTTTTTAAGAAGACCTATGAAAAAATGTTTTACATTTAATGAACGGCTTGGATTATTTGTATGGGATCTATGATGGGCCTCACAATAAAATCTATGCACAATCTATACACAGATATGTCTATATGGTTAGCAGGGTTTGAAAATTAACTATTCCCGGAGTAGTACACTATATTTTCTTTGCTTAAACTTAAAAAAAACTTAAACGCGCCCTCTAACTTGACTTTGACCATCACAGCCGTGATCCGCTGAGTTTGTTTTTTTTCCTTATTGAAGACGCGTGTTACCCGATTTGGTCAGCGACGTCAGTCCTTTGGCAGTGATTGGCGCCAGTAAACATCGACCAGCTACTAGGCGTTTTCGGTATCGAATAAGTATTGAGAAAAAATTTGTTACAATCAAGTTGTTAGCTATTTTCGATAGTGAATAAGTTGTTAAAGAACTGTTAAGCTGTTTTCGGTAGTGAATGAATTGTAGATGAGTATATGAGTGAAAAAACTGTTGACAAATTGTTAGTTAGTGTGAACAACAAACTAAAATGCCAAAATTTGTTGATTCGTATGAACAAGATGATAAAATGACCTACGTTTTTTCACCAAAAAACTTTAGTGGAAAGGCACTGATCATGTGATGCGCATTCATCACCGTGTGGGGCCCACAACGGATCCGACACAAATGATTCGACCGCTTAATTTTTGAATGAAAAAATTAAAAGATTGGATGAAGTACTTACATATAGTATGAAAGTGATTTTTAAAATATTTTTAAAATTTATCAACTGGTTGGATCTTTTCTTTTTTTTTTTTTTTGAAAAAAGATGATTTCAAATAAAAATTCCACATCGGTCCCGACAAGTAGAGAACGAACCAATTATAGAAGGGAATAATATGAACGTCAACCGGGTTCTGCAACAACCTCCCTCGAACCTTCCTGTCATATATAGCAATAAATAAATTACTCCATGAATAATTAATTAAGGAGTTAGTATTTTTTATTTTTTATTTTGGGTGAACTAACGCCAATTTTATAAATGTTTTGTTTGGCTTTCAAATGTGTCACTTCACCTACGTGTATGCCTTTGAGTCCGAGGATTCAATGAATTGGGTCTGTCCTCATCTCACACACACACACAAAAAAGAAAAAGAAGGGTAGAATGGGTATAATGCGGAGCCGATCCTGAACTTTCGGGAATAAAGCAGTTCGAAACTTGGGATTTATATGTTGAATTGAATATCTATTGCAATAATATAGAAAGAGAAAGCCCGAGTTTAGTATCACCGATTATTGAAGTTGTATGGACTTTTTTGAAGTACAAATTTGAATTTCCCTTTGAGCAAAAAAAAAAAAGAAGCCCAAAATGCCCTTCCAAACATAAGAAATTCAGGCATAGCTTCCCAAAATAAGCATGTGCCCTTTTTCTTTTTTTCCCTTATCCAGTTTTTTTTTTTTTTTTTTTTGTATTTGTCAATGTCGCGTCAAATTTTTATGAATTGTTGGCTGGTCTCAACGAAAAGAATCAAAGTACGTTTTTGTTTACTTTAACCAAGAAAGACTACTTGCACACACATTGCGTGTGGCCAACGTCTAGTATTAATTAACAAAGCGCCAATGAAAAGTAGTCAGCTCAATATGTGTGCAAAACCATATAGTCCATAAAATTAATATTGATCATTTATCTGTTAAATATTACTCATTCTCAAATGGCGTCCCATTTTTTGACATAAGTTTGGGGACATAAAAAGTGGCTATCACCGGCTTTAGGTCGGTCAAAACCGGCTCTTCGACTCTGATGGGTAACGACAAATCCAAGGTTGTTGCATGGTGAAAACTACAGGTGTCCAAATTGTGTTTCTTTGTTTTTTAGAACATGGAGCTGTGGTCCTGCTAAAAGTAGTACTAGTTTTCTGCCTTTCTGGTTGTGGTTAGGGATGTAAAAGAGCCAAAAACTTGAGCAATAGTAGTTTTCTGCCTTTTTGGTTGTGGTTAGGGCTGTAAATGACCCAAAAACTTGAGCTCCAGCTCGGTTCGAGTCTTAACGAGCCGAGCTTTTGTCGAACAAACCGAGCTCCAAACGAGCCGAAAACTCGAGCTCAGCTCGTTTACTGAATAAGTCGAGCCGAGCCGAGCGTTAACGAGCTGAGCTGAACTCGCGAGCTGCTTGATTTATTTATAGCCCTCATTGTTGTGCGACTTTGATTGAATGAAAATATAGATAACAAAATAGGAATTTTAATTCTATATGAACTCTAAGCAACTGACCCGGTCACATTGTAGAAATGCTTAGAACAAAAATATTCGGACAAATTTTCTGACCTCGTCACATTTTTTGTACAGAATTGAGTTTGAAGCCGTCAGATATATTTTGATCAGACATAGATTTTGTAAGACTCCCGTGCACCGGACAGCTCCCGCCTCCAGACACATCGGTGTTTGAATTATTTTTAAACATTAATCTGTGTTCGTAAGCTTGATAAATTAAGAGATGGCAATTTCTTTCCTTCTACTTCCAGGAATAGAAAATGCAAGTAACTTGTCACCGTCAACTTTAAAGAAAGATTAATATTCACACTTTCTTTTTCCTATATTCACACACTTTTTTTTTTAATGTTAAAAGTGTGTATTTTTTTGCTAAAATACAACAGGGAGTATGGATATTAAAAAAAAAGGAGTGTGAATATCAATTCCCTAAGAAATTGTCTCAACAAAAACATAGCAAGGGCTCCTTTGATTGTTCATTTAATTAAGTAAATAAGATGCTCCTTCCTTTTTATTCTGATTGGGATTACGTGCCATTTTCACATTTTAAAAAGTCTCTACAGAAAATTTAATTTTTTTTTTTACATTGGTGTTTGACATTATTTATGAAATGCATCCTTTTTGTTCTGCATGGGATTAGTACATGTTATTTCCCCATTAAAAAAAGTCTCTAGCGAAATTTTAAATTTTTTTTTACATCGGTGTTTGATGCTTATTATTTATGAAAATACCTTTTTTCGTTTAAAGGCAATACGAAATCTCAGACATAACCAAAATTATGGGACAAAGGGAGTAGTTTGGGAAATAACTTAGTTTATCATCCATTAAGATAAGCAGGTTACCAAAAACCAGCCCCATATTTGAGGCTCTATTATTTTATTTTCTTATTACATCTGAGGAGTTCATTTTTTTATTAAAAAAAAAAGATACTCCTACTTATATAATATTGGTTGCTCAATTATTTTATTTTCTTATTACATCTGAGGAGTCCATTTTTTGATTAAAAAAAAATTAGATACTCCTACTTATATAATATTGGTTGGATGCAACTAACTTAACTGTTCCCAGTGATTGGCCAAATCGGGTCCACGTGTCGAAAAGTAGCTAAGATATGCCGATTCAAATATGCTCACTGCCAGTCTTTCAGTAAACCCGACAACACCCGAACCCTCCCCAGTACAAACCTTACAATTACGTGTTCACAATGGAGAAAAGTCATCCGAGGAAGATAAAATTCTAGACAAATTATGTAAGCATAGGCGTATTATGAATTGTCCTATACAATTGCGGGATTCACGTGTACCGGACGACTCTGAATCAATGTCCATTTTTGGAACAAATTTTAAAATGTGGGAACTTTGACCCAAGTTACATAATGTGTGCGCGCAACAACGGATGCATGATCTATGTCTAGTTAGGACTCGAATCTCGTGTATTTTCAGACTGATAACAAAAAATACAGGAGTACTTATAAAAATATAAGTCTAATAAAAAGTTAACATTTTCTTTAATATTTGAACTCGTCTAGGGCCCTGGGTCCACCCTCACACTGCTTGTGTGCGTAAGAAAAACTGTCAAAATTCAGGAGAGCAAGAATTAAAAATGTGAGAACAGAATAAGAATTGAGAATACAGATGTACTATTATGCAGTAAACATGGACCCCACACCTTCGAACCTTCTCCACCAGCGTGGCTCATTCGTCTTCATTCAGCCGGCGACTTTTGCTCCCCCAACGAAAGAAGTAGAATGCGGCCTCAGTCAACCCTAGACCAACCCGCACACTCTCACAGGTTCGGTTCGACCGCGTCATACATTTCTCTCTCTCTCTCTCTCTCTCTCTCTCTCTCTCTCTCTACCAATATACATATATATACACATATCTATGTCTTCATGTTTTTTTGTTTTTGTTTTGACAATTCATCCCATACAAACTTCTGACTGACTCATTCATTCATTCTTTCGATACTTGAAACAAAATTCTCATGGCGTTTTCCAGTAAGTGCGCTTCGACTTTGCTTCTGTTGATACTGGTGTGGGGTTATCACTGCAGTTGCTGCGAAGGATTCGGTACCTTCGGATTCGATGTGCATCACAGGTACTCTGATACGGTGAAGGGGATACTTGACGTAGATGGATGGCCTGAGAAAGGCAGCGTCGATTACTACGCCGCCATGGCCCACCGCGACCACCTCCTCCGCGGGCGCCACCTCGCCGCCACCGCTGGTTCTGCTCCGCTCACCTTTTCCGGCGGCAACGAGACTTTCCAAATCGAATCCTTTGGATAGTATGTGCTCTTTCGTCTTTGACTTGATTAGTTATAGTTTTGTGGAGTTCTTTTTTCACTTGCTTAATTTTCAGTTCTTCTTCTCTTGATTAGTTATGACTTGATTATGAGTTCTTCTAGTTTGTTTAGAACTTGAGGAAAGTAAGAGAAAGGAATCTAAAATTTCCCTCGTACTTTCACACTTTCCTTCTTAATTACTTTCTCCTCTTCTCTTTTTTGTCCACAAGTTCCAAACAGAATGTTGGTCTTTTACTTGTTCTCAATTTTGAGTTCTTCTTTTACTTTATTAATTATGCTTAATTTTCAGTTCTCCGTCTCTTGCTTGATTAATTACGATTTCTTCGTCCCTTTACTTGATTAATTAATTATGGTTTAATTCTTGTACGAAAAATGTTAGGATCCAAGAAAAGTCTCCCCGAAAATGTTTGGGAAAGAGAATTGAATGGTTCAGATTCAATTTGATGTTTTCATCTCTCTTTCCCGAACATTTTCGGGGAAACTTTTCAGGTTCCCTAACATAGAAACATTGCTCGTTCTTGTATGTTGAGTTGTGATAGACTCCTGTTGGTTTCTTTGGGATCTAGCAGTAATATTGTTCCTATTTCTGTATTAGTTTGGAAAAATGAAGCTCCAGTATTTTCCTTTTCACTTCATAATGTAACTTCAACGTGATAGAGGTGTACTAGCAAAATGTTTCTGTAGATTTAATGGAAAACAAATTATTGCATTAGGCAGGGGTGCACGGCTGAGTGGTGATATTGTTTCTTGTAGTTCTTGATTGTGAAATAATGAACGTCCAATATTTTTTTATTCTGGAGTTCATTCATCCTCGAAAATAAAATAGAATAAAATACTAGCTACAAGAAATATTACTGTTCCCATTTCTGTACTTGCTAAATTCTGCTTATGTGTGTTACAAAATGACAGTTTGGACTATGGTGATTGTGAATTCCTTGTCGTGATTTTCCTTACTAGTTTTTTTTTTTTATTTAAATTTTTTCCTTTTGTGTTTCAGTTTGTACTATGCAAATGTAACTGTGGGGTCTCCGGGCTTGTGGTTTCTTGTGGCACTCGACACTGGAAGTGATCTGTTTTGGTTACCGTGTGATTGCGGTAACAATTGTGTTCATGGCTTGAAGAGCACATCAGGACAAGTATGTTAGAAATCCAACCACTCTTGTTCACTTCTTTTGTTCAGAAGTTGTAAGATTTTGATTATTATTTTTTACTTGGCTTTGGATTCCTAATGATCTCTCCACATGGAGAACCTTTTATACAAACGAATCATCTCTGTTTGGAACACTTGGATCGCTGATTGTTTACTCCTACATTCTCTTTGTGAAACAGGTGTTAGAGTTAAATATTTACAGCCCTAATACATCATCAACAAGTGCGGCAGTTTCCTGCAACAGTACCTTTTGTGGACAACCAGGACAATGCTCTTCGACACGTAATACTTGTGCCTATAAGATTCAGTATCTATCCAATGATACTTCATCTACTGGGGTCTTGGTAGAAGATATCTTGCACTTAACTTCAGATGACAGTCAATTAAAAGTTGTTGATGCACAAGTTCCATTGGGGTAGGTAGTACCTTTCATATGTTTTTGTAAGATACTTT